>NC_071511.1:46987187-47293046 GCF_027887155.1 Malaclemys terrapin pileata
AGAGCTGACTGGGGGGGTTGTCGGTCCACCCTGGTTCCAACCACCCACCACCTATCTCCACCGGGCTGCTCTTCCTGCAAGCAGTGGACAAAGCAGGTGGCTGCCAAATGACGTTAGACGGGAGCATTGCACAACTTTAAACAAGCATGTTCCCTAATTGATCAGCAACGAAACAACGTTAACCGGGACGGCTTTAAGTGAGGAGTTACTGTACAAAATTTTTGGATAATATCAAGGTTGCTGAAATTCAGGTCTGTCCTAGAATAATTCTGAGTCTTGTTTCCCTCTTTTAGAATCTCGGCGAATCTTGCTCCCTGTGGTTCTTCATCACATTCACCTTCATCTGAGACAGCAGAAGGAGTTACTCATCTGCTCTGGGATCCTCAGTAGTATCTTCTCCATTATCAAGGCCAGCTCCTTGGTAATCTGCCCATCTGTCTTCTCCATTCCAACACTAAATTACTGAAGCACAATCTGAGATAGTTTCTATTGGATATATATCTTTTTCAGTGAATCTTTTTATAACAGAACTCTAACTTTATTAGCAGCAAGAGAATTCCTTAACTGAACGACCGCCATTGTGTGTATGACTCATAGCATTCTGGTTACAGCATGTTCTTGTTGTGAAAACACACACACACACACACACACACACACACACACCTCAGACAAACCCAGCAAGACTGATACTGTTTAATTTTCTTCACCCTAGCCTGGAACTCACTTATCTGTGGTGCTCAAAAGCCCTACCCAGTCCTGTCACTTGCAGTTCTGTAGGAGACAGTAACTAGCACTTTATCATGAATATTAAGAGAACGCTGTAAAATTAGCTGATCAATGAAATCATGCTTATTTTCAGAAATTGCTGCTGATTTAAACAGGTGGCTTTGATCTTTAGGATACTCTTATCTCGAATGCCACCTCAGTTGTTTTTTAAAATGTTCACAGTTTCCTACAGGGCAGTGAAATATCCCAGGTTACTCCAAAGGAGGAAGTCTATGGTGTTTAAAATAAGTCACATCAATGAGTATTTTGAACTGTGCACTGTAGTTCTGTAAGTTTGAATGGGATGAAAGAAACAATAAAATAATGTTCCCACAGAACATAGGGGAAAAGAAGTTGGTCCCATTGTGCCACGGAGTACACAGGTCTCTGATTATGGATTTATATTAGGGCTGGCAAGTGATTAAAAAAATTAATTGCACGATTAAAAAATTAATTGCAATTAATCGCGTGATTAAAAAATTAATCACGATTAATCGCGCTATTAAACAATAATAGAATAACATTTAAATATTTTTGGATGTTTTCTACATTTTCAAATATATTTATTTCAATTACAACACAGAATACAAGGTGTACAGTGTTCACTTTATATTTATTTTTGATTACAAATATTTGCACTGTAAAAAACAAACGAAATAATATTTTTCAGTTCATCTAATACAAGTACTGTAGTGCAATCTCTTTACTGATGAAAATTGAACTTACAAATGTAGAATTATTTACAAAAAAACTGCATTCAAAAGTAAAACAATGTATAACTTTAGAGCCTACAAGTCCACTCAGTCCTACTTCAGCCAATCGCTCAGACAAACAAGTTTGGTTACAATTTACAGGAGACAATGCTTCCCACTTCTAGTTTACAGTGTCACCAGAAAGTGAGAACAGGCATTCACGTGGCACTGTTGTAGCTGGCGTCGCAAGACATTTACATGCCAGAGGTGCTAAAGGTTCATATGTCCCTTCATGCTTCAACAACCATTCCAGAGGACATGCGTCCATGCTGGTGAAGGGTTCTGCTCGATAACGATCCAAAGCAGAACGGACTGACACATGTTCATTTTCATCATCTGAGTCAGATGCCACCAGCAGAAAGTTGATTTTCTTTTTTGGTGGTTCGGGTTCTGTAGTTTCCACATCTGAGTGTTGCTCTTTTAAGACTTCTGAAAGCATGCTCCACAACTCGTCCCTCTCAGATTTTGGATGGCACTTCAGATTCTTAAACTTTGGGTCGAGTGCTGTAACTATTTTTAGAAATCTCACATTGGGACCCTCTTTGCGTTTTGTCAAATCTGCTGTGGAAGTGTTCTTAAAACAAATGTGCTGGATCATCATCCGAGACTGCTATAACATGAAATATATGGCAGAATGCGAGTAAAACAGAACAGGAGACATACAGTTCTCCCCCAAGGAGTTCAGTCACAAATTTAATTAATGCATTATTTTTTTAACGAGCATCATCAGCATGGAAGCATGTCCTCTGGAATGGTGGCCAGAGCATGAAGGGGCATACAAATGTTTAGCATATCTGGGATGTAAATACCTTGCAACACTGGCTATAAAAATGCCGTGTGAATGCCTGTTCTCCCTTTCAGGTGACATTTTAAATAAGAAGCAGGCAGCAGTATCTCCCATAAATGTAAACAAACTTGTTTGTCTTAGCGATTGGCTGAACAAAAAGTAGGACTGAGTGGACTTGTAGGCTCTAAAATTTTACATTGTTTTGTTTTTGAGTGCAGTTATGTAACAAAAATAATCTACATTGTAAGTTACACTTTCATGATAAAGAGATTGCGCTACAGTACTTGTATGAGGTGACTTGAAAAATACTTTCTTTTGTTTATCATTTTTACAGTGCAAATATTTGTAATAAAAATTAATAATATAAAGTGAGCACTGTATACTTTGTATTCTGTGCTGTAATAGAAATCAATATACTTGAAAATGTAGAAACACATCCAAAAATATTGAATACATTTGAATTGGTATTCTATTGTTTAACAGTGCAATTAATCGTGATTAATTTTTTTAATCACGATTTTTTTTAGTTAATCACGTGAATTAACTGCGATTAATCGACAGCCCTAATTTATATCTTTTGATGTGTTCCAATATCCTTCCAACAGGGAGGGAAGAGGTGAGAAGTCATATACTGTAACATTGCAGCCATATGACAGTGTCCTCTATGTAGGGCGATGTTTATTTTCTCCCTCCAAACCTCCATCTCCAGGAACCTCTTTTGGTAACAATTCTTCCCAAGCTTCTCTAAAGTTATCAGAGTCCCATCATGAAGGTTGTTCCTGGCGTGGTTGGAGCTGCACATTTGGCTTGCTATTTCTGTCCTCAGCTACTAATTGTCTGTTTTTTTACTGCTCACTGTAGGAGGCAGATGTAGTGGAGGAGGTTGAGATGATGGTGGAGAGCCTCCTGGATGTACTTTTACAGACTCTGCTTACTATCATGAGTAAATCGCAGTCTCAGGAGGCGGTAAGAGGGCAGCGTTGCCCGCAGTGCACAGCCGAAATCACTGTTAGTAACTAACAATCAGGTTCTATTTCCTGCTTTTCTAACGTTCAGCTCCCTTTATCCCACTCCCTCACAACCACCTACACTTCATTACCATCTCTCCTGCATGAACGATCACAGCTTTCTCTCCTTTCCTTCCCAATCATGAATCCATTCCTTCCACTCTGAAAAAAATCTGTCACAATGTACTAGTCAGGCTGCTTCACGTTTACATCAGCAACTGATGGGGCCCAGAAAGCTTTCCTGCTTGCTATAGTTACTGTCTTGGATTACATTTGAAGTTATGATTGCAAATTATCATTTGGTAGTCTCTGGCAGATGCCAATTAGATGATGATTTAGGGCTCCACCTCTAAATGGGCACCAAAATAGCATTGGGAATATCATGATTGCTCACCAGCAGGCCAGTGCCATTCACTTCAGTTCCTGGAGAGATTCTGCTCAACTGATCCACACTTATCACTTCCCAGAAATGAAACAGGTGCATCCTTCAGGAGAAGGAAATAACAGATAGGGAATCGAGTGTGTTGCTGAGCTGGGTGGGAGGAAAGGAGCAAAGAGAGATGACGATAGCACCAAACCTGATCTTTGCAAAGGGTGCTAATACGCTTACAGCTGGCCCAAATTACACAACAGCATGGGCAGGAGCGGCGCCAGGGTTTTTAGCGCCCTAGGCAGGGGTCCTTCCGCGCTCCCGGTCGTTGTCGGCAATTCTGCAGCGGGGGGTTCCTTCCGTGCTCCCGGTCTTCGGGGCACTTTGGTGGCGGGTCCTGGAGCGAGTGAAGGACCCGCCGCAGAATTGCCACCGAAGACCCGGAGCACGGAAGGACCCTCCGCCGTCGAATTGCCACCCCCCCAAATCCTGGTGCCCTAGGCGACCACCTAGGTCGCCTAAATGGAAGCGCCAGCCCTGAGCATGGGATAAAGAGGGAATGAGAATTCTTCCTTGTCCTTCGCTAAAAGAGGGGGGAAAGAATAAAATTCCCATCCAGCCTTCTCCCTTCCTGTACTCATTGCATTACATATTCTATCCTAACCCTATTTTTACTTGATTCAAATACTGAGCTGATATCAGCACCACTTGTGTTGTCAATCTCTTCTCCAAAACACTTTCCACCCAGTGTTAATTTTCTTATAAATTGG
Organism: Malaclemys terrapin pileata; assembly: GCF_027887155.1. NCBI lineage: Eukaryota > Metazoa > Chordata > Testudines > Emydidae > Malaclemys > Malaclemys terrapin. The sequence continues at coordinate 46,991,639 of NC_071511.1, forward strand.
CTGGGAATTTGAGTGTGTTGAGCAGGTAGATGTACAGTCAGTGCCTCCACACTAGGAACAAAGATGTTTCCTAACCTCTTGTTAGCTAAAATGCAGTAACAAACATAAGGTAAATTCCTAATGAAGACAAGGCAGTTTGTAGGGGAGAGTCTAGGGTTTACCTTCACTTGCTAACATGTTACAACCGCAACTGCCTTTTCCTCACTATGATTTTACATACTTTCGCTTACATCTGTTAGCTAACACATGGTCAGAACACACCTTTTTCTTAATAAAGACAAGGTATTAATGTTAATTGGAGTAGCTCAGAAAAGTTTATAAACATTCCAGAGCATGTGGGCAGATACCTGAGTCCATCTGAAAAAGGAACTTGCCCAGGACACTCCCAGATATAAAATCTCTTCAGAAACATTCTTTATGAACATTCATATTTAGCACAGTATCTGTAATGTGAGACACAAGATTAGGTACTTCTTAAAAAATCTTTGCAATTGTTTAAAAATAAATTGCTTCAATGGCTTAGAGACACAATTGCTACAAGGAGACATAGTCATAGCAGGAAACTAGTAATGTGGAGACAGATACCATTCCTGACTGCCACTGACTTGCAACCTTACCTTTGACACAATGCCTAACCCTTTTATACTGTACTCTTCAAATGTGTAAAAATGGGGATTTTTACTCACCTTTGTAAAGCACTTTTGAGAGGCTGTGGTGAAAGGAGCTATATAACTGCAAAGCATTATTTACTATGTAAGACCTTGATTTCAGAGCAGCTTCTCCTACATACTGGGAGAGAGAGCCCTTGACTGTCAGTATTGACCATTTAAACTCTGACATTTGTAATAAGTCCTATGGAAAAAAGAGCACACACAGCTGAGCTTCTGAGAGTTTTTGCTATGTATTAACAGGAAATAGAGATAATTTGTCATACAGTATTTTTAATCTCTGCAAATGAACTTCTTCTTCGCGTGCTTGTTCACGTCCATTCCACATTAGGTGTGCGCGCGCTGCGTGCACGGACGTCGGAAACTTTTTTCCTTAGCGGCTGCCGTCGGGTCGGCAGGGGAGCCCCCTAGAGTGGCGCCTCTATGCTGCTGCATATATACCCCTGCCGACCCGACTCCCCTTCAGTTCCTTCTTACTGTCCGTGCTGGCGTTGGAACAACTCTTTCGCTCGCTTGTGAGTGATCCCTTAGCACAGTTGTAGCAGTTATCAGTGGTTAGCAGATATCTGTAGTTAATAGTTACCAGTAGTTAGCACTTCTTTATAGTACATAGTTAAGCTTCCTTTGTTTTAGGTGTCTGGAAGTTGTTTCCAGCACCAGCCCTGGCCCAAGGGTTTAAAGCTTGTGCCATGTGCCGCAAGCCTATGCCAATCAGTGATCCCCACGACTCGTGTATCCGCTATTTGGGGGAATCGCACCAGATTGAGCGCTGCAAGATCTGTAAGGCTTTTCATAGAATCATAGAATATCGGAGTTGGAAGGGACCTCAAGAGGTCATCTAGTCCAACCCCCTGCTCAAAGCAGGACCAATTCCCAGCTAAATCATCCCAGCCAGGGCTTTGTCAAGCCGGGCCTTAAAAGCCTCCAAGGAAGGAGACTCCACCACCTCCCTAGGTAACGCATTCCAGTGTTTCACCACCCTCCTAGTGAAATAGTTTTTCCTGATATCCAACCTGGACCTCCCCCACTGCAACTTGAGACCATTGCTCCTTGTTCTGTCATCTGCCACCACTGAGAACAGCCGAGCTCCATCCTCTTTGGAACCCCCCTTCAGGTAGTTGAAGGCTGCTATCAAATCCCCCCTCATTCTTCTCTTCTGGAGACTAAACAATCCCAGTTCTCTCAGCCTCTCCTCATAAGTCATGTGCTCCAGACCCCTAATCATTTTTGTTGCCCTCCGCTGGACTCTTTCCAATTTTTCCACATCCTTCTTGTAGTGTGGGGACCAAAACTGGACACAGTATTCCAGATGAGGCCTCACCAATGTCGAATAAAGGGGAACGATCACGTTCCTCGATCTGCTGGCAATGCCCCTACTTATACAGCCCAAAATGCCGTTAGCTTTCGTGGCAACAAGAGCACACTGTTGACTCATATCCAGCTTCTCGTCCACTGTGACCCCTAGGTCCTTTTCAGCAGAACTGCTACCTAGCCATTCGGTCCCTAGTCTGTAGCAGTGCATGGGATTCTTCCGTCCTAAGTGCAGGACTCTGCACTTGTCCTTGTTGAACCTCATCAGGTTTTTTTCTGCCCAATCCTCTAATTTGTCTAGGTCCCTCTGTATCCGATCCCTACCCTCTAGTGTATCTACCACGCCTCCTAGTTTAGTGTCATCTGCAAACTTGCTGAGAGTGCAGTCCACACCATCCTCCAGATCATTAATAAAGATATTAAACAAAACCGGCCCCAGGACCGACCCTTGGGGCACTCCACTTGAAACCGGCTGCCAACTAGACATGGAGCCATTGATCACTACCCGTTGAGCCCGACGATCTAGCCAGCTTTCTATCCACCTTACAGTCCATTCATCCAGCCCATACTTCTTTAACTTGGTGGCAAGAATACTGTGGGAGACAGTATCAAAAGCTTTGCTAAAGTCAAGAAATAACACATCCACTGCTTTCCCCTCATCCACAGAGCCAGTTATCTCATCAGAGAAGGCAATTAGGTTAGTCAGGCACGACTTCCCCTTCGTGAATCCATGCTGACTGTTCCTGATCACTTTCCTCTCCTCTAAATGTTTCATAATTGATTCCTTGAGGACCTGCTCCATGATTTTTCCAGGGACTGAGGTGAGGCTGACTGGCCTGTAGTTCCCCGGATCCTCCTTCTTCCCTTTTTTAAAGATGGGCACTACATTAGCCTTTTTCCAGTCATCCGGGACCTCCCCCGATCGCCATGAGTTTTCAAAAATAATTGCTAATGGCTCTGCAATCTCACCCGCCAACTCCTTTAGCACCCTCGGATGCAGCGCATCCGGCCCCATGGACTTGTGCACGTCCAGTTTTTCTAAATAGTCCCGAACCACTTCTTTCTCCACAGAGGGTTGGCCACCTTCTCCCCATGCTGTACTGCCCAGTGCAGCAATCTGGGAGCTGACCTTGTGCGTGAAGACAGAGGCAAAAAAATCATTGAGTACATTAGCTTTTTCCACATCCTCGGTCACTAGGTTGCCTCCCTCATTCAGTAAGGGGCCCACACTTTCCTTGATTTTCTTCTTGTTGCTAACATACCTGAAGAAACCCTTCTTGTTACTCTTAACATCTCTTGCTAACTGCAACTCCAAGTGTGATTTGGCCTTCCTGATTTCACTCCTGCACGCCTGAGCAATATTTTTATACTCCTCCCTGGTCATTTGTCCAATCTTCCACTCCTTATAAGCCTCTTTTTTGCGTTTAAGATCAGCAAGGATTACACTGTTTAGCCAAGCTGGTCGCCTGCCATATTTACTATTCTTTCTACAGATCGGGATGGTTTGTTCCTGCAACCTCAATAAGGATTCTTTAAAATACTTTTTTAAGCCAAGAACAAAGAAAGAAAGAGACTTTCGCCTCAAGCAGTTACTCATGGAGGCCGCGCTGCAACCTACGGCCTCGGATCATCCGGCTTCAGTGCCGGCGTCCTCGGTGTGGAGTGCCCTGGCATCAGTCCGTGATCTGGCGCCGGTGGGGCACCGTAAGCATGTGGCACCAAGGCAACAGGACAAGCCCCAGCACCGCTCGACCTCTCCAGTATGGTTGAAGGGGCAGCCTAAAGGCGATAGAGGGCGCTCCCCACATAAAAGGTGGCGCCTTCCAAGGGACCGAGCACTCAGAGGGGCAGTGCGGCCCCAGGACATACACTGGCACTGGTGGCTTCGGCGCCACAGGGCCCATTGAGCCCCGGGCTAAGTGGGTTGACCGCAGAAGAAGGGCTGGAAAACATCCTAGAACAGCCCTCCACCCCAGACACCTTTGAGGTAGCAAAAGACCTCATCGAGCTGTTGGTGGCAAGCCCCCTCCCTGGCAAGGAGAAGCCTCCAGCACCATCACCAAGGGTGCCATCCAGAGGCAAGCCAGCAATGGTGCACCGCTCGAGGTTACCGCCCCGGCACTGCTCCCGGTCGAGCTCAGCCTCTGTGGACTCCCAGTTACCTTTGGCTCAGCGGGACTTGATGGCACTGGAACTGAGCCAGCACACGGCACCGGCTCTGCCGGCGCACCGTCACTAAGCCGGCACTGAGGGGACATAAGGCAGCAGTCCCCGGCCCCGGGCAGAAGGCAGCGATCCCGGTCCTGAGAACATCGGTACCGATCCCGGTCCCGGTTGGTGAGGAGCCACTCTCCAGCCTCCCAATGGCACTGTGCCATGGCACCGCCTTGGCCTTTGAGGTCGGCATCCTCAGAATCCAAGGTTGATTCAGGCCGATCCAGCTATGCCTGCAGGGCACCGGCTAGCAGGGAGCCCTAGACCGTGTGGCATCCCCAGTGGGGCCTGCCAGGACAATGGCCCTTTTGGACACCATGGGCCTATCATCAGCAGCAAGGGACCTCCTCCAGAGCTTCAAGGTCCGGCTATTCGGTGCATTGGTCCTGGTCCCCACACAGACACCCCTCTGCACCCAAGGAGGCTACAGTATCCACGCCGCCAGACGCTTCTCCGGAACACCAGCAAGCGGAAGTGGCACCGAGCCTGGGGCTGTCCCGGGGACAATCAACCAGGCAGGGCTCGGACATGCCCCCGCCTATGATGAGGAGCAAGAAGAGCAGGTGGAGGAAGCACAGCAGGCCCTCACCTCCTCATCGTCCCCAGACGAAGCTGTGGTGGGCACGGCGGTGTCGGGGCCTCCCCCAATTGACCACAGGGCAGATCAGGAGCTGCTCCGCAGGGTCGCCCAGAACTTGGACCTACAGGCGGAGGAAGCGGTGGAGCAGGAGGATCCTCTGGTGGCCATCCTAAGCCCTAAAGGCCCCTCCAGAATTGCACTCCCGCTTATAAAGACAATTCAGTCTAACTACAAGACGGTCTGGCAAGCCCCAGCCTCTAGCGCACCGACGGCAAGGGGGGGTGGAGAGGAAGTACTTCGCCCCCTCCAAGGGATACGACTTCCTATTTTGTCATCCGGCCCCCTGTTCGCTGGTCGTCTCAGCTGTGAATGAACGGGAGCGTCATGGCCAGCAAGCCCCGGCTCCCAAGGCCAAGGAGGCTAAATGTTTGGACCTCTTCGGAAGGAAGATCAGCTCCTCTGGGGGCCTCCAATTAAGGATTGCGAACCAGCAGGCGATCCTAAACAGGCACAATTTTAATTCCTGGGCAGCAGTTTCCAAATTTAAAGACTCCTTGCCCCAGGGTTCTCAACCTGATTTCACGGCTTTCGTGGAAGAGGGAAAGGCAGTTGCCAAGACCTCTTTACAGGCCTCTCCGGACTCGGGAGACGCAGCAGCCAGAACAATTGCCTCAGGTGTGGTGATGAGGCGCTCAGCGTTGCTTCAGGCTTTCTGCCAGAGGTCCAGAACACCACTGAGGACCTCCCCTTCAAAGGGTCAGGCCTCTTTTCCGACCAGGTGGATGCCAGGCTGCATAGCCTTAAAGACTCCCGGGCAACCCTCAAGTCATTAAGAATGCACACCCCAGCGACTCAGAGGAAGCCATTCAAGCCCCAACCGTTGCAGCAACGGCAGTACCAGCCTCGCCCTAGGCAGGAGCCTTATCACAGGAGGGGCAGAGACAACAGACGCAGGCGGAATAACATGCCTAATCAGGGCCAGGGCAAACCCCAGCCTGGCAACAAGCAGGGGTTTTGAAGGTGCGCTCGAGGACAGCGTACCAACCCAGCTCCTGGATCCTTCCCCATGTTTCCTGGACCACTTATCCCACTTCTACCAGGCGTGGTCCCGTATAATGTCGGACTGTTAGGTCTTGCACACGGTACAAGTGGGTTACACACTACAGTTCTCCTCCTTCCCTCCTACCCACCCCTCTCCCCCATCCCTCTTCAGGGACCCTTCTCACGAGCAACTCCTTATGCAGGAGGTACCGTCGCTCTTAGAGACAGAGCGGTGGAGGAAGTCCCTCGGTAATTAAGGGGGAAGGGGTTTTACTCCCGTTATTTTCTCATCCCAAAGGCAAAGGGGGGCCTTCAGCCCATTTTAGATCTTTGCGGGCTCAACAAGTTCTTAGTCAAGGTCCGCTTCTGCATGGTCTCCCTAAGCACTATTATCCTGTCTCTGGATCCGGGGGATTGGTACGTTGCCTTCGACATGAAAGATGCATACTTTCACATCACTATTCAACCCGCTCACTGACAGTTTCTGCGGTTCGCCATAAACCAGTACCATTACCAGTTTGCGGTCCTCCTGTTCGGCCTGGGGGCAGCCCCCCACATGTTCACGAAATGCATGTCAGTAGTGGCAGCCTTTCTGCGAAAGAGGAGAATACGGGTATACCTATACCTCGCTGATTGGCTCCTCGTGGGTTGGTCCGAAGAGGAGGTCTGCTCCCATGTGACGGTGGCTCTGGATGCGTTCTGCAGGCTGGGTCTTCTCGTCAACATGCCCAAGTCTTCCCTGATATCAATGCAAAGGCTGGAGTTCATCGGGGCACTGCTGGACTCAGTGCAGGCGCAAGCGAGCCTCCCAGAATCCAGATTCCTGGCCATCCAGCCTGTCATAGACTCGATGCTAAGGTTCCCCACTACCACGGCCAGATGCTGCCTGCAGCTCCTGGGGCACATGGCGGCGTGCACTCACATAGTCAAATACGCTCGACTACGGCTCAGGACTTTACAAGTGTGGCTTGCCCGGTTGTATCGCCCAGGCAGAGATCCCCTAGACCTTGTCGTGACGGTTCCGGACCAGGTGTTGGACTCCCTGTGAAGGTGGCTCAGTTGGCCAGTAGTATGCGAGGGTGTCCCCTTCGCCGCACCGCAGCCTGCTCTGATGCTGGTGACAGACACGTCAGACCTCAGCTGGGGAGCTCACTTAGGGGACCTAAGAACACAGGGTTTGTGGTCCAAGGCCGAGGTGTCGCTCCACATCAATGTGAAGGAGCTCAGGGCGGTTCGTCTAGCCTGCCAAACCTTTCACGCTACGCTGGAAGGTCACAGAATGACAGTTCTGACAGACAACACCACCGCCGTGTTTTATATAAACAAGCAGGGCGAAGCCTGCTCCTCTCCCCTCTGCCGAGAGGCCCTTCTCCTGTGGGACTTTTGTGTAGCCTGCTCCATCCATCTCATAGCATCATACCTCCCGGGAGAACGAAACAAGCTAGCGGACAGCCTCAGCAGGTCGTACTGCATGCACGAGTGGTCGATGAGATCGGACATCTTGCAATCAGTCTCCCAGAAGTGGGGGTTTCCCCAAATGGATCTCTTTGCCACATGGAAAAACAGCCAATGTCCGCAGTTTTGCTCTTTCCAGAACCACAGTCCGGGCTTGGTCGCAGACGCATTTGCGATCCCTTGGAGCGGGACTCTGAAGTACACCTTTCCTCTGCTCCCGCTCATCCACAGAGTCCTCCTCAAAGTTCACAGGGACAGGGCGATGATAATTTTGATCGCCCCGGCTTGGCCTTGTCAGCACTGGTTTACAATCCTGCTAGAGCTGTCAGTGGTCACCCCGATTGCCCTGCCCCTGCACCGGGATCTCATCACGCAGGACTGCGGGCGCCTGCTCCATCTGGATCTGCAGTCTCTGCATCTAGTGGCATGGAAGCTCTCTGGCTAAACACTATGGAGAGCCAGTGCTCTCTTCCGGTACGACAGATTCTCTTTGGCAGTAGGAAACCGTCCACTAGGGCAGCCTACCTAGCCAAGTGGAAAAGATTTTCCTGCTGGTGTGAGTCTAAGCAGATACAGCCACTCCAGGCCACTATTCCAGTTGTCCTAGACTACCTCCTGTACCTCAAGCATCAGGGTCTCGCTCCTTCTTCAATCAGAGTGCATCTAGCTGCCATATCGGTGTTCCACCCAGGGGAATCCGGATGCTCTGTATTTTCTAACCCCTTGGTGGTGCGGTTCCTCAAGGGACTGGAGAGAGTGTTCCCCAACTCACGCCCGCCGGTCTCTCCCTGGAACCTTAATCTGGTCCTTTCCAAGCTTATGGGGCTCCCATTCGAGCCCCTGGCCTCTTGCTCTCTCCTTCACCCCTCCTGGAACGCGGCGTTCCTGGTGGCCATTACATCAGCGAGGAGGGTGTCCGAGTTGAGGGCCCTAACCTCAGAGCCTCCTTATATAGTTTTTTATAAGGACAAAGTGCAACTCAGGCCACACCTTAAATTCCTCCCTAAGATAGTCTCACAGGACATTTGTTTGCCAGTGTTCTTTCCCAAACCACACACGGACCCGAGTCATCGTAGGCTGCACACTCTGGATGTCCGAAGGCCCTGGTGTTCTATTTAGAGCGAACGAAACCTTTCCGCAAGTCAACGCAGTTGTTTGTCGCCATAGCTGATAGAATTAAATGGCTACCGGTCTCGGCGCAATGTATATCATCGTGGATTCTGGACTGCATATGCGCGTGCTACAAGGTCACCATGGTTCCAGCCCCGGCAATCACGGCTCACTCGATGAGGGCACAAGCGTCCTCAACAGCTTTTTTGGCACACGTCCCGATCCAGGAGATCTGTAAAGCAGCCACCTGGTCATCAGTGCACAAATTCACAGCCCACTACACAGTCAACCAGCAGGCCAGAGATGACGCGGCCGTTAGCAGGGCTGTTCTTCAATCAATTGCTCCATGATTCCTACCCTCCTCCTATGGTAAGCTTGTGAGTCACCTAATGTGGAATGGACGTGAACAAGCACTCGAAGAAGAAAAACAGTTACCTACCTTTCGTAACTGTTGTTCTTCGAGATGTGTTGTTCACATCCATTACACTTCCCCCCCTCCTTCCCTTCTGTCAAAGTCTCCAGCAAGAAGGAACTGAAGGGGGGTCGGGTCGGCAGGGGTATATATGCACCAGCATAGAGGCGCCACTCTAGGGGGCTCCCCTGCCGACCCGACAGGAGCTGCTAAGGGAAAAAGTTTACGACGTCCATGCACGCAGTGCGCGCACACCTAATGTGGAATGGATGTGAACAACACATCTCGAAGAACAACAGTTACGAAAGGTAGGTAACCGTTTTTTTTCTTTCATATGCATTGGTGCCATTTCAGACCCCACCTTTTATCTTCTATCTCAGGTTGAATTTTACATCTAAAAAATTCTTTGATTGTCTGGACTAAATAATTCTTCCTTTACTTGACAGGGAGAGTATGTGTCCTGTCTCTTGTCTCTGCTTCGTCAGATGTCAGACACTCATTTTCAACATTTATTGGACAACTTCCAGAGCAAGGATGAGCTAAAGGTAGGACATAACTTCATGGTTTTTAGAAGCAGCTATTAAATATTAACCTCAGAAATCAGATAGATGACAATGCAGAAAGTGTTTTCACTTATTCTGCTGAACATCCACATTCACTATAGATATAGTCACTATTTGTTTCATATACTTAGTTTATTATTATTAGAGAAAAGGATGGTCCAGTGGTTAGGGCACTAGCCTAGGAGTTGGGAGTCCCTACCTCCAGCCCAGGCTTCCTATGTGACCTTGAACAAACCACCGAAGGTATGTCTACACTGCAAAGAAAAACCCATGGTGCTGAATCTCAGAGCCTGGTTCCATTGACTTGGGCTCATGGGACTCGGATTGCAGGGCTAAAAATAGCAGTGTAGACATTCACGCTTGGGCTGGAGCTGAGGGGGAGGGTCTCAGACCCTGGGCTCCAGTCTGAGCAGGAACATCTAAACTGCTATTTTTAGCCTGGAAGCTCAAGTTCTGCAAGCCCAAATCTGTTGACCCAGGCTTTGAGACTGCTGCAGGTTTTTCTCTGCATTGTAGACATTCCCAGAATCTCTCTAGTATGTCTACACTGCAGCTCGGAGGTGTGATTCCCAGTGTGGGTAGACAGACTCACGCTAGCTCAACTTGAATTAGTGGAGTATGGATATTGTGGCACTAGCAGTGGCTTAGGGTAGCTGCCCAAGTGCAAGCCTGCCCAACCCTTTGGGTCTGCGCTCAAGTGACTAGCCCAAGCCAGTGCCGCAATTTCCACACTGCTATTTTTAGTGTGCTAGCATGAATCTGTCTACCCACACTGGGAATAACACCTCTCAGCTGCAGTTAGTTAGCACTTCCTTACCTCGTGGCAGTGGTGTGAGGATAAATACATTAAAGATAGCAAGGTGTTCAGATCATATGATAATAGGGAGCAGATAAATACCTGGGATAGATATCATTATGGTACTTTGTGGAACATAGCCTGAACTACAGACTAGTAGTCTGTACAGACTAGAAAATCCAAAGTAGTTTATTCTGTAACCTATTGAAGGGCATGGAATATACATAGGAACTCATTTAAGAAAAGGTTTGAAGTTTGTTCTTATGTCAAAAGATAATTATATTCCAAGGCTGACTTTTGCATACCAAGCAGAGAAAAGTCAACAGCAAATTTATTCTTGGTTTGTTGGAGTATTGGCCAGCCTAATCCACCTGGTATGCTTCGACAAGCACCCCAAATTCCCTTTTGTGAGTGGTGACCTAAATCATAGCTACTAGTGGCCAAGAGAGAGTTGCTTAGTACACATTTTATGTACCCTCACTGGTGGCTTCCCAACCATCATCTGCTTTGAGGTGTCCATCTCAAAGGGAGAGAAGCCTACCTGTTACCTTCGCATCTTTATGAAGGCAGCATGTCTCAGACCACAGTAAATGGCTGTGAAATGCAGAATAACTTCAAGAAGCAATACATAAATCTGATGGAAGTAACAGTCATGCTGTCACTTTCCTTTCACAGTATGATGATGGGGTTACATACAAAATGTTTTTGTGGCTAGTGTGACAGCTCAGTAATAGAGTGAATAGTAATACCAAACTGACACCATGGTAGAAACCTGTTAAAGCACTGAACAAACAAGGTGGAACAGGATCTGAAGTGCTTTTGGAAGAGGTTGTCAACTTCCAATTATTGTATATAACAATGAAAATGTATCCTGAGAAAGGCTGGGAGGCTCAGAGATATAGACTTTGGGATAACAGAGCCTCTTACCTCTAGGTGGCTAGGTTGAATGGAGCACAAATTGGTAGTGATCTAAAGTTGACTTTTGATGACTTCTTCAATAGTCCACATGATAAGAGTTGGCACTCTTATACTGAGTCTTAAGGAGATATGGAATATACATAAGAGTAGAGCTTGTTGAAAATTTTTGTGGAATTTTTTAACAGAAAATGTTGGTTTCATCATAATTGAAATATTTCTGAAAAAGTTGTCAGTTTTGATCAAATTTCAAAACAAACAAATATCATTTCAGATTTCCAAATTTTGCTTTGGGATTTGAATTTTTGCTTTGGAAATTCCAAAATTTCATTTTGAATTCTATTTTATTTGTACCTGTTTTTATTGTTACATTATTTTTACATTATTTTATGTCAGTAGCATTGCACATTATGCACTGTAGCTACTGACTCATAATATTATATAATAGTTTAAATATTCTATTTTAATATATATTTTATTTTTAAAATCATTAAGGGCAGCTACTAAGATGTTTCAGTCAGTACTAAGAAGCAGCTGCCTTTAATTATATTTACTACATCTACATGTAATGAAATAATATTAAATGTAATAAAAATTAAAAAATCAAATCAAATCAAATTTGAAACAAAGTTTTGAAATTCCGGAACAAAAAACAAGCTTCCAAAACAAAACTGAGAAATCCAAAATGAAATTTCAAAATTAATGTCTTCCAAAACTGTATTTTGGGGGGCGAGGGGGGGAAGAATTTCGTGTAATTAGGAAATTTCAGAAATATTTGTTTTCTATCTGAATCAGAAAAAAGGAATTTTGAATTTCCCACAAACCAGAAATTCAAAGTTTTAACCATCTCTATTGAGGAGTTCACTTAAGAAAAGTTTTGAAGTTGTTCTCACCTGACATCACAAATACCACTATCACAGCTGGCAACCTTCTTGATAGTCTCAGTAAAAAGACCTGTGATTAAATTGGCTATGGAGATAGAGATGGAACTATCTTGGTATAACAACAATAATGTATACCCCTTGTATGGGTTAAGAGATGATTACTATCACCGTTATATAAAAGTGAAAAATGAGGCAGATAGTGACTCGCTAAGTGATTTATTCAGAGTCAAAAGGTAAGTCATTGGCAGAGCCAGGATTTGATCTCAGGAGTTTTTCCTCAATCCTTTGCTCAGGACTACATCACAGACACAGTCTGTCTGTCTCTCTCTCTCTCTCTCTCTCTCTGAAGTGGTCCTTCTGGAAACAGACATCTGGGTGGTATGCCTTTAGCAAGTCCTTTCTTCATCATAAATGGGATCTTATATTACCATATTACATAACCTATAAAAGATTTTTTTTTATTTTATGACAGGGGTGCATAGAACCATGAAAACATACCCTTTTAAATATAAATTAAATAAATAACAATTCCTCCAAAAGGCACACTGGGAACTCAGACCAGAATTCTGCATGACACTATTGAAATGTCATATGGAATAAAGTAAAATGAAGTTCTGCATTGTAAGCTTTAAAATATAGGAGAATGTACCTGCTGAAAACAACTGTATCTGCCTCATTCCCATATATGCTGCTTCCATGTTTTGAGCTATGTAGCGTAGTGACACACAGGGATCAAGCAAGGAAAACATAATTAGCTTAATTGTCTTGGCTGTGGCTAGGAAAGTACATTTGCCTACAGCTGCCACTGCTTATTATTCTCTTCTTTCTGTGTATTAGGAGTTCCTGCTGAAGATTTTCTGTGTGTTTCGAAACCTGATGAAGATGAGTGTCTTTCCTCGGGACTGGATGGTGATGAGGTTGCTCACCAGCAAGTGAGTGAGGACATGTTTAAAGCACTGAAAGTTTGTATGAAAACTCTGTGGGTGCTCTAAATTAGGGCTTCTCAATCCCAGAGAAACAGTGTGTTTTAGTGGACTGAGGGATGGGACTCCAGGCAGGAACTCCTCCTGAGTACTAATCCTGGTTCTGCAAAGTTACTTAAGCTATCAGGGCCAAATTAGGGCTTTTGTCAATGAATGATCACTTGCATGTGCAAGTTTTACATGCTGCCAGTGGGCACTCATACTATATAGTTAATACTATAAACTTCTTTTTTTTCCCACAAAAACCAAGTGCAAATAGGCTTCCTGTATGTAAATTCTATCATTTATGCACACAAGTGATAGTGAGCTAAAATGATCTGCCCAAAGTTGGTCACATATGGAGTATATTTACCCCTTTGTACATCTGCCCCTTTGTCTGTTTTCCCATCTGTAAAATTTAGGTAATTGCTTTGCTTAGGTCCATTGCTTTGAAGACAGGCAACACTCTTTAAGTGTCGAGTAGAACTAGATACCAATTCCAGTTATCTATGACTGTATCCACAAGTATCCCTCAAATCCTTCCATGACTGAGGGAGGCATGGTTTCCTCTTGCCATGGGCTAGATGCACTTCGTCAATAGTCTGAGGTGCAAGAAGTGACAACCAAGTTACTGAAATGGAAGGAGCTTCTAAGGAATATATAGCACTTGAATATATAGTGCTTGTGGTCTTAATTTTCCTTTTACCTACATTGTTACCTCTCTGTCTTCATTGTGTCTCAATTTAAAAAACAGCAACAAAACTCACCAAGGAGTTTGTGCCTGGTGCACTGCCTTGGGCTACTGCTCCTGGCAGTACCAGCATCCCTATTGGTTCTAAAACTGCTCTTTGTGTGAAAGACCAGAGCAACTCAGCTTAGATCAGTGGTGGACTCAATTTTTTTTAGAAAAGGAGGGGCAGACCACAGTCCTTAAACCAGATGACAAAGTATCAGATTGAAATCATTATTTTTTTGATTATGCAGTTGACATTTGGGCTTGAATGTATTTAGTTTTGTTTTTTATTTTTGCCTTGTCAAGCTTTTTCTGTTGTTTTTAGGAGGTAGCAGCAGCAGGCTGAGAGCCAGGATTATACCCAGAGGCTGGGATTATGTACTAGTGTCTCATTTTATTAGCTAACCTAACTGTAGCATCACAGTTGACTAACTGAACTACTGGCGGGGTCCATATTGCAAGATGATGTCATGGACCTCTTCCTGAAGGCTGATTGGTCAGCTGTGGTGTTGTATGCTCTATGAGTTCACAGTGCTAATGAGAAGTGAAAGAAGTGGCTTTAGATGTTGTAGACCCCCAGGTTACATGCTGTACTGTAGAAAAAGAGAAATCCATATAAAGTAAAATGACCTGGTTACCTAGATAGCCTGATCCTGCTGGCACCACTTAGCTGGAAATCTCTTCAAGTTGAAATAAAGTGCATTTATCAATGTCACTGAAAGTATCACATGAATGAGATGCTGAGCTTTAGCCTATTACTTTTTTATACCAAAGCAAATTAGACTTTGTTAATTCTTGCATGTTGTTACATGATTTATTCCCATTTAATTAAAGGCTTTTATGCACCTACAAAAAAAGTAAGTTTCCCAGTGAACCCAGAGTTTACAAAATATTACCAAAAATGTACAGAGGAGATCAATTTACAGCAAAGTCCAAAAACTGTAGAGGATTGTGCCTCCCTGAAAAATTCTGCCTTTTTTATTAAAGAAATGCACAGAAACAAAAATAAGTAAAAAGAACAGGAGACTAACTAAGGTGCCACAAGTACTCCTGCTGCTACTCTGAAAAAAATAAGTAAGTTATTTTTGTTCCTTTATTTATTAACTGCAGTAATGGACTTTTGAAAATAAACTCAAGAATTACAAAGATACTCTTCCGTTTCCAAAATCTACAATATTTTAGGAAAACATATTTGTGAATTCTGCCTTGCATTATTTAATATGAAGTTTTGTTAAAAAAAAAAAACAACACAGTGACCTTTATGGTGATATCTAGAAATTACTGCATAAAGAAAGAGTGCCAAAATGCATTTTGAAATATAACAGAAACCACCAGTGCTCAGAGCTACTCAAAGACTCTTTGAATGTGATTTGTACTGCAGATTGAAAAGGATCTTTTTTTTAATTATAGTATCATAGTTACGACAGTCCAGTACCTGTCCTCTGCCCTGCACAAGAACTTCACAGAAACAGACTTTGATTTTAAGGTAAGGTTTGAAATCTGGAAAATTTCATGACATCCTTTAAAACCAGCAGCAATGCAGGAACAGCGGCTACTCTATGTTAATGGATTATGTTCACTATGTTTGTTGGCTCAGAAAATAAACTAGCTGATACAGTCATCAAACTCTGCTGAGGCTTTGACTGAACTGGGAAATCCCAGAAGAGCAAAAGCATTATGAATTCTAAGGGTTTGAAAAGTGAGACCGCTTGCATTGGCTAAAGTCAAGAATGTATAGTGTCTAATGTAATTCAAAGCACACTCTATGGTGTGGTTTAGGGGTATGAAAAAGTGTTCACTAGGAATATTTGAAACTACCAAACTTATTTCACTTTTGGCTTAAGGCAGAGTTGAATTCAGGTGTCGAGAGGTGAAAGGCCTATGTCTGAAGCCCCAGCACTGCCTTGCTGCTGGGTTCTTTTAATTGTCATTCCCTCCAGTATTTGTATAATTCCTGGGACTGATTTAACTTATTTTATTATTACATCTGGTTTATTTAGACATAATTATATATTTTCCTCTGACTTAAGGTGGAACAACCTGATGCCTTCTGTAAAATGTATGCATGGCATGTATGTTTGTGTTCAGAACTTGTTCTGCCTTTGGACTAACGTGTTTAATTTCCTTCCTGTTTTCTAGGTGTGGAACTCCTATTTCAGCTTGGCAGTTCTGTTTATAAACCAGCCAAGCCTGCAGCTAGAAACTGTCACTCCAGCTAAGAGAAAGAAGATTCTGGACAAGTAAGAATATGATCTCCTTGCCTCCGAAACTCTGATTTTTTCCATCACCTCAAAAGTAGGACATATGTTTTTATCACAAACTCCCATACATTACAGGCAGTGGGAGGATTTGCCCCAGAAAAATCATAAGTAGAGATCATAGGACAATTATTCAATAATTAGATGAATCCCTTGATGTTCTTAAAAAGTATAACCTTGGTTTACATATTAATTTAATTGCATTAGATCACCAACTTGCTGCATTTTGTCCCATTAAGGGGTTGTGTCTATGCCGTCTCTTTCAGATATGGTGACATGCGAGTGATGATGGCATATGAGTTATTCAGCATGTGGCAGAACCTGGGTATGTCTCTCTGTCTCCTGTTCTCCTCCTAATCACCAAAACTAAAGTTGTCTACGAATTGCATTACTAATATTCAGCTTTAGTGGTGTAAAACCACAGCACTCATGCTGGGTCTGATAGTTTCTTCAGGAATTTTCAACTAAAAAAAATGAATTTCTGCATAGCTCCATGGTGATATTTTTCTCATTTGAAATAACTCATTTCTATGAATTTGAATACTTTACTCTCAAATCTTGTAGGGACTGGTTTCAACAGCTTTTCTTTGGTATTCCCAGATGATGTACTGCATTAGCATTTGGAAATCCCTGCATCTGTAACTTTCACTCTATGCATCCGAAGAAGTGAGGTTTTTACTCACGAAAGCTTATGCCCAAATAAATCTGTTAGTCTTTAAGGTGCCACCAGACTCCTTGTTGTTTTTGTAGATACAGACTAACACGGCTACCCCCTGATACTTGCTATTGTGCTGCAATCTAGTCTAGTATTTGAAATACGCTTCTACACTCTTGACTTTAATCTGGTCTATGTTGGCACAGCTGAAACTAAACCTTTCCAGCTGTGTCCAATTTCATCCATTTGGAAATGGTACAACAGAACAAGTCAGGATGATGCAGAATTCTAAAAGTGCACAGTTAGCGATCATGTACAGACGTGACATGCAGTAAAGTGCATATTTATGAGTGCTGTATTAATGTGTCTAATAAGCATGATAACAAATTCTCTGATACTGGTTTAAAAAAACAAAAGTTTGCCCACAATTATGCAATATTTTTTACACCAGTTGTAATAGACTTACATTTCTGTAAGTCATTTGAATTTGTACCACATGATATTTGATTAAGACACTGGAATGTTACTAAATCAACACAGCATATATTGAATGTACTAAAACTAGCTAACTGATCGCTCACAAAATGTGATTGTAAATGGGGAATCATAATCAAGTAAGTGTGTTCTTAGTGGAGCCCCTCAGGGATCATTTATTGGCCCTATGCTATTTAACATATTTATCGGTCTGTGAAGAGTACATACTATCATTCCTGGTAAAGTTTGTAGATGACACAAAGATTGGGTGAGTAGTAAATAATGAAGAGAATAAGTCACTGCTACAGAATGATCTGGATCACTTGGTAAACTGGACGCAAGCAACAAATAAGCTTTCAATGTGGCTACATATAAAATCCTACATCTAGGAACAAAGAATGTAGGCCTTACTTTTAGGATGGGGAGATTCTGTCCTGGCAAGCAGTGACTCCAAAAAGGACTTGGGGGTCATGGTTGATAATCAGCTGAACAAGATCTCCCAGAGTAAAGCTATGGCCAAAAGCGCTATTGTGTTTCTTGATTATAAAAGAACAGGGAATGTTGAATAGGAGTAGAGGGGTTATTTTACCTCTATATTTGGCACAAGTGCAACCGCTACTGGAATATAGTGCCCATTTCTGGTTTCCAAAATTCATGAAAGACACTGATATTGGAAAGGATTCAGAGAAGAGACACAAAAATGATGAGAGGATTGAAAACATGCCATATAGTGAAGAACCCAAGGAGCTCAATCTGTTAGCTTAACAAAGACAATATTAAGGGGTGACTTGATCTCAGTCTATAAGAATCTATGTATGGAACAGGTAATAGAGGGCTCTTCAATCTGGCAGACAAAGATATAACAAGATCTAATGGCTGGAAATTGCAGCTAGACAAATTCACCCTAGAAATAAGGCATACATTTTTAACAGTGAGGGTATTATCCATTGGAACAACTTACCAAGGGTTGTGGTGGATTCTCCGTCACTGCCAATTTTAGAATCAAGATTGGATGTTTTTCTGAATGATATTGTCTAGTTCAAACAGGAATTAATTCAGGGAAATCCTATGGCCTGTGTTATACATGAGGTTCGATTAGATGATAACAATGATCCCTTATGGCCTTCAGGGGTAGGAGGTTTGTATAATTTTTGGTGGTGCCCAGAACGGGTCCAAGTCCCACCTTTTCCCCCCCCCCCCCCCACACACACACACCTGTCTAAGGCTCTGAGATGGAGTTTGGGTGCTAGGTGCAGGCTCTGGGCTGGGTGTTGGGGTGCAGGAGGGGGTTTGGAGTGCAGACTCTAGGAGAGAATTTGGGTACGGGATGGGTGTGGGCTCTGGATGCAGGCTTTGGGCTTGGACAGTGGGTTGGGGTGCAGAAGATGGTGTGGGAGGGGGTGTTGGGGTCCCGAACATTGGTGGAGCCGGGCCCCCCGGGCCCTGAATTTGCTGGAGCCCAGGCACTATGGACCCATACAACTCGCCGCCCCTGCTGGCTTTATAATCTACAAAATTATGAATTGTGGTTATTTCTGATCTAAATAACATCTTCTGGTTGAAGTGAGCTGGGGTGCAGTCTAGCATCTTATGGCTTGTGCCACATCACATTGGCATGGAATGTATCACATTGACTCCACTGTATTAGTTATGTTAGAAACACACTTTGCTTCTCATTATTTGTCTGAAAAGCAGATAGCAATATTTATGAAATTGTTAACAGGTTTAAACAAATGTCACATGCAGCTTAAAAGACAAAATCCAGTACTTCTAAATTGTAATCATCCGGATCATGATTTTGAGGAACATACCAAACTTTATGCTTCACATACACAATGACAGAAAAGATATGAGTTTTAATATTGCAGCGTTAATGACATATGCTCCCCTAGGGATTAAAAGTTACTATCTCTTTAAATCAAAATCATTCTTTTCTGCTTTTCCTGATTTATTTATTTCTCTCTTCCTACCCCTGCTTTTTTGCAATTGTGGGACCACCTAAGAGGCTGATTAATTTACTAGAGGAAAACCTCCAATATATAGGTGTATGTTGGATTCCCAATTTAACCTGAAAGATAATTTTGGGGAGAAATGATATCTCAAAACAATATTACCCTATCAGTGTGTTTTGGTTTTTTTTCCAGATAATTTTGTTTTATTTACTAAAGTTTCACAGTGGAAGCACACTATAAAAGCAATTGCTAACAATGCTGTATATTCCTGCTACTTAGAGGTGACACTGTTTGGTTCGAAGTCAAGGTTCTTATCCATTTGATTGCAAATTTCACACCACTGAGGTTAAGGAACTCTAAAAAGTCTAAAGGACATGTAGCTGATCCATTAAATACTATTGCCACAGTTCCTTTGAAAAAGCCCTTTCTTCTTAGGAGCCCGAGCCTCCAAAACAGCAGTGGAATCTCTCAATCTTCTCTGGCAGAATTAATGCATGCTAGCGCATAAAGGTGGAGCAGCTATTGAATGAGTTTCCCTGTAGGATCTGCGGTTTCTGCTAAATGTAAAGATTAATTAATGTAAAGATAACCAGGCAGACTTTGCCATGGAAAATGGAAAACTTAAAGTACCATTAATTCGATAATTTTTGGAGAAAGAACCTGTTTGCTTCTTCAAGCTTAATTCAGGGACAGGTTACACGTGTCTTTACCAAAGAGTCTCACCTTTTTCTCAGCCAGGGCTGGCTCTAGGCACTAGCCGACCAAGCATGTGCTTGGGGCGGCAGCTCAGAAGGGGCAGCCAATGTTGGGGTGACGGGGGGCGCTCGAAGGTTTATTTTTGTTTGTTTGTTTTTGTTTCAGTCGGGCAGCATGGGGGTGTTTCGGCAGCGCGGTGCTGGGGGAGCAGGGGTTTGGGTGGCCTGGCCCGGTGCGGCGCTGGGGGGGGCGGGGGTTTGGACAGCCCGGTGCTCCGGGGGTTTGGGTGGCGCAGCGCTCGGGGGGTTGGGGGGGTACGGTGGCCCGGCGCAGCGCTGGGGCGGGAGTTTGAGTGGCCTGGCGCTCCTGGGATTTGTGCGGCCCGGCCCGGCGCTGGGGGCGGGAGTTTCGACGTCCCGGCACAGCGCTCAGGGGGAGGGGGGGAAGTGTTGACGGCGCAGCGCTTGGGGGGGGGGTGGGGGGGGTTACGGCAGGGCGGCACTTTTCTTTTTTGCCTGGGGCGGCAAAAGAGTTAGAGCCGGCCCTGTTCTGAGCAAGGAATGATAAAAAAAGGAAGGCTTTCATTAAATATAAATTGCTTTGTGTTGCCCAGGTGAACATAAAATTCACTTTATTCCGGGAATGATTGGCCCCTTTCTTGGTGTCACGCTGGTCCCACAGACAGAGGTCCGCAACATCATGATCCCCATCTTTCATGACATGATGGACTGGGAGCAGAGGAAAAATGGCAACTTCAAACAGGTGAAATGGTTTTCCAGGCTCTTGCTCTATGTTGTTCTTCTCTTCTGTAACACTGTACTAGAAGTACTACTAGTTTATTTCTGAATTTGAGGGAGCTGTTGATGTAGATACATAGATAGATAGATCTTAAGTAAAAAGTGACATCCTTTACAACACTGCTACCAAAGTCCCACCATTATATGAACATTTCTATAAGGCATTTTCCAAGTAGCCATTTCTCCTATTAATACAGAACACAGTGTTGTACTCACTGCACAGGGAGCAAGGGAAAGTGGATTCTCCTTCCTAATGGTAAAAACACTGGAAGCTTGCTAAACCATATATGATGAGGTAGGTATTCTAGTGCTTGCAGTGGTTTACTCCTATTCCTGGCCCTGCTGCCAACTTTCTGTATGAGCTTGGGTTAGTCACGTAGCACCAGATTTGTAAAGGTATTTAGATGCCTAAAGATGAATATGAGTGCCTAGTGGAATTTTCAAAAGCATCTAGATGCCTAACTCAAATCAGTGGTAATCAGGTACTATAGGGTCTCCTGAAAACCCACTAGGAGCACATTTGCCTCTTTAGTTGTCGAAATACCTTTAATCTGGCCTTCAGGCTAAATTTTCAAAAAAGTGTCCACTAATTTTCTGTGTCTCAGTTTCTGGATACCTAGCTTGATGCCTGAGGCCTTGTTTTCAGAATTGCTGAGCACCTGCTGCTCATTGACTTCCTTTGGAATTGTGAGCAAATCAGGCTCTAAATGTCTCAAATTGGGAACTCAAAAGTGAGGCATGTAAAGTTAGTTTCAACATGTTAGCTTTAACCTCTCTGTGCCTCAGTTTTCCCATCGGTACAATGAGTATCATGTGATTAATAAAAATGCATACAGTGCTTTGAAATCTTTAGATGAAATACCCTGTATGGCTTTATGTGCATTGAGACTTTTTAACAATTTTCCTACCATTGGCCTATCAAAAGTGCATCTCCACAGATGCTAGCTACAATGAAAGTGTAGCCTGATGTCTGGTTTTGTGTCTTTTAAAGTATGAACCCTCTGAGGCAGGCATTGTCTTATCTGTGGGACATATCTTGCAAACACTTAAGCACATGCTTGACTTCAAGCCCATGAGTAGACCCATTAATCTCAATATTTACTAATACATGCTTACTCATGATAATAATAATGTTTTTAGGGTTTTGTTTATTGTTGTGATTACTATTTACTAACAAAAATCTACATTTTGTAGTAACGGGCATCCACTTTAAAGAAGAGGGAAAAAAATCAATAAAGGCACATTGCATTGAATGTAAAGAAATACCACTTTACACTCTAAAGGGAATTACCTGCAAAAGGCTACGTTCTCCTCCTTGCTCTTCTTTATGGCAACTGACCCATGTCATATTAAAGTGTATCGTTATGGTCAGAAACTAAACTGAAAATGTGAACCTTGTTAATACACATACCTATTCTCTGTGACTCTTCTGGATCTTAGGCTAGTGGCACAAATAAACGTTTTCTGCTCTGAGTACTGCAAAGCCAATATGCTGAAATGGTGGAAGAGCAAATGTATTTTATTCTGTCTCATGATCCATCAACAAGATTGTCCAGTGAGTTATGATTCCAGAATCTTTGTTAGTGATAGCTAAAGCAAGAAAAAGCACTGCTTAGAGCTTTCCCTAACTTGGCGTATTATTATTATGTATCACAATTAAAAAGAATGATCAGTTGGGTGAACAATAATCCATTCCCCCCTCTCCCTGCTTTGAGCCTTTGGCTTCCTGCTTCTGCTCTCCTGGAAGGTTTCATTCCTGGTGACAATAACCTCTGCTTGAGATTAGGGCGCTTACCTCAGAGCCTCCCTATACGGTGTTTTACAAAGACAAGGTCCAGCTGTGACCGCACCAGCTTTCCTGCCCAAGGTAACTTCACAGTTTCATACAAGCCTGGACATATACTTACCTATCTTCTTTCCAAAATCTCATAAGTCAGAAGAGGAGCACAAATTACACACTCTGGATGTCAGGAGTGCAATAGCCTTTTACATTGAAAGGACCAAGCTATTCCGTAAGTCGACACAGTTGTTCGTCGCGGTGGCGGCGAAAAGTCTTCCAGTGTCTGCCCAGAGAATTCTGTCATGGATCACCACCTGCATCCATTTCTGCTATGATCTGGTAAAAGTGCTTCCACCGGCGATTGTAACCGCCCACTCGACTAGGGCACAAGCCTCGGCAGCAGCCTTCCTGGCGCAAGTGCCGATTCAAGATATCTGCAGGGCCACTGCTTGGTCGTCCATCCACACATTTACATCTCATTATGCACTTACCCAGCAGGTTCATGCCGATGCTGGTTTTGGTAGACCAGTGTTGCAAGCCACACAACTGTGAACTCCAAGGATACTGCCTATGAGTCACCTAGGCCTGGTCTACACTGAGGGGGGTGGGATCGATCTAAGTTATGCAACTTCAGCTACCTGAATAACGTAGCTGAAGTTGATGTCCTTAGATCTACTTACCGCAGTGTCTTCACTGCGGTAGGTCGACTGCTGACGCTCCCCCGTCGACTCTGCCTACATTTCTCGCTCCGGTGGAGTACCAGAGTCGACGGGACAGCGCTCGGCAGTCGATTTATCGCATCTTCACTAGACGCGATAAGTCAACCCCCAATGGATCAATCGCTCCAGAGGTAAGTGTAGACATGCCCCTAGAATGGAATTGACATGAGCAAGCACTCAAAGAAGAAAAACAGTTACCTACCTTTTGTAACTGTTGTTGTTTGAGATGTGTTGTTCATGTCCATTCCATTATCTGACCTCCTACCCCTCTGTCGGAGTTGCCGGCAAGAAGGAAATGAGAGGGTGTAGGGCCAGTGTACCTCGCCAGTAGATTAGTGCAGACCCTCTGAGGCACACGCCTTGCGGCAAGAACTCCAGGACCAGCCCCAATCCCAGGACCGATCAGACATGAGAGACTGCCGATCGCCGGGCCGTCATGGCCCACCTCCAAAAGGAAGGTTGCCCTACTTAGGACAATCCTCCCGGCAACCGGCCTGTAATAACTCCCAGTCCCGTTCGGGTTGCCCACCGAGGCCCAGCAGTCTATGCAGTACCTGCCCTTCGACTGCCGGGCCCTATTTGCAGAGCAAACAGACAGCAAATTGCATGGCTTCAAGGACTCCCACACCACCCTGAAAACCCTGGGTCTCTACATCCCAGCCCCGGCATGTAAGCAGTTCAAACCGCAGCAGCCACATGGCCAGGGGAGCCAGCCTTGGCAGGACCAGCCCCATAAATGAGCCAAGGGCTACAAGCACTGCCCGAGCCACCGGCGTCCACCCTTTGCCCAGTCGGGCTCGACCTATAATAAGCAGGGGGCCAAACGGTCATTTTGAGGGTGCACCCTTGGGCGACCTACCAGACTATTCCCCAGATCCATCTTTCCCAGTGTTCTCCTACCGCCTTTCCCTCTTCCTCCCTGCCTGGACGGCTATAATCTCGGACATAAGGGTCCTCAGCACTGTGGAACAGGGTTATACCCTCCAGTTCCTTTCTACCCTCCCCTTCCCACCCGCCTTCCCCGTCCCTCTTCAGAGACCCCTCTCATGAGAATCTCCTCGCACAGAAGGTAAAGAGGTTGCTACAGCTGGATGTGGTGGAAGAAGTTCCTCTTGAGCACGGGAACAAGGGGTTCTATTCCTGGTACTTTTTAATCCCAAAGGCTGAGGGTGGTCTATGGCCCATCTTGGACCTGCGAGACTTCAACAGGTACTTAAAGAAGCTAAAGTTCCGCATGGCCTCTCTAGCTTCTATTATCCCCTCCCTGGATCCGGGAGACTGGTATGCCACCCTCAACTCGAAGGACGCATACTTCCATATAGTAATCTTTCAAGGACACAGATGCTTCCTCCGGTTTACGGTGGGGCCCCACCACTACCAGTTTGTGGTCCTCTCATTTGGCCTGGCAACAGCACCGAGGGTGTTCACCAAGTGCATGTTGGTGGTAACAGCTTACCTCAGGCGCCGAGGTATCCAGATCTACCCGTACCTCGATGACTGGCTCATCAAGGGCAGCTCCAGGTCTCAAGTCCAAAGGGATGTCGCGGTGCTTCACTATGTGCCCTCTCTGGGTCTACTAGTAAAACACAAAAAGTCGATGTTAGTGCCAGTGCAGAGGATAGAGTTCATCAGAGCATTCCTCGACTCGACCTGCACCAGGGTGTTCCTGCCACTGGAAAGGTTCCACGCGTTGATGAACCACATCGCGGAAATCTCTGCATTCCCTCTGACTACAGCCAGGATCTGTCTGCACCTGCTGGGCCACATGGAAGCGTGCACTTATGTGGTCCGCCATGACTGGCTCTGGATGCGGCCCCTGCAACAGGGGCTGGCGATGGTCTATTCCTAGTCCCGAGACCTCCTGGAAAAGATCATTACTCTTCCCCAGACGATTTTTACCTCGCTGCGGTGGTGGACCAACCGCAGAACAGTCCTGGAAGGTGTTCTGTTCGACAACCCTCCCCACTCCATCGAGTTGGTGTCAGATGCTTCAGACCTCAGCAGGGGGGGGCGCATATCAGTGTTCTCCAGACTCGGGATGTGGTCCCCGGATGAAGCATACTTACACATAAACATCAAAGAGCTCTGAGCAGTCCAGCTGACATGCGGAGTCTTGCCCCACCTGTCGAGCAAGTTGGTACGAGTCCTGACTGACAACACAGCCTCAATGTTCTACATCAACAGGCAAGGGGGAGCGTGCTCGTCGGCTCTCTGTCAGGAGGCGCTCTGTCTATGGGACTTCTGCATCAGCCACGAGATCCACCTGGAAGCTTGTCACCTTCCCAACATCAGAATTACGCTGGCGGACCAGCTCAGCAGGGCTTCTCCTCTCACCACAAGTGGTCACTCCATCCAGACGTAGCCTGCATGGTCTTCCAAAGGTGGGGAACTCCCCAAGTGGACCTGTTCGCTACCAGACAGAACAGGAATTGCCACTGGTTTTTTTCTCAGCAAGGTCTGAGCAATGGCTCCCTCTCCAACGCCTTCCTCCTGTCATGGTCAGGGAGCCTGCCCCTATGCGTTCCCTCCGATTCTACTCATCAGCAGGGCCCTGGCAAAGATCAAGAGAGACAAGGCGCAGGTCGTCATGATTTCCCCGACGTGGCCTCGCCAGCACTGGTTCAGCATGCTTATGAGCCTGTCAGTGGCTCCTCCCTGGCCCCTGCCCAACTGACCGGACCTGCTGTCACAGGACCATGGTCGACTCCTGTACCCCAGCCTCACGTCCCTCCACTTCTCAACATTGATGCTGCATGGCTGAACTCGGAGGAGCAGACCTGTTCAGAAGGAGTCCAACAGGTCCTCCTGGAAAGTAGGAAGCTCTCAATTAGACTGACTTACCTGGCCAAGTGGACAAGGGGTTCCGCCGCCACCAATTGTCAGAGCCCACTCAGTGAGAGGGCAAGCATTTTTGTCGGCCTTCAAGGCTCACATCCCTATCCAGGACATCTGTAGAGCCGCAATGTGGTCCTCTGTTCACACGTTTACCACTCATTATGCCATCACTCAGCAGGCCAGGAACGACGCTGTTTCGGCAGAGCTGTGTTGTAATCTACACGTCAGTGAACTTCCACCCATCTCCAGGGGTACTGCTTGGGAGTCACCTAATATGGAATGGACATGAACAAGCACTCAAAGAAGAAAAGACAATTACCTTTTCCATAACTGGTGTTCTTCGAAATGTGTTGCTTATGTCCATTCCATGACCCACCCTCCTTCCCCACTGTCGGAGTTTCTGGCAAGAAGGAACTGAGGGTTGGGGGAGCCAGTGGCACCCCTTATACCGCGCCATGCGGGCGCCACCCCAAAGGGCGCCAGAGCCGGTCCCCTATGGATACTATTGAGGGAAAAACTTGCAGAACCAGTGCATGTGTGAGCACACACACCTAATACGGAATGGACATGAGCAATACATCTTGAAGAACACCAGTTACGGAAAAGGTAACTGTCTTTTACGAAAGGTAGGTAACCAGTTTTTTTTTTCCTCTTACTGACAGGTAGGACAGGGTAAGATTCTACTTGATACATTCGTTTATAGAAAATCCATATCTAGGTATTGATAAAAAACAAAGAAAATGGATGACAAGGACTCCTGTAAGAAACAAAAAAGCCAATCTCCACAGGGAAGCCCATTTTACCCCTCTGCTCAGCAAGAGGATAATTGAGCTCTGTAGTCCACCTCTTCCACTGACCCATCTGAGGCCAGTTGTTTAACTGAATCCACTGAGCCATTGGTTTGTAGATTTGAAAGGGGTCTATTTAATTATTACAGATGCTTTTTTATATCAGGACAGAAATCATCCATCCATAAAATCAGGCAACTTGCAGAGCATAAGAAATTATCCATGAAACACAATCTCAGCCTTCTTGATGTTTGAAATTTACCTTCTCTGCAAACACAGTTAATTTTTAACCCATCATTTCTCCCTGATCCAGGTGGAAGCTGAATTGATTGATAAGCTGGACAGCTTGGTATCAGAAGGAAAAGGAGATGAGAACTACAGGGAGCTCTTCAGTCTACTGTAAGCAATGCCAGTCTCCCTTTATCTTGCATGTTACAGGGTCACCTTAGAAGGCTTGGTGAAATTTCAATGTAATGATCCATTGTAAAGTACCAGCAATGGAAGTGGCCTCCCTCAGAACACAGTAATGTACAGGGACTTTTGACAGGTTATCAACACATGGGCCACAAATCCGAGAGAAGGCTATGGAAAAGCTTGCCATCCCTTTTATGCTGACAAGAATATAAAAATATATTTTTGTATCTTTCATGCAATAAAATCTAGTATTGATGCTGCATAGGTTACAGTATCCAGTGTGCCAAGTGATTTCCAAGTTCCTATCACAGACACACTAGACAAGCCAGTTTTCAGCTTTGTGACATCACTATGTGAAATCATAGTCTTCAGACTGTTCAGAGAGCCAGCTAAACAATCAAGCAGTTCAAACCTGTTTTGGAGCATCTAGGATTTCCCTCCATTTTCTCCCTTTGCTTACCTTGCTCTTGAAGGTCATACATTAATTGAAAGTTGGAAACTGCTCCCTCCAAAGCCTGTCAGTTCACAGCATTTCCAGTCCCTTCCAACCCAAGAAACAATAATGATAGTAGGAGGCTAACCTGAAATCTCAAGATCTGACCCTCCCACATTGTTGGTGCTGATCTGTGTGTCCAAGTCTGATTTTCAAATGCCTCCCTTGTTGGAGGCTGATCTTGGTTTGAAGGCATATATTGTGACCCACTCTGATCACCACTGAGTTAAATCTTGACTCTTTAATTGATCCAGTGGTCCCTCTGAGATCAGTAACAGAATACAGGGCAAATTTTCAAAAGGATCTCAATCCAGTCTCCATTTATGTGCATGCAGCTTGATGTATACAAACATCTACATGCATTTTTGGTGCACCAACACCTCTGGATGAAAATTATAGAATTTACTTGTTCACACCAATCATTTTGGGTATGTGGGTAAATCTATAACCTGTGCACCTTTATGTTAATACACAGAAAGTATGCACTTGTATTTGAGTGCACACAAATGGAAACCACTTTTTGGAAGTTTGGCTCCATCAGTGTACATGCAAAAATGGCAAATACATTTGAAAAGAAAATAATGGAAAATTCGTTTTTCTTTTTATTTACCTGGCAAGAACTATGTTCTGTGTTTCCCTTGCTTCGGCTGATGATATCTCTGATAACAGTTGTGATGCAAGATGTTGAACTGGGATTGCTCATTAGAGACCAGAATTTAACAGTTTAACTGAGGAGATAAAATGTGTTACAGTGGGTTTAGGCTCCTTCCCAGTCACAGCTTTCCATTGCTATAAGCAGCTACCATTAGCAGCTTGAGAACCAATTTTTGTTACGTTCAGTGTTCTCTTTCCTATGTTTGAAACAGTATTGTGGTGGAAATTTTACCTTTTGCTGCCAATTCCATCTTTTCTTGTCTTTGCTTCATGCTGCATGGAGTAGAACCCAGCTCTTTGGGCCCTACCCCAGGTAAGACTGTAATTCTGTCAGTCTTCTGTATGAGAGAGAAAGAAAGTTGCTCCTGGCTCCCTCCAGGATCTATACCGTTTCCAGGAAAGCCTCATATGCTGCTTCTTCATTTCCAAACAGCCTGCTGGAGAAGATTGAACAAGAGACATGGCGGGAGACTGGCATCTCTTTTGTTACATCAGTTACTCGCCTCATGGAGCGTCTCCTTGACTACAGGTATCTGGTCACAGCAGTAAAGTGTTCTGAGTATAAGTATTCTAGGATTCTGCAAGAAGGGTGTACAGACTTAGTAACGCACCAAATTCTTTTTGTATAGAGAACTGTTTTGTATTGGTTTTAAAGCAGTCAGTTAATTCGGTGCTGTGGAGTAATGTGAGTGCAACCATTACACAGAACTGTTGGTTTCTGAATTAAGACAGTGGATGCACATGTTCTCATTTACTTCTTGTTCATTCTTGATAAATTGTCAGAATGAAGAAACTGGTGTTTAGTTTACTTGATGATAAGGCTAAAGGACTATAGAACTGTTAGAAGTTATTAATCTGACTCTCTTCTTAGAATATTTGGCCCTGATTCATCAAAGTCTAACACAATACCTTCTAACTCAGCTAACGGAGACTTCTTTAAAAGCAAGGCCCCATGTATTCCATGTCTCAGTGACCATGGAAGCGGATAGTGTTCATTAATCTCAACTTTCATTTATTTAAAAAAAAAGTTTCTAACCTTAATGGTTGTAAAGAAAATCTTGAAAGTGTGAACAGAACATAAACAGATGTAATGAAACAGTAGTGAACTGTCCTATTCATCTCAGTGGACTGTTATCTCTGGAACTTAGACAACAGTTTAACTAATAATTGGCTGTTTTGCTGTTGATCATTGTAACAGAAATATTTGGTTAATGTGCTTTATTAAACAATCTCAAATAATTTCCCATGCTCATGTGCCAGAAGCCTCAGTTGTCCCCACTCACATGACAAAACCTCCAGTTCTTCGAGTGATTGCGCATATCGATTCCAATTAGGTGTGTGCGCGCTGCATGCACAGTTGTTGGAAAGTTTTTCCCCTAGCAGCACCCATTGAGTTGACTATAGAGCCCCCTGGAGTGGCGCCTTCATGGCAATATATGACCCGGCAAACCTGGCGCCTCCTCAGTTCCTTCTTACTGCCAGTGATGGTTGTTGGAACTGTGGTATCTTGCTCAGGAAGTTCTACCACATTTCCCTAGCTTTGTTTGTGTTCTCTGTACTTATTAGTTAGTTCTTAGGTGGTAGTTAGCAGTTGGGCTGGGGGGGGGGGTGTTACCCTCTATCCCAACCGCTTTTCCTTGGGAGGGCTTACATGCCCAAGTCCCAGGGGTTCAAGTCCTGCAAGTCCTGCAGCAAGCCCATGCCAACGGGCGACCCCCACGATGCTTGTCTAAAGTGTCTGGGGGAGGCTCACCAAGACGACAGGTGCAGGATATGTAAGGGGTTTCGCCCCAGAACCAAAAAGGAGCGAGACTTTCGCCTCAAACAGCTCCTTATGGAGGAGGCACTTAGACCAGAGCCTCCACTGGCACAGCAAGACCCAGCGCCGAGTTCATCGGTGCGTAGCGCCCCGGTGACAATGGTGGAAGCGGCACTGCGGAAGGACACTGGCAGACACCCGCGGCACCGAAACTGGCAGGGTCAATCCGGCACTGCTCCCGCTCCCTGGCGTGGGAGCAGCACCAGAAGCAAGGGAGGAGCAGCTCTCCGTCCCAGAGGTTCACCCCTCTAGAGCCGGCCAATGGGGCGTGTCCTCAAGAGGAGTACCCCGCGCTGAAGTCTGCGGAGATGGCACTATCGTCTTCGGCCCTGCAAGGGGGACCATCGAGTCCAGTGCTGTCAGACTCTTCAGCCCAGTCAACGAGGAGGTGGAACTGCCATCCACCCCAGACACCTTTGAGGTCGCGAGAGACCTCATCACTATGACAGCATCATATGGCACCATCTCGAGGCAAACTGGTGATGCTCCATCCCTTGGCCCCACTGCTACAATCGCGGCACAGCTCAGACTCCCAGCGCCGCTTGCAATCACGGCACCGGTTGGACTCGCAGCACCACTCCAGGTCCTGCCAGCGCTTCCGCTCGCGACACTGATCTGCACATCGATCCATGTCGTGTAGCGGGTCCCACTTCCAGCACCAGTCCCGGCGCCACTCAGCAACTCCACATATCTCCAGATCGCGATGCTATTCCAGCCTCGCAGTACCGCTCTCCAGCCTTGTAGCACCACTCCCTGGCATTGGAACACCACTCCCCAGTGCGGCGCTGCTTGTAGGATCAGCTCTGCTTGGCACCACCCTTGCCACGGCATTCCCGATCCCGGTCTTTGGGCTTGAAGACCAGATCTAGATACTCAGAGCGGGGTCAGCACCGGTTGAGCCATAGATGCTCTGAGGTGGGGGCAAGGCCATGGCCTGCTCAGTGGCAGGGACCAGTGCAGTGGCCATTTTGGACCCCATGGGTATACTACAAGCGCAGGGCGCCCAGTCTAAAGGCTCCCAATAGGCCACTTCTGAACCATGGGTGCCGGAGGCTTCCGCCAGTCGTCCCACCTCTAGGGGTGGCTAGGAGGTGCCGTGCCCCCATCCCTCCCATGGAACCAACTCCAATTCCTGAGCAGGACTGTGGTCTACCTGGTCCAGCCAGCGAGACAGGATGGGAGGTCCCTGACAAGCAGGAGAGACAGGAGGACCCTGTTCCCTGATTAGCCTCCTCGTCCTCCTCTCCAGATGCGGCAGTTGCAGGCATTTCTGTCTCTGGACGGACCCCCATAGATAGCTGTGCCCACCAGGACCTCTTTCACAGGATGGCGCACAACATGGGTCGGCAGGCCGAGGAGGTGATGGAGTTGAAAGACCCAATGGTCGACATCTTGGCCCTGGAAGGTCCTTTGAAGGTGGCTCTGCCCCTCATCAAGTCCATACAGGCCAATGCCACGACCATCTGGCAGACCCCAGCCTCCATCCATCCCACCGCCAAGGGCGTTGAGAGGAAATACTTCATCCATCAACGGGGTACAAATACCTCTTCACGCATCCGCAGCCTTGTTCATTGTTGGTTGCGGTAGTGAATGAGAATGAGAGGCAGGGGCAACAAGCCTCAGCACCTAAGTCCAAGGACACCAAGCTCCGCGGGACGGTGGGGCTGTAACTCAGGATTGCCAATCAGCAGGCAGTTCTGAGCTGGTATAATTTCATCTCCTGGAACTCGATGCTCAAATTCAATGAGCAGGTGCCAACAGAGTCCAGGGAGGAGTTTGGCGCAATGGTGGAGGAAGGCAAGGCGGTGGAATTGGCCTCTTTACAGGCCTCACTAGATGCTGCGGATTCTGTGGTGCGCACCTTGTCCTCCAGTATCACCATGACGTGTAGCTCCTAGTTGCAGGCCTCAGGCATTCTGCCCGAGATTCAACAGACGATGCAGGACCTGCCTTTTGATGGGGCGGGCCTGTTTGTGGAGCAGACTGACTCTCGGCTGCATAGCCTAAAATACTCAAGGGCTACTATGAAATCTTTGGGTATGCACACCCCGGCAACCCAATGCAAACATTTCAAGCCCCAGCAGCAGCGCTCCTACCCTCCTCGGCCGAGGCAGGACTTTTACAGGAAAAGGTGCAGGAATGGCAGAAGGAAGCCTTCCAACCCCCCTTTTGGGCAGGGCCAGGGCCTGACGAAACCATCGTTGGGTTCCAAGCTGGCCGTTGGGTTCCAAGCAGGCCCTTTGAAGGGGCACCCAAGGATGGTGCACCAGCCTCGATTCCAGATCCTTCACCGTCTTTTTTTAATCGTCTGTCCCACTTCTACCGTGCTTGGTCCCAAATAACTTCGGACTGCTGGGTCCTCCATATGGTGGAAGTGGAATATTTTCTCCAGTTCTGCTCCTACCCTCCCTCTCACCCCCCTTCCCCATCCCTCTTCAGGGACCCTTCTCATGAGCATCTCCTTATCCAGGAGGTGTAGGTGCTCCTCTCCATGGGAGCAGTGGAGGAAGTTCTTCAGGAGTTAAGGGGCAAGGGATTCTATTCCTGATACTTCCTAATCCCCAAGGCCAAGTGGGGAGTCTCAGACCCATTCTAGATCTGCGTGGACTCAACAAATTCATGGTAAAATTGAAGTTCCACATGGTCTCCCTGGGCACCATTATCCCCTCCCTGGATCAGATCTGGGAGACTGGTATGCTGCCCTCGACATGAAGGACGCGTATTTCCATATAGCGATTCGTCCCACACGCCAGCGCTTCCTATGCTTCGTGGTCAACCACAAGCATTACCAATTCACTGTCCTACCATTTGGCCTCTCAACAGTCCCCCGAGTGTTCACCAAGTGCATGTCGGTCATGGCTGCTTTCCTCTGTTGAAAGCAGGTGCAGATATACCCCTATCTTGACGACTGGCTGCTCAAGGACCATACCAGGGGGCAGGTGCAGTCCCAAATCCATTTGGTCAGGTATACGTTTGAGCGACTGGGTCTCCTCTTCAACTTGGGGAAATCGACCTTGGAGCCGACCCAAAGAATAGAATTCATTGGGGCGGTGTTACATTCGGTTCAGATACGAGCACTTCTGCAAGAGACCCAATTCTGAGCCATCATAGACATAATTCAAAGCCTCCAGCAAATCCCAAGCACAATAGCAAGGGGGTGCCTGAGTCTCCTCAGCCACATGGCCACTTGAACTTATGTGACCCAGCACTCCAGGTTGCAGCTCAGACCGTTGCTGCCAGGGCTCACCTCAGCCTGCTGCCAGGGCTCACCTCAGCCTACTGCCCGGGGTGCAACAGCTTGAATTCAGTGGTCACAGTGCCAGGGCAGGTCCTCATGTTCCTCCACTGGTGGCTCAACCCTCAAGCAATGTGTGAAGGAGTCCCCTTCCATAACCCTCAGCCTTCCTTGTCCCTGGTTAGGGTCGCATCAGCTCTGGGATGGGGTGTGCATCTGGGAGACCTCCAGACATAGGGCCTGTAGTCGCAGGATGAG
This sequence comes from Malaclemys terrapin pileata, assembly GCF_027887155.1. Taxonomy (NCBI): domain Eukaryota; kingdom Metazoa; phylum Chordata; order Testudines; family Emydidae; genus Malaclemys; species Malaclemys terrapin. Next base: position 47,025,110 of record NC_071511.1, read on the forward strand.
CTCTCCCTTATATCAACATCAAAGATCTGATGGCAGTGTGCCTAGCCTGCCAGGCCTTTCAGGCCTGACTACAAGGCCAATGCATAGCAGTTCTAATGGACAACACCATTGCCATGTTTTACATCAACAAGCAGGGTGGAGCCTGTTCCTCTCCCCTGTGCCAGGAGGCCCTCCGGCTGTGGGAGTTCTACATAGTCCACTCCATTCACCTGGAAGCATCCTTTCTACCAGGAGTTCAGAACATGCTGGCAGACTACCTCAGCAGGTCCTTACACACACACGAATGGTCCATCCAGCTGGATGTCATACACCTCATTTTCCAAAGGTGGGAGTTTCCCCGGGTTGACCTGTTTGCCACCTGACGCAACAGGAAGTGCCCAATGTTCTGCTCCTTCCAGGGTCACAGTCCAGGCCCATCCACAGACACATTCCTGCTACCCTGGAGAGATTGCCTGCTGTACGTCTTTCCCCCATTCCCTCTCATGCACAAGGTCCTGCTTAGGGTCCGCAGAGAAGGGGCACAGATAATTTTGATAGCTCCAGCGTGGCCTTGACAACACTGGTACACCACACTCCTGGAGCTGTCAGTGGATGCACCGGTGACGTTACCCCTCCTCCCCAACTTACTCATTTAGGGCCATGGTCACCTCCATCACCCCAACCTGCGGTCCCTCCACCTCACGGCTTGGAAGCTTCATGGCTGAACCCCATGGAACTTCTGTTATCAGAACAAGTAAGGGAGGTCCTCCTCGGCAGCAGGAAACCCTCCACTAGAACCACGTATCTGGCAAAGTGGAAGAGATTCTCGTGTTGGTGTGACCAGAGTCGTACATCCCCTCTCCAGGTGCCTGTACCTCTCATCTTGGAGTACCTCCTACACCTGAAACAGCAAGGCCTGGCGGCATCCTCCATAAGAGTACACCTCACTGTTATCTCGACCTTCCACTCAGGAGCGTCCGGTTGATCCATCTTCGCCAACCCTATGGATGATCGCTTCCTCAAAAGTCCAGACTTCCTACATCCCCAGATCCGGCAATCTGTCCCCGCGTGGGACCTTAACCTTGTCCTCTCCAGGGTCATGGGGCCCCCATTCAAACTACTGGCAACTTGCTCCCTCCTGTATCTGTCATAGAAGCTGGCCTCCCTTCCTGGTCGGGGAGGGATAGCTCAGTGGTTTGAGCATTGGCCTGCTAAACCCAGGGTTGTGAGTCCAATCCTGGGGGGGCCATTTAGGGGTCTGGGGCAAAAATCTGTCTGGGGATTGGTCCTGCTTTGAGCAGGGGGTTGGACTAGATGACCTCCTGAGGTCCCTTCCAACCCCTGAGATTCTATGAATTGTCACCATTACTTCTGTGTGGAGGGTGTCTGAGCTAAAGGCCCTCACTTCTGACCCACCTTACATGGTTTTCCACAGGGATAAGGTGCAACTCAGGCCTCACCTGGCCTTTCTCCCCAAGGTGATGTCGCACTTCCACTCCAGTCAGGACATTTTCCTGCCTGTCTTTTACCCTAAACCTCATGCCAGTAACCGGGAGCAGAGGCTGTACTCCCTCGATGTTCGGTGAGCACTAGCTTTCTACATTGAGCACACTAAGCCGTTCAGGAAGTCGAACCAGTTGTTCATAGTGACCAAATGAAGGGGCTCCCGGTCTCATCTCAAAGAATATCCTCCAGGATCACATCATGCATCCGCACGTGCTATGAGCTGGCCAAAGTACCAGCCCTGCCTTTTATGGCACACTCCACGAGGGCCCAGGCCTTGTCAGCAGCGTTCTTGGCCCAGGTCTTGACCCAAGAAATCTGCAGGGCAGCAACTTGGTCCTTGGTACATACCTTCAGCTCTCACTACATCATTGTCCGGCATGCCAGAGATGATTCGGCTTCAGCAGAGCAGTGCTACAATCAGCGTTTCCTTAACTCTGACCCCACTACCTAGGTACGGCTTGGGAGTCACCTAATTGGAATCGATATGAGCAATCACTCGAAGAAAAAAACGGTTACTCACCTCTTGTAACTGTTGTTCTTTGAGATGTGTTGCTCATATCCATTCCAAACCCACCTGCCTTCCCCTCTGTTGGAGTAACCGGCAAGAAGGAACTGAATAGGTGCTGGGTCGGCAGGATCATATATTGAGCGCCATGAAGGTGCCACTCTAGGGGGCTCACAGCCGACCCGATGGGTGCTGCTAGGAGAAAAATCTTCCAATGACTTTGCACACAGCGTGCACACACCTAATTGGAATGGATATGAGCAACACATCTCGAAGAACAGTTAAGAGAGATGAGTAACTGTTTTTTTCTCTCCTGACAATTTCTGCAGTGCAGTTACTCATCAAAACAAAAATCTGAAAATGTAAAATATGGGGACTTCTATTTTAATTGAATTTACTATTAAAACAGCACAGGATCTACTATACTGATTGTGGGTGAATACCCACTTCGTCCAAAGTGGGTATTCACCCACGAAAGCTTATGCTCCAATACATCTGTTAGTCTATAAGGTGCCACAGGACTCTTAGTTGCTTTTTACAGATCCAGACTAACACAGCTACCCCTCTGATACTATACTGATCGTAGTATTCATTTTCGTATTTAATTCAGTAACAATCCTCAATTTTTTAATTTAAATTAATCTGGCAGCAGTATTTCAAGTGTGTTGCACCAACATGCTGCAATAGGTCATGCCTGTTGTTCTCTCAGTATAGCATTTGTTAGCAGACAAATAGAGTCTCAGTTGTGGTAGTTTTGCAAGTCACACACAGAGCAAGTCTAGCCATGAAATGGAAGACTGCTAATTGTTTCTGATGGCTGAAAGTGTCTAGCCACCAGTTTGCTGACACAGTGATCCCCAACAGCCTCTGCTGTGTCACTGGCTTCGGAAGTTCTTTTGTCTCTTCTTTGCAAATTTATAAAGTCATTCTAGTCAAGCTTACTTAGTACTAAAGATTAACTTTTATGGTGCTAAGCTATAAATCATTTCCAAGAACTGCTGGAAACTTAGACTGCTGGAATATTTAAGTCTGGATACTTGATGGATTCAGAGCTTTTCACTTCTACAATAGGTGTTTAGTTCAAGTGACTGTAGGCCATAATCATCTGATGCCTGTTCAGGGTCCCCTTTAAAATTAGGAAGTAATCCCAGTCCCTTTCCTAGTGCATGGGAGCCAATAAACAACACCATCTCAGTAGAGGACAAAGTCTGAAGGATCCTGAAGATTGAACTCCTCTCTTTACAGGTGGTCCTTCCAGATCAGGGCAGTGACACGTTGTTGGTGCACTTTGAAGAACCTGGCACTGCCACTGCTCATACTGCACCTTGTGTGTGCGTAAATGGAAGGTCTCATTCTTCTTCAAGTGATTGCTCATGTGTATTCCACAATAGGTGTGCGTGATCGCCCCGTGCACCAGTGCCATAAGTTTTTTCCCTAGCAGTACCCGTAGGGGGGGAGCACCCCCCTTGACCCCTGGAGTGGCACCTCCCTGGTGCGGTATAAGGGGAGCTGCGCGCTCCCCCCACCCTCAGTTCCTTCTTGCTGCCAGTGAAGGTGCGTCGGAACTGCTCTGCTCCAGCTTTGCTGTAGCTCATTCCCAGAACTGTTCGTTGGTTCAGCATTAGTACCTGTAGTTAGTTAGCTGTTTAGTTAGTTTAAGTTGTGCGGCTTTTGCAGGCGTTCTATGCCAAGAAGTAACCCACACGCAGACTGTTTGTGCTGCTTGGGAGAAACCCATATCAGCAAAAGGTGCAAGATTTGGAAGTTGTTTAAGCCTCGGACCAAAAGAGAAAGGGACATTAGGCTCCGGGCCATCCTAATGGAGTCAGCGCTGACCCCTACCCCGGCACGCCACTCCGAACCGGTACCTGGCACCGGGGCATCGGTATGCGGCGACCCTCCGGTACCATCGACCAGTTGGCACCGCTCTCCATCCACGGGGCACGTCAAGAGGGCCAGGAAGACTCCCTCTTTGCAGCAGCACCAAGGGAAATCTGGGACAGAAGCTAGGCCAGACATGGGCAAACTATGGCCTGCAGGACCATCCTGCCCTGCCCCTGAGTTTCCGGCCCCTCCCCTGCTATCCCCTCTCCCCCACAGCTACGCCGCCACGCGGGCCGCACTCTGGCCCGCTGCTCCCGCTGGGCAGTGTGGGGAACGCAACTGGCTCTGGCCGGGTGTCGCTGCTGCGATCTCCTGCTGCTGGTAAGGGGGCAGGGAGCAGAGGGTCCTTGGGGGCAGTCAGGGAGGAGGGGGCAGTTGGATGGGGCAGAGGTTCTGGGGCGGGTGTGCTCAGGGGATGGGGAACAGGGAGGATTGGGAATGAGAGTCCCGGGGGGGCCTGTTAGGGGGCGGGTGTGTGGATTGGGGTTGGGAGGGCAGTCAGGGAGCAGGGGGGCTTAGATAAGGGGGTGGGATCCCAGGGGGCAGTTAGGGGCAGGGGTTCTCAGGAGGGGGTGGTCAGGGGACGAGTTGCAGAGGGCAATTGGATAGGGGGTGGGAGTCCGGGGGGGCTGTCAGGGGTTGGGGGTGTGGATTGGGGTTGGGGTAATCAGGGTACAGGGAGCAGGGGGGTTGGATAGAGGGGCGGGGGCCCCAGGAGGGGGCAGTCAGGGGACAAGGAGCGGGGGGGGTTGGATGGGTTGGGGATTCTGAGGGGGGCAGTCAGGGGGCGGGAAGTGGGAGGAGGCAAATAGGGGGCGGGGGCCAGGCTGTTTGAGGAGGCACAGCCTTCACTGCCCGGCCCTCCATACAGTTGCGCAACCCCGATGTGGCCCTCAGGCCAAAAAGTTTGCCCACCCCTGGGGTAGGCCCATGTTGGGCAGTCCTCGATCGCCACCGGGCCCCAGGCCTTCGACTGAAGCTGAGCAGAGTAGCCCATCCCCTTCGAAACAGGTCTCTCCTTCGTCAGCCCCGTGCTTCAGAGGCAAGCCACCCCTGGGATCTCCGGGCTTGGTCGAGGGAACATTCCTGACACCAATCACTGCCCAGCGACCACTCGGGGCACAGTCCAGGTGGATTGCCCTTGACGCCGATCAGACTGTCTAGCTGGGACCCATTGTGGGAGCATTGTGGCCAGACGAATGGTACCAGTGGGCACCATGGCCTCCGGCACAGCCCCCGTGGGAGCTCGTTCAGTGGCCAGAGATTCGGAAGCACCATTGGCCTACCTCTCCAGACCCCCAAGAAAGGAGTCGATGGAACGTATGTCCTCGGCACCGTGCCCGGAGTCAGACCAGGTGGTGGACCCTCCGGTGCCGGCTGACACCCAGAGCACCACACCAGCTTCTTCGCCCCACCCGGAGGAGTCAATTGCAGCCCCGCCCCCCTCCATCCCGCATGAGGACTCTAGGGCCTACCAAGAACTCTTAAAGAGGGTGGCAGCAAGCTTACACCTTCAGGCACAGGAGATGGAGGAGCCGTCGGACAAGGGCCCGGGTCCTTCTGATTGCCCTGGCGTGGCCCAGGCAGCATTGGTACGGGACCCTTACCGGCCTGGCCACACCTGCTCTCTCAGGACCGGGGCCACCTCCTCCATCCCAACCTAGCGGCTCTTCACCTCACGGAGTGGCTGCTCAGTGGTTAGGTGGAGAGGAAGGGACGTGCTAAGAGCAGGTTCAGTGTGTCCTCCTCAAAAGTAGACGGCCCTCCACTCGCCGCGCTTATTTGGCGAAGTGGTCCCAGTTTTCTAGCTGGGCGGCGGACCAGGGTGTCTCCCCAGTGACTGCGGCGATCCATCTTATCCTTGATTACCTCCTCCATCTGAGGGCCCAGGGCCTGGCGCCCTCGTCAGTCAAGGTGCACCTGCAGCCATATCGGCCTTCCATCTGCCGGTGCAAGGGCACACAGTATTTTCCCATGCTATGACTGTCTGGTTCCTTAAGGGTTTGGACCGTCTTTTTCCGTATTCTAGACCCCCCGGTCCCACAGCTGGACCTAAACCTGGTGTTGGCTCGCCTCATGGGGCCCCCATTTGAACCACTGGCCAAGTGCTCCTGGTCTCACCTCTCATGGAAGGTGGCCTTCCTGGTTGCAATCACGTCGGGCAGGCGAGTCTTCGAGCTCAGGGCCCTGATCTCCGAGCCATCGTACACAATCTTTCATAAGGACAAGGTCCAGCTCCTCCCACACCCCACATTCCTCCCGAAGGTGGTCTCTGCCTACCACATGGGTCAGGATATTTTTCTACCGGTCCTCTGCCCCAAGCCTCACTCGATGTGCAGTGGGCTCTGGCTTTCTACCTCGAGTGGACTAAGCCGTTCAGAAAGTCCTTGCAACTGTTCGTCGCCTCGGCTGAGTGCACGAGGGGCCAGCCGATTTCCACTCAGCGGCTTTCCAATTGGATCACTTCATGCATCCGTTCTTGTTATGAGCTGGCAGGTGTCCCCCCACCACCCATTGTGAGGGCACACTCGACTCAGGCGCAGGCCTTGTCGGCTGCCTTCGTGGCTCATGTCCCCATCCAGGACATTTGTAGGGCCGCCACGTGGTCTTTGGTTCACACGTTCACCTCGCACTATACGATCGTTCCCCAGACCAGGGATGACGCCAGGTTTGGCAGGGCTGTCCTCCGTCTTGGGATCTTGTGAACTCCTACCTACCTCCAACAAATATAGCTTGGAATCACCTGTTATGGAATACACATGAGCAATCACTCAAAGAAGAAAAGACAGTTACCTTTTCCGTAACTGATGTTCTTCAAGATGTGTTGCTCATGTCTATTCCACATCCCACCCTCCTTCCCCTCTGTTGGAGTTGTCTGGCAAGAAGGAACTGAGGGTGGGGGGAGTGCACAGCTCCCCTTATACCGTGCCAGGCAGGTGCCACTCCAAGGGTCGCGGGGGGCGCTCCCCCCTACGGGTACTGCTCGGGGAAAAACTTCCGGCAACGGTGCACGTGGCGAGCACGCACACCTATTGTGAAATAGACATGAGCAACACGTCTCGAAGAACACCAGTCATGGAAAAGGTAACTGTCTTGTCTCTAAGGCACTCAATCCAGAACCTTTTAATAGCACTAAATTAACTTTAAAATTTTGCTCATTTGAAGACTAACTTTCTTAAATAACTTCTTTAGATCTGCACTGTATGGAGTCTCTTTTGAGGGGTGCTTTAAGAATAAACTTTAGCCTTAACTATTGTTTTTGCATCTGAGAGAATTCTGGTTCTAGAACAGCTTCATCTTTAGTTAAGAAATATGCTCTTGCAGTCTAAATGTCTCAACAATGTTTCTCCTTTCAGGGACTGCATGAAAGGAGATGAAACAGAAAACAAGAAGATTGGCTGCACTGTTAACCTGATGGTAAGAACACTTTCTTTTTGTATTTATTGACCTGTACATCGTAATCCTATACACAGTATTTTAATCTGGAATGGTAAGGTTTAGGTATGATGATCTGCAGAGAGGGTTAATAGCCTCAGCATCCTGCAGCTGAAAATTTAGGGTTTTTCCCATTTTGAGTTTACAGCAGTGTGTAGTAAAATGGTTTCATTGAGACAGGAGGCAAGAGAGCACAGCAGATGAGCAAGTGTGACTCTTAGCAAAGAATATTTCTACAGGCATTTTATCCTTTTCCCTTCCTCCTCTTTAATCTCCTCCTGTACAAACACTCCCCCACTCACATCTCCTTTTCTGTAGATTCTCAAGATGGCAGTAGTATTTTTAGAGTGCAGAGGGAATAAATCACCAGTACATATTTGTGGGGATTCACTCTTTTGTACCTTACTCTCTCACACTCATATTTATATGGATACAATGGGCCTGATTCTTTTTTCCTTTGCACTCATGTTAAGTTCAGCATAACTTCATTGAAGTTAGTGGAGTTACTCCTCCTTTACACCAGTTTAAATTAATGCAGTATTGGGCCCAATCTTTCATATTATTAATGCACTTTCTTCAAATTATATGTAGTTTCTATTAGCTGCCTGGAAGTAGGGGGTTATTGTATGCTGACAAAGTATCTCAAGATTGTTTCTGAATATTAATTTTCAACTCTTTTTCAGAACTTTTATAAATCTGAAATTAACAAGGAAGAGATGTATATCCGCTACATCCATAAGCTGTGTGACATGCACTTACAGGCTGAGAACTACACTGGTTAGTAATGAATAAGGAGGCTTTCTTCAGGGTCTGGTGTTAGAAAGCCGGCCAGAAGTGTTGAGTCTCCCAGCATTCTCTTTGAATATTCATCAAATACTTTTCTAGGAATTTTTGTTAAGATCAGCTACTGCAGTTAGAAGAGTTAGAAGCCCTGTTGTTTCATATTGTTAATCAACTTGCTTTGATGCCATTTAAGAAACAGACCAGTTTGTAAATTTAGAAACCTAGTGAAGAGGTTGATTTTGAAACAGTACATCAAGGAAGAAGGGTGTTGAAGGGACCTTGTGGATGGTAGCCCTTTGCTAATATTCGGTATTGGTAGAATCCACATGTTAGTCATGTATCCTATTCAGGTGGTGTTTGTAAGAGAGGGAGAAAACCTAAGGAGAAATGAATCATAAAAGCATTAGCAGTCTGATATGTTGCTATGTTTATATCTCAGTTGAAAGATGAGAATCTATTTTTAAATTATATACATCTGCACAACTTTGGAGAACTTGGAGGAAGTTAGAAAGATTACGTTGAAGGGGAAAGTACAAACATTAGTAAGGTGCTTTTTCCACTTCAGAGAACATTCATCAAGAAAGTGTAATTGACGCTACAGTTAGACAGCAGTTGCGAAAACCCATCATGTTAGCTCCCCATTCCCTGGACAGATGACAGGAATGGAGTCCAACACATTTTCCACTGAATGACCAGGACATGTCATCTTTGTAATGCTGCAACATGAAGTTGTTGATCCACTGACCAAGTAGCTTCCATCTCTCAGATGTTTCAGAAAGGGAATCTTGGTTTTCACGCACTTTGTTCCCTACTGGGTTATTCTGTAGGTAAATTTCGGATCATGATTTGCTTGACAAATCCAAGTGCAAATCAAACCCATTAATTGTATTTATTTGTTGTAATTTACTCAGTCTTCTTTGATTGCTGTTCTAACAGAGGCTGCATTTACATTGCTTCTGTACTGTGAGCTACTTCAGTGGGAGGACAGACCTCTGCGAGAGTTCCTGCACTACCCATCACAGACAGAGTGGCAACGTAAGGAGGGGCTATGCCGGAAGATTATCCACTACTTCAACAAAGGGAAGGTATGCCTATTACTGCTCTCCTCCAACATCTTCCCTCTGTTTCCCTGACTTGCTTTTTTCCCTCCCAACCCATCTTTTCAATTAAATAGTATATTAAAAAATCTTATGCTGTCATAAGTGGACCTTCAGCATTGTAGACTAAACAGCAGATAGCTAGAGAGTAGCTGAGAAAATGAATGGGGATAAACAAAACTCAGAACTAGATGAGTTAGATCCAGAAAAAAGAATCCAGCAAATTCCTGCACCTTCTGTCCAAATTCTGAATCAGCTGGACTGATAAAGAACTCTGTGAATTTCAGTTGCTTCATTTCCAAAAAGTCTCTCTTTGTAGAAAGCTCTGAAAAATTCCACTTATATGTATTGTGATTCATGTTAAGATTTGGTTGTTTTCTGACCTGCAGGGTTAAATTCCACTGACCATTCATATTTAAGTGGCACTGAAAAATAAAGACTAATCCTCCTCACCTCAGCTGTTGTTTTACTCACAGGTTTGGGGTTCCAATTGGACTCCATTATCCATTCACTGCCTCAGAACAAAATGCAACAACTTGCAAATGTCACTTATTTGACTTCTCTTTCCCACAGTAAATAAACAAATTTTAAAACTACTGTAGTGATATATGAGCTATGATCTCTTACATTATGATATTTCGGGATAGTTTCATTAGGTGAGTTTTAGAAGGTATTTATACAATTTTGTAAAAATTAAAGACCAGATTATCCCCCTGTCTACATTATCTCCATTCTCTAAAAACTCCTGAGTCTTAGCTCCATAGGGCAAGACTAGCAGAATTCCCTGAGTTTTAAGGATTTTTTGTTGCTGGTGGGTTTTTTTTTCATCCAGGAGGGCAGTGAATCATAGAATCATAGAATATCAGGGTTGGAAGGGACCTCAAGAGGTCATCTAGTCCAACCCCCTGCTCAAAGCAGGACCAATTCCCAACTAAATCATCCTAGCCAGGGCTTTGTCAAGCCGGGCCTTAAAAATCTCCAAGGAAGGAGACTCCCCCACCTCCCTAGGTAACGCATTCCAGTGCTTCACCACCCTCCTAGTGAAATAGTGTTTCCTAATATCCAACCAGGACCTCCCCCACTGCAACTTGAGACCATTGCTCCTTGTTCTGTCATCTGCCACTACTGAGAACAGCCGAGCTCCATCCTCTTTGGAACCCCCCTTCAGGTAGTTGAAGGCTGCTATCAAATCCCCCCTTATTCTTCTCTTCTGGAGACTAAAAAATCCCAGTTCCCTCAGCCTCTCCTCATAAGTCATGTGCTCCAGACCCCTAATCATTTTTGTTGCCCTCCGCTGGACTCTTTCCAATTTTTCCACATCCTTCTTGTCGTGTGGGGCCCAAAACTGGACACAGTATTCTAGATGAGGCCTCACCAATGTCGAATAAAGGGGAACGATCACGGTCCTCGATCTGCTGGCAATGCCCCTACTTATACAGCCCAAAATGCCGTTAGCCTTCTTGGCAACAAGAGCACACTGTTGACTCATATCCAGCTTCTCGTCCACTGTGACCCCTAGGTCCTTTTCTGCAGAACTGCTACCTAGCCATTCAGTCCCTAGTCTATAGCAGTGCATGGGATTCTTCCGTCCTAAGTGCAGGACTCTGCACTTGTCCTTGTTGAACCTCATCAGGTTTTTTTTGGCCCAATCCTCTAATTTGTCTAGGTCCCTCTGTATCCGATCCCTACCCTCTAGCGTATCTACCACGCCTCCTAGTTTAGTGTCATCTGCAAATTTGCTGAGAGTGCAGTCCACACTATCCTCCAGATCATTAATAAAGATATTAAACAAAACCAGCCCCAGGACCGACCCTTGGGGCACTCTGCTTGAAACCGGCTGCCAACTAGACATGGAGCCATTGATCACTACCCATTGAGCCCAACGATCTAGCCAGCTTTCTATCCACCTTACAGTCCATTCATCCAGCCCATACTTCTTTAACTTGGCGGCAAGAACACTGTGGAAGACCGTATCAAAAGCTTTGCTAAAGTCTAGGAATAACACATCCACTGCTTTCCCCTCATCCACAGAGCCAGTTATCTCATCATAGAAGACAATTAGGTTAGTCAGGCACGACTTCCCCTTGGTGAATCCATGCTGACTGTTCCTGATCACTTTCCTCTCCTCTAAGTGTTTCATAATTGATTCCTTGAGGACCTGCTCCATGATTTTTCCAGGGACTGAGGTGAGGCTGACTGGCCTGTAGTTCCCCGGATCCTCCTCCTTCCCTTTTTTAAAGATGGGCACTACATTAGCCTTTTTCCAGTCATCCGGGACCTCCCCCGATCGCCATGAGTTTTCAAAAATAATGGCTAATGGCACTGCAATCTCATCCGCCAACTCCTTTAGCACCCTTGGATGCAGCGCATCCAGCCCCATGGATTTGTGCACGTCCAGTTTTTCTAAATAGTCCCGAACCACTTCTTTCTCCACAGAGGCCTGGTCACCTCCCCATATTGTGCTGCCCAGTGCAGCAGTCTGGGAGCTGACCTTGTTCGTGAAGACAGAGGCAAAAAAAGCATTGAGTACATTAGCTTTTTCCACATCCTCGGTCACTAGGCTGCCTCCCTCATTCAGTAAGGGGCCCACACTTTCCTTGACTTTCTTCTTGTTGCTAACATACCTGAAGAAACCCTTCTTGTTACTCTTAACATCTCTTGCTAGCTGCAACTCCAAGTGTGATTTGGCCTTCCTGATTTCACTCCTGCATGCCTGAGCAATATTTTTATACTCCTCCCTGGTCATTTGTCCAATCTTCCACTTCTTGTAAGCTTCTTTTTTGCGTTTAAGATCAGCAAGGATTTCACTGTTTAGTCAAGCTGGTCGCCTGCCATATTTACTATTCTTTCTACACATCGGGATGGTTTGTTCCTGCAACCGCAATAAGGATTCTTTAAAATACAGCCGGCTCTCCTGGACCCCTTTGCCCTTCATGTTATTCTCCCAGGGGATCCTGCCCATCTGTACCCTGAGGGAGTCAAAGTCTGCTTTTCTGAAGTCCAGAGTCCGTATTCTGCTGCTCTCCTTTCTTCCTTGTGTCAGGATCCTGAACTCGACCATCTCATGGTCACTGCCTCCCAGGTTCCCATCCACTTTTGCTTCCCCTACTAGTTCTTCCCTGTTTGTGAGTAGCAGGTCAAGAAAAGCTTTGCCCCTAGTTGGTTCCTCCAGCACTTGCACCAGGAAATTGTCCCCTACACTTTCCAAAAACTTCCTGGATTGTCTGTGCACCGTTGTATTGCTCTCCCAGCAGATATCAGGGTGATTAAAGTCTCCCATGAGAACCAGGGCCTGCGATCTAGCAACTTCTGCTAGTTGCCAGAAGAAAGCCTCGTCCACCTCATCCCCCTGGTCTGGTGGTCTATAGCAGACTCCAACCATGACATCACCCTTGTTGCTCACACTTCTCAACTTTATCCAGAGACTCTCAGGTTTTTCTGCAGTTCCATACCGGAGCTCTGAGCAGTCATACTCCTCTCTTACATACAATGCAACTCCCCCACCTTTTCTGCCCTGCCTGTCCTTCCTGAACAGTTTATATCCATCCATGACAGTACTCCAGTCATGTGAGTTATCCCACCAAGGCTCTGTTATTCCAATCACATCATAGTTCCCTGACTGTGCCAGGACTTCCAGTTCTCCCTGCTTGTTTCCCAGGCTTCTTGCATTTGTGTATAGGCACTTAAGATAACTCATCGATCGTCCCTCTTTCTCAGTATGAGACAGGAGTCCTCCCCTCTTGCGCTCTCCTGCTTGTGCTTCCTCCCAGGATCCCATTTCCCCACTTACCTCAGGGCTTTGGTCTCCGTCCCCCGGTGAACCTAGTTTAAAGCCCTCCTCACTAGGTTAGCCAGCCTGCTGGCGAAGATGCTCTTCCCTCTCTTCGTTAGGTGGAGTCCATCTCTGCCTAGCACTCCTCCTTCTTGAAACACCACCCCATGGTCGAAGAATCCAAAGCCTTCTCTCCGACACCACCTGCGTAGCCATTCGTTGACTTCCACGATTCGACGGTCTCTATCCAGGCCTTTTCCTTGCACAGGGAGGATGGACGAGAACACCACTTGCGCCTCAAACTCCTTTATCCTTCTTCCCAGAGCCACGTAGTCTGCAGTGATCTGCTCAAAGTCATTCTTGGCAGTATCATTGGTGCCCACGTGGAGAAGCAGGAAGGGGTAGCGATCCGAGGGCTTGATGAGTCTCGGCAGTCTCTCCGTCACATTGTGTATCCTAGCTCCTGGCAAGCAGCAGACCTCTCGGTTTTCCCGGTCGGGGTGGCAGATAGATGACTCAGTCCCCCTGAGGAGGGAGTCCCCGACCACCACCACCCTCCTCCTCCTCTTGGGAGTGGTGGTCGTGGAACCCCCATCCCTAGGACAGTGCATCTTTTGCCTGCCAATCGGTGGAGTCTCCTTCTGCTCCCTTCCCTCAGATGGGTCATCTAGTCCACTCTCCACATTAGTACCTGTAGAGAGAACATGGAAACGATTGCTCACCTGTATCTCCACTGCTGGTGCATGGACGCTCCTCTTTCTCCTTCTGGAGGTCACATGCTGCCAAACCTCTTCACAATCCTTCTGTCCCTGCTGCGCCTGCTCTGAATCTTCAGAACATTGTGGCCGTAGAAGCATCTCCTGACATCTGTCCAGGAAATCTTCATTTTCCCTTATGCAACGCAGTCGATACTCGTTTCTCCAGCCCTCGAACCAGCATAGCTGCAGCATAAAGCACAAACACCTCTGCACCATACAGAGAATGGGATTAATATTTCATTTAGTTCCTCATTGGCCACGGTCAGTGAAAGACCTGTACTTTGGCAAAGAAACATACTGCATGTAGCTATAATGGGAAAAGTCTATCCTCAATTTACTGGGGGAAGGGAGTGGCGTATTTACAAGGAATTTGTTACACTAACAAAGAAATACTTTGTTCTCAGGGTAGTGTTCTTGTATAGTAAAACTGACTGTCACCCCCTCTATAAAGCTTCAGATATTCTCAATACTGTATTTAGCCAACTACATTCCACAGATTTATCAACTTCAGCTATATCTCAGGACTACCTGATTAGGCAAAGAGTACAGAGAGCATATATATAAAATAGTGTATTCTGTAACTGTTAAAGGTTAGTAAGGTCTTGTTTGAGACATTATCAATTGTATAAGACAATATAACAAAAGTACTACTGGTTCTTGCACTATTATGCTTCTAGTGTTCTTCCAGATGGATATTTATGGGGTTGTCTGCTGTATGTTTGCTTCCTTTTACCGTAGACAGTAACTGAATCACTGAATTAGCCTCCCAAAACAAGTATTTTTTTCCCTGAGTATGTAGCTCAGTTTTGCTAGAAACAGGAGTAAAACTGAAATGCCTTGAGCAGCAAAATCCTTTTGACACTATTCAGCACATTTTTCCATTGCTATGTAGCAGGGCTCAGGTCAGGGAATAGCAGAATTTTGCAGCTAACCATTTCTGTTCGCTCTTTTTTTCTGGGTGGCCAGAAGCCTCTCTCTGTCTCTACAACCAGTGGCTGCTATTGTGCTGCTTGCTGTAATTTGTTCTGTCTGTCCTTTATAAGGGTTTCCTTAGCAGCATTCTAAGGGTGAGATTCTTAGCCTCTTAACACTGTGTAAAAGGTCTGCAGTAGCATAAAGGGGATCTAAAACCCCTGAATACAGCCAGAGGAGAATTCCTCCAGCACAGAAATTGAGGAAGACAACAGCTATGGCTGTTTTCTGAGGACCCCCTCGCAACCATTGACAAGAAGGGCATGCCAGGGCTGGGCTGAGGACAGGAGGGGTGTTTCAGGGCAGCGCCACAGCACATAGCACTAAGTGATTGTGGGTGGTGCTGCTGCCATAACTTAGACAGCCCCTACATGACTGTCTAAGTTATGTCAGGAGTCACTTCAGCCCATGGAGCAGCCCAGAATTGGAAGGGCACGAAGGTGGCTTAAAGCCACATTAACACCCACCCACATTAACACCCAGCAGAAAAGATGTTTTTTGTTCCATCTCTTCCACTCTGTCCTTAATGGGTTTGTATCTCAAGAAGCCAGTAGTGCTAAGATTTTAAGCACTGGCTTGATTTTCTATGTCTAGTCTGCAATTTGTGCAAAAACCTTGTTTTAGCAGATTTGTTTAAATCTCAAGGATCTCAGTCAACATTTTGTCTTATAAAACTCCTTGTGTACCATTTTCACATATGAAGATTTCAACTTGCTCTCAGTAAATGTGAATTCTAGTGATTCCGCCTTATTTCTCAGTATTGAAATACTTCATCTCGGCTTGACTGCATCTTATCTGCATTTTTTGACAATGATTCTAGCAGCTTCCAGATTGTAACCTCTCCAGTTGCAGCAGAGCTTGAGGAGGAAGAAGGGAATTCAGTAAAGTCACCAGATTCTTGCTGGCAGACATTTTTTGTTCTTTTCTCTGTCTGTTTAGTTCTTCCCTGAGGTACAGTTAATTGGTATGTTATTAGCCAGGGTCAGAAATGTAACCTTTATGCTGGAAATCAAGATTTAAGAGATTTTATTTGCTGTTCTCAGACCCAAATATTCATTGACATCACCTTAAAAGCTACTGAGACTTTGTTAGTTTAAAGACAGTGAATGGAACAGACTAAATTTGATTCATTCTCTTGGTGGATAGAGATTTAGAATTAAGCAGCATTTTGCATCAAGTCCACTGCTACCCCCCATTATTAGCGATATTTAGCAGCCTAATGAAGCCCATCCTGTTTGTGACATCTCAGTATACATTCTTCTCCCTTACTGTTTTGAGCAGGGGTGCACAAAGCCAGATTTTCAAAAGAGCACATGTTCAAATACCCAGAACCCACAGCTGGAGCTCAGCTGACATCTGTCCTCCAAAATAAGTAGCCAAGTTTCCAAAAGAGTTCAGCATATTGAGTTCTGAGGTCTTCTGAAAATCTGCCCCCAATTGTGCATGCTGAGCACTTTTGAAAATCTGCCACATAAATCCACTGCAGCTCATGTAAATAAATGTTGCAATTTGTGAATTTTGAGATTTGCTTTATCAGTGCCTCCTGAGTGTGTTTAGTGTTAATCAGTGTAGAACTGCTGGCACCATAGAGCAAGGTTGTAATAAGGGGGTAGATGAGAGATGCTCAGCAAGTGAAGGAGGCTGTAAAAGGTGAAAACAGATCAGGCACAAGGTGAGTGGAGGATCAGGGTCAGATGAAGAAGTCATGGTGAGAAGGGGGAAAAGAGGAATGATATCACAGAGAAGACAGGTTTCAGAGTAGCAGCCGTGTTAGTCTGTATCCGCAAAAAGAAGAGCAGGAGTACTTGTGGCACCTTAGAGACTAACAAATTTATTAGAGCATAAGCTTTCGTGGACTACAGCCCACTTCTTCGGATGCATCCGAAGAAGTGGGCTGTAGTCCACGAAAGCTTATGCTCTAATAAATTTGTTAGTCTCTAAGGTGCCACAAGTACTCCTGCTCTTCTTTTTACAGAGAAGACAGGAACTTGCACAGGGACTACAGCTAGAATTCAGATCTTTGATTATATAAAGTTACAGATGGGTCTAATTTAAGTCATAAATTTTAATCAAGGGGATCTAATGTTTCAACGGTCACTTCCATGTGTGATATTGCCAGAATCCTTGAGTGGAATTACAGCACCACACTTCAGTTGTCTGTTTATTCTCTCTATATCCTTTTCAAGTCTACACTCTCCCTCTTCCTTTCTCTCTCCTGTAAAAGATGGAGACAGTAGTCATATCCTGGAGCTTTCCTCCCTGGTATCTCAATTTGTAGCTACAAAATGTTCACCCAGTGCAACAGAATATCTCTGTGTTGAAAGCTAACCAAAAGAGAGAGCTTGATTTAGGATGACAGGTGTAATATCAAAGTATATTTGACAGAGCTGGTAGAAATAATGAAAACTGAGATACAATTATAATAGCATTCAGATCACAGGAAAAAAGGGAACATGCAAGCAGGAGGGGAAAACATCTATCGGGTCAAGTCAGAGGAATAGCTTCCATTTTTTCACTGTCCTCTGTCTAAAAGTAGACATTAGACATTCATATAAGATTCAGTTGTAACATTGAATCTCTGAATCTCTGGATTCAGAAAACGACTCTTACTCCTTTCAAACTGTTTTATAATTCATTTTTCTGCTCTGTTCTTTTAGATAAATCCAGAATATCTGAGGAGGCAAAGGGTCCATACATTGAAGTTTAAAACTGTTTGTGTGATAAATAAAAAATAAATGCCATTTGGATTGCAAATATAAACGCTTAACCATGTAATGTTTGAAAAGGAAATTTTTGGCCTATAAGAATGTATCAGTTCATTTGAATTGGAAACAGACAGCAAAGATGCTATTGTTATGAGATCATAAAGCCTGAGTGATATTCTGAGCACCCAAGCAACTGGTCTTCCAGCTGGTTTCCTGTTGTGTTATTGACTATCTAAATATAACTCATGTCCTCAGTGCAAAAGATTTTCGTCATTTAAAGCTATATATATTACCACAACAACCAAAAAAGACCCTGAAAAAGCTGATACGAAGAATCTTATATTAGTTTTTGCCATTCACAAAAGCTAGAGAAATTTAGGATGGTTATTTTTGTTTTTTTAATTCTTGGATTTATGCTTTCCTTTCTAAATGTTCCCGAGATCTCACTTACCATGTTTTGAGCTTCTTCAAATAAAAGATACAGCATCTCTCAGTTCTTCTTTGAGTGCTGTCCCTGTGGGTGCTCCACTCCAGATGATGGTGCATCCCGGTGCCGTTGATTGGAGATCTTCGATAGCAGTGCCTGGCCAGGACTCACATGCTCAGCTGCTGTCTCCAGGTCTCGTTAGAGTCTGCCTGAGCCCCCTTCTTGTTAGAGTCCCATGCTCCCCTCAGTTCCTTCTCAACTGTCCTCGGCTGAAGACGGGACTCGGGGCAGTGCTGATCCTCTTCCCTGGTCTCTGAAGGAAACAATTACAAAGAATATAGATATAGTTAGTTAGTAACACCCTTGTTGTTTCCCCTACCTTAGAATAGTTAATTAGTTAAAAAAAATTTTCCTCAAGCTTGTCTCCCGCGGAGACACTCTCCCCCGGCATTCCTAGTTCAATGCTGCCAGGGGCTTCAGGATTCAAGAAATGTGCTTCCTGTCAGGACTCTATGCCAAGGTCCGATGGACACTCATGTTGTGTGACGTGCCTCGGCGAGACACATGTCCCTGCCAAGTGTGTCCATTGCACGAGCCTCAAAACCAGGGCTCGTCATGACAGGGTCTGTGGCTGAAAATGCTTCTCATGCAGAAATCCCTGCAGCCACCTCTGGAGACAGGCAATGTCAAACCCTCTCCCTCACGCTCCCCGGCCATGTCCGAACCAATTGGGAACATGGCTTCACCTTCTCAGATGAAGAGGCAAGAAGCCCAATTGTCTCCAAGCAGAGACTTTCACAAGGGTAAAGGGTCTCCTGCGAGATCCTTACCCTCAGTACTGAGAGCGCCGAAGGCAGGCGCCTCCGACCATCCCAGCACCTCAGCCATGGCTCCCACAGAGGCAGGGACCTGACTTCCTGTGCCGGGAAGGTCTCCTCAGCACTGGTCCCTTCGGCACCGAAAATAGACCTGGTGCCAACAGCACGCTCTGCCCCGGTGCCGAAAAGAACGTCGGCACCGAGCCTGCCTGCCGCTCAGATATCAGCAGCGGACCTCCCGCAGGGCGCCTACAAGAGACCCGCGGCACTGGGAAAAGCCAAACAAAAGTCTGTGCACGCCTCTCAGCACAGATTGCACGCAGCGGAGTCAGACAAAACAGCTGCACTATCGGCCCACCCCACAAAACAAGGACCTCAAACGCCTTGACATCTTGGGCCGCAAGGTTTATACATCCTCCACTCTGCAATTCATAATTGCAAGCTATTCTGCCCTACTTGCAAGCTATGACTTTAATAACTACAATAAACTCTTTGATTTTACCTCCTACATTCCAGAGGACAGGAGAGCAGACTTTAAGTCAGTCCTTGTTGAGGGCCAATTGGTCTCCAGAATGGCCCTACAAGCAACTCTGGACATGGCAGATACAGCTGCCTGCACTACTGCAACTGCAGTGATTATGCGCAGATCTTCCTGACTTCTACATCCGGTATCCCCAAAGACCTGCAGACCAAAGTGGAGGACTTCCTCTTTGATAAAGAGAAACTCTTTTCCAAGAAAACCGACAAAGTCCTTCACACCAGGAAAGGTTCTAGAGCGACCCTGCGCACTCAGGGCATTTACCCATTCCTTCCCAGGAGACAGCGGCATCAATCTTACCAGAGGCCACGCACACAACAGTATCACCAGCCTCAGAACAGACCATACGATATACCCAGGAATCGCCCTAGACCTCCTAGGTGCAGACAAAACCAAGCACAAACAGCTACCTCCCACTCATCGGGAAATAAACAACAATTCTGAAGTGTTGGTCGAGGGTCTGCATGACCACCCCTTGACTCCACTGCCTACTTGCCCATTTGGCCACCGCCTCCAGGTTTTCCACTATGCCTTGCAGCAGATTACACAAGACCGTTGGGTCCTGGAAATAGTTCAGTCCGGTTACTCTATCCCTTTTATATCCTACCCTCCTACCCTTCCCCGTCCCTCTTCAGGGATCCCTTTCACAAGCACCTGCTTCACGTAGAAGTGGCTCATCTGCTAAAAATAGGAGCAGTGGAACCTGTGCCAACACAACATCGAGGGAAAGGGTTCTACTCCCACTACTTTCTTACCCAGAAAAAGACTGGGGGATGGAGGCCTATACTAGACCTACACTGACTGAACAAATTCGTAAGGGTACAGAAATTCAAGGTGGTCACACTGGACACAATAATACCTGTGCTGGAACACGGGGACTGGTTCACAGCCCTTGACTTAGAGGACGGCGGTTTTCATATATCCATTCATCCAGCCCACAGACACTTCCTACGGTTCACAATTGGTCACGCCATTTCCAATACAGGGTACTCCCTTTCAGACTCTCCACAGCACCGAGAGCATTCTTCAAGATCCTAGCCATAGTCGTGGCCCACCTCCACAGACATGGGATCATACTTTTTCCTCCACCTAGATGGTTGCCTCATCAAGGGCAACTCATACAACGAGACACTACAAGCTACCCATTTTGCCATTTCCCTCTTCCACAGCTTGGGCCTGCAAATAAACGTCCAAAAATCCACCCTGACACCTACACAGCAGATCAAATTCATTGGAGCTCACCTGGACTCAATTCGAACCAGAGCCTCACTCCCAGACAACAGATTCCTCGCTATCATACACCTCGTACGTACGGTCTCTGTTCATCCCAGGATACAGGCAAGAATTTGCCTACAGCTCCTTGGCCACATGGCAGCCACCACCTTCGTGGTCAAGTACGCCAGGCTGCACATGAGATGTCTTCAGGGCTGGCTCAATTCAAACTACAAATGCAGCAGGCACAGCCTCTGCATGCTGCTAACTCCTCCAGCAAACATACTAGCTTCCCTGCAATGGTGGACAAGACCAAAGAACATTTGCATGGGCGTTCCCTTCCAACAACAATCCCCCCACACTCATGCTCACCACGGACGCTTCCCTGATTGGTTGGGGAGCACATCTGGGGGGACACACGGCATAAGGCCGCTGGTCCGCGCCAGAGACATGTCTACACATAAATCTCCTAGAGCTCAGAGCAGTGAGACAAGCCTGCCTTCACTTTCTTCCCCACATAAAGAACAAATCTATCCGGGTCCTAACGGACAATATAGCATGTATGTTTTACATCAACAGATGGGGGGAGCACGATTGCACTCCCTGTGCATGAAGGCCATCCGATTGTAGAATTGGTGCATACAACACCACATACAAATTATTGCGTCATACCTACCCAGCTGTCACAACACTACCACCGACACACTCAGCAGACACTTCTCCAAAGAACACGAATGTGAATTGCACCCGGGGATACTACAACAGCTCTTCTCCCAATGGGGCACCCGGGTCAATAGACCTCTTTGCCACAACCGACAATCGCAAATGTGACCTATTTTGCTCCAGAGCAGGATTCAGGACTCATCCCATGGAACAACTCTCTCATGTACGCCTTTCCACCGATCCCTCTGATATACAGGGTCCTGCTCAAGATCAGAGACAACAAGGCCCGGGTCATACTCATTGCCCCGGCTTGGCCGAGACAGACATGGTATCCTTACCTGCTCCACATGTCTGCTCGTTCTCCACAAAGTCTCCCCAACAGACCAGATCTGCTTTCTCAGGACAACAGACGAATTCTTCACCCTCAGCTCCAGAAACTCCACCTGACAGCATGGTTCCTTCATGGTTCCAGACCCGCAAATTAGCCTGTTCTGAGCAAGTCCGATATATCCTCCTGCATAGTAGAAAAGACTCCACCCGTAAAACTTACCTACAGAAGTGGAAGCGCTTCTCCCTGTGGTGCTCAAATAAACACTTATCACCCCATATTGTGACCCATCCTAGACTACCTCCTGAAACTAAAACAGGACGGACTCTCACTCAGCTCCATCAGAGTACACCTCGCAGGCCTTACCACTTTCCACAATTCGTTAGACGGCTATTCACTCTTTGCCCACCCTACCATAAAATGCTTTCTCACGGGCCAAAAAAATCTCTACCCCAAGATTTATCCGTTGGCAGCTGTATGGAATCTCAATCTCGTTCTTCACGGTCTTATGAAACCTCCATTTGAGCCCTTAGCTACCTCATCTCTTCTTCATATGTCCATATGGAAGGTAGCTTTCTTGGTTGCTATAACATCAGCAAGGAGGGTAGGGGAAATAAGCGCCCTGATGGCCTACCCTCCCTACACAACCTTCTCTAAAGACAAAGTTACCCTGTGACCACACCCTAAATTTCTCCCTAAGGTGGTGTCCACCTTCCACCTTAACCAACCAATATACTTACCTACATTCTATCCCAAACTTCATGAGACTCCGCACGAGGCGACTCTGCATACCCTCGATGTCAGACGAGCAATTGCCTTCTATTTAGACAGGACTAAACCATTTCGTAAGTCCTTGCAACTATTTGTCTCCACTACGGAGAGATCAAAGGGTGCAGCCATTTCTAAACAACGCCTTTCCAAGTGGATCTCTGACTGCATCAGATCCTGTTACCGCATTCAGAATGCTCAACTGCCTGAAGGCATCAGAACTCATTCTACTCGAGCCATGTCAACATCCGTTGCCTTCCTCCATAATGTACCCATTCCTGATACCTGTAAGGCGGCCACGTGGTCATCCGAACACACATTTACCAAACACTATGCTATCACGCAGGATACTACGGCAGACACCACAGTAGGCCATACAGTACTGTCTACAGTACTCACTGCCGCAACTCCAGAGTCCCACCAGCCATAGTGGGTACTGCTTCACATTCACCTGGAGTGGAGCACCCACAGGGACAGTACTCGAAGAAGAAGAGAAAGTTACTCACCTCGCAGTAACTGAGGTTCTTCGAGATGTGTGTCCCTGTGGGTGCTTCACTCCCCGCCCTCCTCCCCTCTAGTTTGGAGTACTATTCTGACCTCTCCACGGTAGAGAAGGAATTGAGGGTGGCGCGGGACGTGCGCGCTCAGGCAGACTCTAACAAGACCGCAAGACAGCAGCTGAGCGTGTGTGTCCCGGCCAGGCATTGCAATCGAAGATCTCCGATCAATGGCACCGGGACACACCGTCACCTGAAGTGGAGCACCCAAAGGGACACACATCTTGAAGAACTTCGGTTACTGAAAGGTGAGTAACTTTCTCTTTTGTAAAAAGCAACAGAGAGTCCTGTGGCACCTTTAAGACTAACAGCTGTATTGGAGCATAAGTTTTCGTGGGTGAATACTCACTTCGTCAGACGCATGTCAGACATGCGTCTGACGAAGTGGGTATTCATCCACGAAAGCTTATGCTCCAATACAGCTGTTAGTCTTAAAGGTGCCACAGGACTCTCTGTTGCTTTTTACAGATCCAGACTAACACGACTACCCCTCTGATACTTTCTCTTTTGTGACAACTAACATTTTATTTCTGTTGTTTACATGACAGTGATTTGTAAACCAGTTAAAACTTCCTAAATAATTAGATATAATGTAAAGAAAAGAAACTGAATGTAAGTGTCTACAGTGCTCCCTTGCTATAGACCTGTTTGGAGAATCAGTCATGTTGTATTATAAAGAGGTCTTCCATGGTATTGAGGGTGAGAGAGCAGAAATGGTAGAGGAGACATTTAGGAGAGCCTTATAAAGAGAGGTATGATATACTGTATCAAGTGGTGTGGGGGTTCATTTTTTAAATAAAGGTGCACATAACAAGAAAAACGTTATCCACATTCATTACTACTGGTCTGTTAGAGTATGTCTACTCTGCAATAAAACACCTGTGGCTGACTCATGTCAGCAGACTTCAGCCCAAGGGGCTCAGGCTGCAGGGCTATAAAACCTTAGTTAGTATTAAAAAAACGGTGGGGTCAGATTCTGACTGCCATATTTACATTAATGTTGCTCTCAATATAGTAGTCTCCTATTTGCAACAATTGAAGTATCTAACTATCTACAGTTGTTAGTCCAATAGTGAGAAGCAATCCCTGCCCAAAGAGCTTATAATCTAAATAGGCAAGATAGACAAGGGTTGAGACACATCAATTTATGAAGCCCTCATCATCATAGTATCTGAGCATCTCACAAAGTTTAAAAGAAGTAACCAAAAAAAAAAAAAAATCTTTCTCTCTCTTTTCTTCCCTGCCTGTGGGAGTAAAAATCTGAATAGTCACCAGAATTTCATTGAGAGACAGTGGATATACTGTATGGAAGAACTTGATTAGGGAAGGGTAAGGTGAAGAAATGAGTTTTGCATTTAGTTCTGAAAATACTGAGGTTAGCGGTCATAGTTATGTCCCTCGGCCGTGAGTTCAATAGTATAGGCCCAATTCCTATGCAAGTTCTGGTTTTCAAGTTATTGTCCCT
This sequence comes from Malaclemys terrapin pileata, assembly GCF_027887155.1. Classification (NCBI taxonomy): domain Eukaryota; kingdom Metazoa; phylum Chordata; order Testudines; family Emydidae; genus Malaclemys; species Malaclemys terrapin. The sequence continues at coordinate 47,049,282 of NC_071511.1, forward strand.
AGGGGTGCTCCACCATAGAATGTGTATGCACCTATGCACTCTTGACCAGATGCTTTAATTAGCAGTGACCACAGGTCTGTTCTGTGCATTATACACCTTGTGCTCCAGTGCAAGGGCATCTAGGGAGGGGCAGACCCACTGCCACTCCAGTTCCTTCTCAACTGCCATTGGATCAAGATGGATCACTGGGGTGTCTGCTGCTGCTCTAAGAGTATTTGTTCTTCTTTCTTGTTTTGTTTTGTTTAGATTTTTATTTTAGTTTTAGTTTTGAAGTACAAGTTTGTGCTTTCTGGGCGGTTCACCCACCTCAAGCTTTCTTTGTTGCTTGTGGCACTCTCTACCGGGGTTATGCCAAGGACTGTAGGTTTCAAACCCTGCCAGACCTGCCACAGAACTTTCCCCCTCAGTGACTGGCACTCCAGCTGTGTCCAGTGCCTTGGAAGGTCACATAACCCATCAAATTGCAAGGTCTGTACAGGGTTCAAAAGCAGATCTTGCAAACTGAGGTAGGATAGATTGACACTCCTCCTATTAGAGCACTCCCTGAGGCTTGGGGGATCCAAATCCTCTTCCACTCATCAGCTTAGCCTCTCTGGCGTCACCGGTGGTACTTCCTGAACTCTAGAAGCAGTTTCAGAAAAGAAGCATTCAAAGAGGAGAAAATCCCATTCCCCTAAGAAAGACTTCAGAAGAGGGTATGGTCACCTTTTAAAGCTGGACTCAAGGAGACCGTACATCCTATTATAGCAGGGGTGGGCAAACTTTGTGGCCCAAGGGCCGCATGTGTGTACGGAAATTGTATGGCAGGCCATGAATGCTCACGAAATTGGGGTTGGGGTCAGGAGGGGATGAGGGCTCTGGTTGAGAGTGTGGGCTCTGGGGTGGGGCCAGAAATGAGGAGTTCAGGATGCGGGAGGGGCTCCAGGCTGGGGCAGGAGGTTGGTGTACAGGGGGGAGGGTGTGAAGGCTCTGACTGGGGGTGCAGGCTATGGAGTGGGCCTGGGGATGAGGGGTTTGGGGTGCAGGAGGGTGCTCCAGGCTGGGATCGAAGGGTTCAGAGGGTGGGAGGGGGGGGTCAGGGCTGGGGCAAGGGGTTGGGGCACGGGAGGGGCTCAGGGGTTCAGGCTCCGGGTGGTGCTTACCTCAAGCAGCTCCTGGAAGCAGCGGCATGTCCCCCTTCCGGATCCTATGCAGAGGCGCGGCCAGGCATCTCTGTGCACTGCCCTATCTGCAGGCACCGCCCCTGCAGCTCCCATTGGCTGCAGTTCCCGGCCAATGGGAGCTGCAAGGGCAGCGCTTGGGGTGGGGGAAGCACAAGGAGCCGCCTGGCTGCCCCTAAACATAGGAGCCGGAGTGGGAACATGTCGCTGCTTCCAGGAGCTGTGCGGAGCTGCGGCATGTGCGCACAGAGCGGCCCCCGACTACACTCCCCGGCTGGAGCACGGGAGCAGGACAAGCCCCAGACCCTGCTCCCCAGCAGGAGCTCAAGGGCCGTATTAAATCAGCTGGTGGGCCAGATGTGGCCCGCGGGCGGTAGTTTGCCCACCACTGTATTATAGGTACTGCTGAGGCTCCTGCGGGCCTTGGTCCCCAAGAGTCGGCACCTCCCAAAAAGACATCCCATTCCAAGAGATCTTCCAGTAAACAGCACTGAGAGGCCCCATCCTCGGTACTGAGAGCAGACACCTCTAGGCACAGTAAGTCATCTAAGATTAAGGACTCTAGAACAGTGTTTCTCAGTCTTTTTTATACCAGGAACTGGCTTGCTGCCTTTCAAAACTGTGTCAGGCAGATCTCAGGGACCAGTGCCGGCCCACGGACCGGTTTTTGAGAAACACTACTCTAGAAAAGCTGCCTCGAAAGCATCAGTATCGCTACCTTCTCACAGCTACAGAACGTTCAGACTGGCTTCCATCTGTCTCCAGTACTATCCTCCTCAGTATGCATCAGATCAGAGCACAGGGACAATGGTCTCTGCAGGACAGGGTCTAGCCCTGATACCAGCTATGGCCCTGGCTCCTCCAGTCCTCTACCTTAACCCACTGTTACTGTCCAGGTTCCTCTCCTATGAGGATCTTCTCATCTCAGAAGAACTGGAATCTCCCCTCTTAAGGGGCACTGAGAGAGGTTCTTCCCCAGTACCATTACACCAGCCAGTGACCAACCCTCCTTTCTCTGGAGCAGGATCCAGACAGTCGGTACTGACCCATCTTCCCATATCACTACCAGTACCAATGCCTGGAGCCCCTCTACTGGACATGGGTGGAATGATACCACCTCAGATTCTGAGATTTCTGTGCAAGGCTCTGCCTCCCTTCCATAACATCCCACACCTTTGGAGCTGTTTCCCAAGGAGGACATGCCAGAGCTCAGAGGACGCTCCTGGCAGGACCATCCCTTGGGAACCTTTCCTTACCCACCACCACAGTGGGCCTATGGGAAACCTTGGACTCCCTATGGAGACCAGTTTTATAGAGTACCCTATCATAAGAGACCTCACTGAGAGCACCTACCAGTATCACAATGGCCTCTGGTTCTACAAGTTCAGTCACCTATACTGCTCCTTTCCCCTGTCCAGGAGGAGGCTCAGGAGGAACAGGAGCCAACAGCCGAGGAGGAGACACCCTGTCATAAAAATCCTCCTCTTTCCATGATAAGGTGATGATGTCAGCACCACCCTTCTACAGGTTGATTTCAGGGTGATTCAGAACCTAATGAAACAACTGGATGAATCCCCCTAAATTCCACTGAAAGAAGTTAAGGAGATGCAATGTTCCCTGATGGACATTCTGCCCTCCAGAACAAGGTCACCTTGCCTATTAATAAGGCATTATTGTCACCAGCCCGTACTGTATGGCAGACACCTGCCACCATTGCACCCACATGCAAATGGCCAGATACAAAAATTACATTCTAGCGAGGGAACTCGAATAATTTTTTCTCTCACCCCACCCCCAATTCCTTGATGGACACAGTCATTGAGAGAAACCAACAAGTTCTCTCCAGTCCACACCCTTGGTCAAGGAGTCTAAGCACTTAGACCTTTTGGGTCAGAAAAGCTATTCATCCATTGCTTTTCAGTTTCAGGTTGCGAATTACCAGATCTTGATGGCAAAATATGATTTCAACTGTTATTCTAAGTTTACTCATTTTATTGAATACCTGCCACAAGACCAGAGAGAACAATTTTGAGCATTAATTTCAGAGGGTCAGTTAATCATTAAAGCTTCCCTTCTCTGCGGGTCTCCTTCAGCGCTGCCAACACAGCCTCACGGTCCATGGCAACCACAGTAGTTATGTGGCAAGCCTCCTGGCTACAATCTTCTGATCTCACCAACAAGTTCAGAATACTGTTGAAGACCTCCCCTTTGAAGGGCCTAAGCTCTTCATTGGCGATGCTGACACCTTGATATCCACTCCCTCAAAGATGCCAAGGCAATGCTTCATTCTCTTGGAATTTATACACCTGGAACAAAGGTATTTCAGCAAATCAGACAGTTTAACACTCTTGACCATTTCAGTACCAATGGTCCAGGGCTTATACAAGCTATCCAGGGTTGTCCCCTGCATCCCACCCGAGGAGCCAAGTTGAAGCAAGAGCAAGCAGTGGCTATACTGATAGCATCTGAGTGGCTGAGACAAGTGTGGTTCCCAGAGCTGCTTCACCGCTCTCTGACAATGCCTCAGTGTCTTCCTCTCATACCAGATTTCCTGACACAGGATGTGGGCATCATAACCCACCTCAGGCTGCTCTCAAGAAATGCAGCCCATGCTCTTGAGCAGTAGAAAGCCAGACACACACAAAGCCTGCCTGCAAAAGTGGAAACACTTCCACCTCTTGTGCTCTTTCCATTCTATACCCTCTTTGGAATCTCCCCTCTTGAAGGTTCTTGATTAACTATTGGACTTGAAGGTACAAGGACTCTCTAGAGCTCCATTAGAGTGCACTTGGCCACTATTACAACTTTTCACTCTTCACCCATCCTACCATAGCCAGGCTCCTTAGAGGCTTATCCAATCTGTTCCATCATGTTAGGAATTCCACACTATCGTGGGACCTTAACCTGGTCCTCAGTGCCATGAGGAACCTTCCATTTAAACCAATGGATAGCTGTTCGCTACTTAGCCTCTTCTTCTAGACCTCATTCCTGATAGTCATCACTTCAGCCAGGAGGATAGGGGAACTAGGAGCACTCATGGCCAACCTGCCCCACACCATCTTTTACTGTGACAAGCCTTTGTTACACCCCCATCCTTGTTGTCAGTCAAAGTTCTTGTCAGAGTTCCATATCAATCAAGACAGCCATTTCTGTGTTTTATCCTAAGCCCCACACCTTGAAAGAGGAGGCTAATCTCCATACTTTAGATGTTAGAAGGGTGCTTGCCTTCTGTCTTGACAGGACAAAGACTTTCAGGGCTTTCCCCCAACTATTTGTTTCTTTCATTGAAAGGTTGAAGGAATAGCCAAGCTCTACTCAGAGACTGTCAAAGTGGGTTTCAGGTTGCATTGTAGCCTGCTATGAAGCTGTTGGGGTGCATCCCCTACCTAAAGTAACAGCCAACTCCACCAGGGCTCAGTCCATGTCCATAGCCCTTCTTAAAGGCATTCCCATCATGGAGATCTGCATAGTCACAATCTGATCCTTAGCTAACGTCTCCAAGCATTACTCCATCCTAACTGCTTCCAGGACTGATACAGCCCTCAGTGATGCTGTCCTCCAAACCATCTTGGATCTACCTTTTCAGCACCTGCATCCATCTTGAATTTCTGCTTAGGAGTCTCCTATAGTGGAACACCCATAAGAACAATAACTTGAAAAAGAAGGAGAGGTTACTTACTTATACAGTAACTTGAGTTCTTTGAGATGGATTGTCCCTATGGGTGCTCCACCTACTGTCCTCCCTCCCCTCTGCTGCAGAGTCTAGAAGACTTCATGGTTGAGAAGGTACTGGAGAGGCAGTGGGTCTGCCCCTTCCTAAATTCCCTGATCCTGGAGCACAAAGTGTATAGTGCACAGACATGGACCTACAGACATTGCTAATAAAAGTCTCCTGTCAAAAGTGAAAAGGCATGCACATATCCTACAATGGAGCACCCATAGGGACAAATCATCGAAAACAACTCAAATTACTGTACAGGTAAGTAACCTCTCCTTTTCTATGCTCAAGAGTCTTTTCTAGTGCTTGACAACATCATTGTTCCTGTGGGAAATAGCAGTCGGGGTGGGGTGGTGTCGTATTCAGGGAGAGAGATGCAATCTTTCAGATAGCTAGGGCCAATCCCATGATTAAACTTGACTTTATTCCATTGGGGTTTAGGCAGAAGGCGGAGTAGCTATGCAGAGCTTTTTTTTTTACAGTAAGCCTATTTGTTAGCTCTTGTATCTTTCTCTGAAGAAGTTCCTGATCTGATTAGCGAATTAAGAATGATGTAAAACTCACAGAAACATAGGCATCTGTTAGCATCAAGTTGCTAAATGTCTTGCATCAGATATTTATATGAAGCCTAATAGAAAACCCTGTATTACATTGTGTTTTCATGTGTGTTTTCTCCTTGGGTTTTAATCTCTAATGAATTCCCCCAAAATGCATTTCCCTGTTCTTAACTGTTAAGAGCTTTAGTTGTGGCTGAGAATCCCAGTTGGTCTGAGTCTGGTTTGTTTTTGCAGAGCTGGGAGTTTGGAATCCCACTGTGCAGAGAGCTGGCCATTCAGTATGAAAGTCTGTATGATTATCAAAGCCTCAGCTGGATTCGGGTAAGTGAAACCAGCCCTTCTCCCTCCAAACTCTTTATCCATTCCTTAGTGATTACTGCTGACATGTCAGAGAAGCCTGAATTAAAAGCTCCTCACACAGTTAGGATGGCTCCTTTCTGAGTATGTCATTTTCCCCCCTCTGCCAAGATTACAGATCTGTTCCTGCAACCTTTACTAACAAATAGACATAACTCTCCCAAATAGGCTCGTTGAAGTAACTTCTGATCCTGCCAGCCGTAATTACCAATAAATATATGGACAACAGTTAAATATATAAATATGAATTATGCTCACAAGCACAAAATATATACATATATATTTGTATTACTGCATTAAAATTTGATTTATTTATATATTTTCTTTATTGGCGGCCAAATTGGTCTCCCCCTCAGTGCTATGGTTTTATATCAAATTTATTCTAAGGGCAGCAAGAGTAACATGTCAGTCTAGGCTTATGAGAAGATAAAGAGAGATAAACAGAATGCAAAGCACAGTGAAGTTCATGGTATTCCTGCCAATCATGTCGATTCTCTCATAAAAGCGAGTAATTAATTGTCAAGGTAAATTTGTGTCACTGCTGCTTTTATCAGATAATCTTAACCAAGGCATCAGTAAGGATTTTAAACTCTATAGTTCATCCAATCTGGTTTATGTCCATAAAATATCAAGTATTACACTAAAATAAAAAGTGCCATATGTTTGTGAATTGAGTCTCAGGTTGATCAGCACACCTGTCCAAGGATGAAGCTTAATTCAGTATTGTATCATTATCCTAAAACTGCATCAGTAAATTAGTTATTATTGCCGTTTCCTCATTGGTTGGATTTAATCAGTAGGGTGAAAAAATCTTGACTAGTCAGTAACAGCCATTCACCTGATTCTTATTCTGATCTCTTCTGTTAAAAAAAAAAAAATCTGTTTTCTGTTCAGGTTTCTTAAATCTGTATTAGACATGAATTTATTTGATGAGTTTCTCCCCATCTTCCCCTCCCCCCTATTTTCTGTCTCTCTCCTTCATTCTATTTCCACATTATTCTGTCTGTTTATTTATTCTACCTGTAATGTTTTGAGGCTAAAGCCCCTTCTTCAGAAGAAGGGTTAATGTATGCAGGAACCAAGAACCTTGACTCAGAGTTCTGTGTCTGGGCCAAAGGTGCCATTAGGTTCCCCTGCACGGGAGGCTAGGATTCCAAACTGGATTCCTCTCTCCAAAAAAGTCACCACTGTTAATAGTGAACTAGCTGTGAGCCTTTTTGAGCTTTGAGTTGCATGTGGCCCAGCTGGACAACAAGGTCTGAGAGCCTGCTTTTGGGACAGACCAGCATACTATCAGTAGAAAAGTACCTTCTCCTTCCCGCAAATCATTTTTTTCCTTCTTCCTGTTAAACTTATGGATGTCCAGAATTCCAGATAGTCTAATCCAACTCCACTTCCTGCCCTTTCCTGCCCTTTGGTTCACTGTTTAACCTGTGGGAGAGAATATGGTTAAAACAGGAGACTGGGATTCAGGAGATCTAGATTTTAATCCCAATAGTTGCCACTAACTAATTCTGAAATCTATAATTCTAATTCCCATAAAATGTAATGTAAAATGGGGATAATTAAACTTACCCATTTCCTAGGAGTTTTGTTTAATTACTGTAATGTTTAAGTGTTTTGAAATCCTTACATAACAGGCACTACGTAAATGCAAAGTATTATTATGAGGTTCTAATGTGGATTGAGATTCTGAAACAGTAGCAGGAACTTTGAGTTAGTTATCAACTGCTTTTTCCGTCCACAGAAAATGGAAGCTACCTATTATGATAACATCATGGAACAGCAGCGCTTGGAACCTGAGTTTTTCAGAGTTGGTTTTTATGGCCGGAAATTCCCCTTCTTCCTTCGGGTAAGGCAGTTCAGAAGAAAGTGCAACATATCAACCAGGTCTGGGTTTTTTGTGGGAGAGAGGAATGTTGTGAATGTTGAGTGTTAAAAATAAGGTTTTGCTTTGAAAGGGATAGAACTGATTGATCCAGTTCAGAGACTTTTTTGTGTCATTTCCACTGGGCTACTTACTGCCCTCAAACTCTGTGCTTTAATATTTTGTATTGTTTTGTAACTATCAGGAACAACCAAGGGTAGTTTTAACACCAACCATTTTGGAAACTTACAGCTGATTTTTGTTTATGTAATAAACACAGAGATCTGTAAAACATCAAACCATGGTGGCAAGTTGGCCATGTTTCACACTGATTGGTGTAAGATATGTCAGGTCTTGGCATGTAATCTCTCTTGCTTCCTACAGTGAGAAATGGGTAGCTTGTTATATCTGTTCCCATAAAGCCAGCTTACTGGGTAAACTAAAGGAACTGGACCATTGGTAATAATTCATGGTGAAGACACAGAGGGGTGGATTTTCAGGTGCACAGATTTGCAAGCTCATATCAGGAGTTTTGATACATGCAAGTTTGTGCATGTGAAAAGTCTTATCCAGACCCAACAGCATTTCTTTCTCTCCATTCAGCAGAGCACCCTGTTGCAGCAATTCTGGCTGTAGTACATTACAAACTTCCATTTTTTCATATCACATCATACTTACAAGGTCTCAAATGACGTTCAGAGCCTAATATCAAGTTGGTAACTCTTCTAGGCTGCTTTTACACTGGAATTTTCAGACATGTTCAGCCACAGCTGTAAAACACAGCCCCTCGTCTACATAAATTGGTGTCAATCCTCATTGCCCACTGGTCTATACATGATCAACTGGGTTTAATACCTACTGTTTTAAAAGAGTGGTTGACTCCTTTTTTCTAATAGGGAATCAACACTAAAAGCCTAGCCTAGGAAAATGAAGGCTCTGAGTGGATATGATTGTGCTCTATAAATATATCTGGGAAGTAAACACCAGAAAGGGAGAAGTGCTATTTAAACTAAAAGATAATGCTTATAAGAACAAGTGGTTATAACCTGACTGTGAATAAATTTAGGCTGGAAATTAGAGGAAGGTTTCTAAGCATCAGAAAAGTGAGAATCTAGAGCAGCCCCTGATAGAAGTAGTGGGGATAAACAACCTAACTGATTTTAAGATGGAACTTGATAACCTTATGAATGAGATTATATGATTGGGTTGCCTGTGATAGCAGGGGACTGGACTTGATGACCCAGGAGGTCCCTTCCAGTCCTGTGTCCCTAAAATGGGTGTTGCTGGTTATCGTTTGACACCTCATATAAAACTTACTTGTCTGACAATTCTAGTGTAGGTAGAGCCCTAGCCGACTACATTGACAAGATAAACTAACTTGAGACAACTAGAACTCCAGATTTCTGGTTTTCTTCAAGGGAAAGTGTGACAAGAGATTGTAACCAAGTCTGTGGGGCATAGGAGGAAGGGAGGACAGAGTCTGCAATGGTGAGAGTGTGTGGGTGCTTTGTTAGTAATGTATATATTTTTAAGGTTTCCCAATTTTAAAAAATTAAGTTACCAGTACTTGGAAGGGAGTTTTAACATTTAAATTCTGGTGTATAGGTAATTTTAAAAAAATTACAGGAGTACTTGTGGCACCTTAGAGACTAACAAATTTATTAGAGCATAAGCTTTCGTGGGCTACAGCCCACTTCTTTGGATGCATATAGAGTGGAATATATATCGAGGAGATATATATACACACATACAGAGAGCATGAACAGGTGGGAGTTGTCTTACCAACTCTGAGAGGCCAATTAAGTAAGAGAAAAAAAACTTTTGAAGTGATAATCAAGATAGCCCAGTACAGACAGTTTGATAAGAAGTGTGAGAATACTTACAAGGGGAGATAGATTCAATGTTTGTAATGGCTCAGCCATTTCCAGTCCTTATTCAATCCTGAGTTGATTGTATCTAGTTTGCATATCAATTCCAGCTCAGCAGTCTCTCATTGGAGTCTGTTTTTGAAGTTTTTCTGTTGTAAGATAGCCACCCGCAGGTCTGTCATTGAATGACCAGACAGGTTAAAGTGTTCTCCCACTGATTTTTGAGTATTATGATTCCTGATGTCAGATTTGTGACCATTAACTCTTTTGCCTAGAGACTGTCCGGTTTGGCCAATGTACATGGCAGAGGGGCATTGCTGGCACATGATGGCATATATCACATTGGTAGATGTGCAGGTGAACAAGCCCCTGATGGTATGGCTGATGTGATTAGGTCCTATGATAATGTCACTTGAATAGATATGTGGACAGAGTTGGCATCGGGCTTTGTTACAAGGATAGGTTCCTGGGTCAGTGGTTTTGTTCAGTGATGTGTGGTTGCTGGTGAGTATTTGCTTTAGGTTGGGGGGGTTGTCTGTAAGCGAGGACAGTTCTGTCTCCCAAGATCTCAGAGTAAAGGATCATCTTTCAGGATAGGTTGTAGATCTCTGATGATGCGCTGGAGAGGTTTTAGTTGGGGGTTGAAGGTGACAGCTAGTGGTGTTCTGTTATTTTCTTTGTTGGGCCTGTCTTGTAGGAGGTGACTTCTGGGTACTCTTCTGGCTCTGTCAATCTGTTTTTTCACTTTACCAGGTGGGTATTGTAGTTTTAAGAATGCTTGATAGAGATCTTGTAGGTGCTTGTCTCTATCTGAGGGATTGGAGCAAATGCGGTTATATCTTAGAGCTTGGCTGTAGACAATGGATCGTGTGGTGTGTCCTGGATGGAAGCTGGAGGCATGTAGGTAAGTGTAGCGGTCAGTAGGTTTCCGGTATAGGGTGGTATTTATGTGACCATCGCTTATTAGCACAGTAGTGTCCAGGAAATGGACCGCTTGTGTGGATTGATCTAGGCTGAGGTTGATGGTGGGATGGAAATTATTGAAATCCTGGTGGAATTCCTCAAGGGCTTCTTTTCCATGGGTCCAGATGATGAAGATGTCATCAATGTAGCGCAAGTAGAGTAGGGGCGTTAGGGGACGAGAGCTAAGGAAGCGTTGTTCTAAGTCAGCCATAAAAAGGTTGGCATACTGTGGGGCCACGCGGGTACCCATAGCAGTGCCACTGACTTGAAGGTATATATTGTCCCCAAATGTGAAATAGTTGTGGGTGAGGACAAAGTCACAAAGTTCAGCCACCAGGTTAGCTGTGACATTATCGGGGATACTGTTCCTGATAGCTTGTAGTCCATCTTTGTGTGGAATATTGGTGTAGAGGGCTTCTACGTCCATAGTGGCCAGGATGGTGTTTTCTGGAAGATCACCAATGGATTGTAGTTTCCTCAGGAAGTCAGTGGTGTCTCGAAGATAGCTGGGAGTGCTGGTAGTGTAGGGTCTGAGGAGAGAGTCCACATAACCAGACAAGCCTGATGTTAGGGTGCCAATGCCTGAGATGATGGGGCATCCAGGATTTCCAGGTTTATGGATCTTGGGTAGCAAATAGAATACCCCTGGTCAGGGTTCTAGGCATGTGTCTATACAGATTTGTTCCTGTGCTTTGTCAGGGAGTCTTTTTTAGCAGATGGTGTAGTTTCTTTAGGTAATCCTCAGTGGGATCAGAGGATAATGGCCTGTAGAATGTGGTGTTAGAGAGCTGTCTAGCAGCCTCTTGGTCATATTCCAATTTATTCATGATGACGACAGCACCTCCTTTGTCAGCCTTTTTGATTATGATGTCAGGGTTGTTTCTGAGGCTGTAGATGGCGTTGTGTTCAGCATGGCTGAGGTTATGGGGCAAGTGATGTTGCTTTTCCACAATTTCAGCCTTTGCACGTTGACGGAAGCAATCTATGTAGAAATCCAGTCTGTTGTTTCGACCGTCCGGAGGAGTCCACGCAGAATCCTTTTTTTTGTAGTGCTGGTAGGGGGGATTCTGTGGGTTAGTATGCTGTTCAGAGGTATGTTGAAAATATTCTTTGAGTCGGAGACGTTGAAAGTAGGATTCTAGGTCACCGCAGAACTGTATCATGTTTGTGGGTCTGGAGGGACAAAAGGAGAGGCCCCGAGATAGGACAGACTCTTCTGCTGGGCTAAGAGTATAGCTGGAAAGATTAACAATATTGCTGGGTGGGTTAAGGGAACTACTGTTGTGGCTCCTTGTGGCATGTAGCAGTTTAGATAGCATTTATTATGCTCTAATAAATTTGTTAGTCTCTAAGGTGCCACAAGTACTCCTGTTCTTTTTGCGGATACAGACTAACACGTCTGCTACTCTGAAACCTGTCATTTTAAAAAAGTGTGTTTTATGGAAAAACTTGAAGGGGATGGAGGCATATTGGAATAGGTCAGCAACAGAGGTGCCCACTGGTGGAGGACAGCATAGAACAAGGGACAGACATGAGAGGCATGAAAGAAACAAAAGGGCAGTTAGGCACACAGTTTGGATGGAGGAAAGGGAGCTGAAGCGAAACAGACTAGATTAGAAAGTTAAGCCAAAGCTAAGATGTGCAAAGCTTGTGTCAATTAGCTTGGTTCTGATGTGGAATGTGAGTGGGTAAAGAGATCAAAAGAGATGACAAATTTTACAAGAGTGAACATAAAAAAAAATTTAAGGACTGGAATATTAGGGGTGCTCAAACCCTGATAACCTACAGAATCTTACATGATAAAAATGATTTGTCAGGGTCAAAAAAAAAAAAAAAAAAAAAAAACAGAAAAGCATAACCATATCCAGTAGTTCAACTGTGAAAGGCAAAATATAGAAGAAACCAGTATCAACACATATGGAGATTTCCAGAGGAAATTATCTCAGTTTTATCTTTTGTATCTGTCAGTGGAAATTTCAGAACATGAACAATAAAAACTAATCAGTATAGCAGAAGAAGAGATCCTAAGGTCTGTAGTTCCATAAGTGAACCTGGCCTGTATGTTTACGAATATGCATGAGTTTTCGGTGGTACAACAATTACTCTTGATTAAATTGTATAAGAGTGTGGGAATTGCTGCTAGTGACAGTAACAGCAAATACACTGTATATAATTATAATCCCCATTAATTCTGTAATTATATTCCATAGCAGTGTTTCTGATAGTAGAGTGGGAATTAATAGTGTAACAACCTCAATAAACTCCCTCTTTCTCTCTTAATGACTGATAGTGTACAGACACTTCAGAGACTGAGTTAGCGGACGTATCTGCATGGATCATATAGTTACATGGTTGATTAATGTTAGCCAAAAGCAGTCATAGTCAGACCTCCCACTACCACAGATGAGGTGCCAGGAGAATGCAGAGACAAAATAAAAATCTTTATATTCCTCCTTCCATTACAATAATGATCTTTAACATGGAACATAAAGAAAACTCTCACCACCTCTCCCCTAGCCCCCCCAAAAAGAAGTAAAATGCTTAAGGACATCAGAGACACTGACATTCTGGGGCATAGTTGGTCCCACCATTTTACCACAGAGAACTCCCATTTTTTGATTGATGAAGTATCCAGGGTCCTGCACTTATCGTCAGAGAAGGAAACTAGCAGAAAAGGAAAATCTGTCAAATGCCTCTTCTACCTTAAGACTAAAGAAGACATGTTTCTCCATACACCCAAATCTCCTTGACTTTGTTAAAGAGAAGGCTCACCCAGTAGCACTCCATCTTTTCCAAACTGTAAACTGTATCTTGCCCAAAGAGACATTTGAAGAATGGATTCCCAATGTGCACTTGTCAGCCTTCAGTATTAAAGAGAGCTCTATTTGCTTTCCATGAACGGTGGCCATCAAGAATCTGTTATTGACGGGTGGATACCCATTTTAAGAATGACTAAGAGCTTGTCTCAAAATGTATTTCAGTCAGCATAGCCTCAGCATTTTGCTCTCAAGGAAACAGACTACTAGAAGTCAGATGACAGAACAAGGAGAAATGGTCTCAAGTTGCAGTGGGGGAGGTCTAGGTTGGATATTAGGAAACACTATTTCACTAGGAGGGTGGTGAAGCACTGGAATGGATTACCTAGGGAGGTGGAGGAATCTCCATCCCTAGAGGTTTTTAAGGCCCAGCTTGACAAAGCCCTGGCTGGGATGATTTAGTTAGTGTTGGTCCTGCTTTGAGCAGGGGGTTGGACTAGATGCCCTCCTGAGGTCTCTTCCAACCCTAATATTCTATGATTCTAAGTCAAATCTAGAACAGGGGATACCTAAGAAGTAATGCAGAAGGAGGAAGAACTTGGAGATTTGCCAGTGTGCCACAAAGTATATCCACAAAGTTGCCTTCAACTTAGTCTTTGTCATTAGCTCTCCTTATTAACAAGGACAGGAGGGCTACATGGCTTTATTCATAGCAACTGGATGTCCAGGCCAAACAGAATTTTATTGTACTACCTTTTCCAGGCCAGTACTTTGGGAACAACTTAGACAAGGACCTAAAAGCTAATGCAGAACAGAAGGCCTGTGTCCCAGAAAAGAAACGCCCTTAGTCTTCCTCTCAGAATTTTGTTGATTTGGCTGCTCTCCAGCAAAGTCCAAGGTTAGCTCTTGTTTCAAGTGGGCCTTCTCATTCAAGTTGTCCAGAGGCTGAGAACTAGAGAGGCCTCCAACAGTCTTCTCACATCAGAATATCAGCAGATCCCCTTCTCTCCAAAAAGACAAAATTCATCACTTCAAACAAAGGAGAGAAATCCACCAACAATTAGTGTGTACCATCTAGTTTCAGATAGGTTGTATGTAGAATTCTTTCAACTTCCACTCTAATGCATTTCATCACTTCACCAATTCCTTCAAACTTAAAACAAAATAAGATATTGCTGGCAGGCATTAGGCACCTGGTCAGCATTCAAGCAATAAAGCAAGTTTTGATGTCAGAAAGATTCCAAAGACTGTACTAATCCTGTTTGCCCTCTCCAGTAGATCAAAAGTGCATAATGTTGTCTAACTATGCTCCCATTTAAGTCAGTGGGAGTTTTACCACTGACATCAATGGGAGCAATTAAACCAATTCTGAGCACTTTTAAGAATTCTACCCCATAGTCCTCTTGGCTATAGATCTCATATGGATAAATTCTTTCATAGTCTGTAGGTAGGTAGGGATAGCTCAGTGTTTTGAGCACTGGCTTGCTAAACCCAAGGTTGTGAGCTCAATCCTTGAGGGGGCCATTTAGGGATCTGGGGCAAAAATCTGTATGGGGATTGGTCCTGCTTTGAGCAGGGGGTTAGACTAGATGACCTTCCAACCCTGATATTCTATGATTCTAGTTCAAGATAGAAATACATAGCAGCAATGGAACTGGAAAGTTTCCTTGCACTCATCAATTTTAAAGATGCCCATGTTCATATTCCAAAAGTGGAGTCTGAATCATTGCCCATTGATATTTCTGTTCGTCATTTTTTTATGACACCCAGAATATCTTCCCTAAGATTTTCATCATGTTGGTCATGACACAGTGCCGGTGACATATCAGTCTTTAATTTGACAACTGGTCGATTTGAGCACGGACAGTGGATAAAGTGTATTTTGTAATGGGGAAGACCAAAACTCTCCTGTCAGCTTCCTGGTGAATGTGGAAGAGCATGTTGTAATTAGTTCAACAGCACACTTACCCACAGGTACAGCAAATGCAGCATGTGTGTGTGGTTTGTTTTTGCCTTTAAGAAGTGAATCCAGAAGTCCATGCAGTTAGCAGCTCAGCTTTTCTCACCTATTTGCCTATGACATCTTGCAGTTACTGGGGCCATAGACTCCCTAACACATTTAGTGCTCAGTTACATGTCTCTTCATGGGGCTGTCCAGACATAGATAGTTTTCTAAGAGTGGAGTTGATTCTTGAGTTTGTGTGCCAAAAGACTAGAGAAACTGAACTACTGTGAGATAGGCAGTATGGTCAAATGGATGAGGCAGTGGACTGGAACTCAGGAGACCTGCATTCTAATCCTAATGCTGCATGACCTTGGGCAAGTCCCTCCATCTCCCTGTGTTCCCCACTCACCTTTTGTTTGTCTTATCTATTTAAATTGTAAACTTTTGGGGGCAGAGGCTCTCACTAACTATTCGTACAGTTTGTGACACCATAGGCCTAAGATCTTGGCTGGAGCCTGTATGTGCTATTGTAAAACAAAATAATAAATAATACTGTTGCCCTTCTAAAAGATGTCTGGAGCCTTGCACATCAGCTTCCTGGTGGAAGAGAAATCAGTGAAGCAGAATCTGTGTGTATCCTAAATATGTTTTTTTTTTAAATAAACACCAGTCCTGGGACAGTGACTGGCACAAAAAGCATGCAGGCAATGCCTTCAATCATAATTTTCAGCCCAACACCAATCAGGTTGACTCAGGGGGCAATTCTGCCTCAAGAATTGACTCTTGCTGGTTGCACAGCTTCCTCCACACAGAACCTTGCATAACAAAATGGACAATACCACACATGTTTTTCCTAGACTGAACATCTTCTTGCACTTTAAGGAAAAGAACTTGGAAGAGTGTAGCAATGATACCTGGTGACACCTGCCATAGAAGTCCCATATTTTGTCTCTCTCATGCACTCAGGAAGGTCTCTGATCTCATATATGCCAATAACATTACATACAAAAACCTACGTGTGACAGAATGTGAGTTGCCTACGGCTGACTCCCCACTCTGTGCACTTTGGAAGTATGGCCACATGGGGTAAATTGATGAGGTATTATTTTAAGTACTCAATGCTCAACTAATTGGTGGTGTCATTCAGCTCTTCAGCTGGAAGCAATTAAGAGGCAGGAGGAAACAGTAGGGAGGGGGAATGCTGAAAGAAAGGGCCAGAGAAGCCAAAGATCTCAAAGAGGTCAGCTCTCTCTCTCTCCCTCTCCTGCCCTGTGCCTTGGTAGAAGGTAAAGGCTTGGGGGAAAGCCTTATTCTGTGGGGAACAAGCATGTATAAAGCACATTATAATTACAGCACTTGGTATTGAATTTACCACTGGTGTGCATGAGGTCTGTCTGCAGTACAAACCCAGGGTGAGGGAATCCTGCCCTGTGACACTACGTTAAATGAATGTTAAGGTTGCAAAGAAAAGCACATGAAAGTTAGAAAATGTCATTGTTACAATTGCCTGTGCAATCTTATTTTGACCCCATTGCATATGTGCATTATTATAGTCTTGCACAACATCATATAGAACATAAGAACAGCCATACTGGGTCAGACCAATGGTCCATCTAGCCCAGTATCCTGTCTTCTGACAGTGGCCAATGCCAGGTGCTTCAGAGGGAATGAACAGAACAGGCAATTATCAAGTGATCCATCCCCTGTCGCCCATTCTCTGAATCTGGCAAACAGAGGCTAGAGACACCATCCCTGCTCATCCCGGCTAATAGCAATTGATGGACCTATTCTCCATGAACATATCTAGTTCTTTTTTGAACCCTGTTATAGTCACAGCCTTCACAACATCCTCTGGCAAAGAGTTCTGCAGGTTGACTGTGCGTTGTGTGAAAAAAATACTTCCTTTTGTTTGTTTTAAAAATGCCTATTAATTTCATTTGGTGACCCCAGTTCATGTGTTATGAGATGGAGTAAATAACACTTCCTTATTTACTTTCGCCACAGCAGTTTTGTTGCCCTTTTCTGTACCTTTTCCAATTCCAGTATATCCAGTATATCGAAAGTACATGGCAGAGCTTGGGATAGAATCCAACTTTCCTGGATCCCATTTCAATGCTTGAAACACAAGGAAACATCCTTACAAACGTTAAGCATTAGGGTTGAAGTTATAAGCAACTAAAAACAGGGGCTTTTCATGGTGTTAGGCAACTTTAATTATGGGCATCTCTACAGCTCTACCCTAAAATACCAATACAAAATGGATATAGTAAATGTGTCTAAGAGTGATTGGATTTGTGGCTGTCCATTTGAGTGCAATTAACAGGAGCTCAGTGAGTGCATTCTGGTTGTTTATATGTTGGAAATACAAGGGGATGTTTTTGTGGAGATGAAAAGTCTGTCAGTGCTTTTGCTTATTGTGTTATATGTGTATCAAGATGTATAAAGGTTACCTAAAATGGAAGTTTCCTTGCTTTGGCAGGTGTTTCACTTAAGTAACCTTAATTCTGATCAAAGTTTTTGTTTATAGGACTATAGTTAGAGAACTGAAATATAATTTTCATGGGACTCAGGACTTTAGAAGGTCAGACTCCCTTTTTACATTGTTCAAAAGTTCCAAAAAAGGTCGTAAAAGATCCAAATACTTTCTGTCCAGGTGGATTCATGACTTCAGTAAAGAGGCATATCTGACTACAGTGATTCCATGGATCATAACCCTTAGGAATTGGAGCTCACTCAGCAAAAGAGATGGCAGCTTCCTGATTTGAAGAGGAAGTTAGCTAAGCAGCCATTTAGAATTCAGTCCATAATTTTTCCTGACAGTACTACTGGATGGGTGGAAATGCTTCCTTGGTAGCCCTACCATGAATATTTTTATTCATTTTTATTCAATATTATTATCACAGGGCCCTGTGGATAATTATTAAAATGCTAGACAGAGACCTTTATTGCCAGGTCACAGGAGCATCAAGCCTTTTGTCCCTTACCTGTAAATTTCATTTTGACAGGAGAGACTTTCCCAATCCACAGTGCTGCATCTGGTTGTGTGTCTATATATTTATTTGGGTTTAGTTTAAGAAAAAAAAAGTAATCATTTAGCTAAGAAGCAATTCAGATGAGTTTTTAGGGGTGGGCTTGTGGTTGAGCAGTTGTTCAGTGGGAAGGATCAATCTACTGATGTGTGGGAGGACAGTGGAACAGCCCGTTAGTTCTGAATTAGAGGAGCTTCTTGCAAAAATATAATGTAAAGGTAAGGAACAAAATGTCCTTCTCCAGTCGATGTTAAATGCAGCTTTCACCCTTAGCTCATTCCGCCTGTATCTCTTGTGATTAATGCTATTAATCAATGCTATTAATCCAATTTAATTGCTCAGCTGGTTTTAGAAAAAGAGCTCTATAAAAAAAATCATCATATTTTTCTTACAGAATGGAAAGATCCCAAATAAGTTTAGAGGCTTTATAGATCTAAAGATTATATCAGCCTTCTTTTACCAATCTGGAAATTCTACAACTGAGCAGCATTAACTCTAGGATTGATTACAACATGCAGAGATGAAAGGAACTGCTTCAAATTACCAGGGCCTCAAAGCCTTGTTCTGTTTGCCGTATCATTTTTCCTAATTTAACTTACAGTAATGGAGCATTCTTTTAATGTAATCCAAAGATGAATACCACACTGAAGGCTCAGACTGTGGCAGGTTTTTTCCCAAAGTTACAGCTCAGTATTTATTTTGAGACTAGATTACAGTGCTTCTGCACACACTTGCCTGGGCATAGAGGGCTATGGCTGCAGTGTGACCAGTATGGTTTTGCTGCATGGAAGAGGAGGATTCAGCGAGTCAGCTCTTTGGGGGCTACCTGAACTTCTCACGAAGAATGGAGATTTGGGGCCCAGAGATTTAGGGCACAGCCATTCCCTTCCATGAAAGGTGTAGTGTCTGAAGGAGCAGCTGCAGAGCTGCTCTCCAAGTGTGGCATGGAGGATTCCTTCATCATGCTGGGTCCCTGCAGACCTTCTCAGTGAATTATTCAGTGTGTGGGATGAGAATAAGATTTGCGCCTCTGTGCACAATTGAGGGAGTTTCCAGGTTTCTCTCCTGTTTTTAAAGATCCAGACAAAAAAATTAAGCGAAGATAAAAGGCTGAAACATCTTGGAAATGGTTTCGCCAAATAGCATAATAAGATTTTTGATCAACTTAAAACTAAACAAGATTCAACCAACAGAGATTTCTATGTGTATTTACAAGTTAGATGGGTTTAGCAGTCTATATTCGACATAAGCAACTATATCTTATTTTAAAAAACATCTGGAAGACTCACTCCTATTATGATAGGTATCTAAGCAGGTTCTGTCTAAAATATGTGGCCCTATTATAAATCATGTTTTCAAATACTGTGGCAAAGTTCCTCCTCTATCTTGGTGGGTCCTGCGCTTATTGGCGGATTTTCTTGCCTCAGAGATTCACTATGTGGGTTGGGGAACAGCCCAGAGACCTTCCCCTCTGGGAGAACCCACAGTCCAGGTCAATTGGGAGGTTTGGGGGGAACCCAGGCCCGCCCTGTACTCCAGGTTCCAGCCCTGTGGACTGCAGCTGTCTATAGTGCCTCCTGTAACAGCTGCATGACAGCTACAACTCCCTGGGCTACTTCCCCATGGCCTCCTCCAAACACCTTCCTTATTCTCACCACAGGACCTTCCTCCTGGTGTCTGATAACGCTTGTGCTCCTCAGTCCTCCAGCAGCACACCCTCTCAGCTCCTTGCACCTCTTGCTCCCAGCTCCTCACACACACACCACAAACTGAAGTGAGCTCCTTTTAAAACCCAGGTGCCTGATTGGCCTGCCTTAATTGATTCTAGAAGCTTCTTAATTGGCTCCAGATGTCCTAATTAGCCTGCCTGCCTGAACTGGTTCTAGCAGGTTCCTGATTACTCTAGTGCAGCCCCTGCTCTGGTCACTCAGGGAACAGAAAACTGCTCATCCAGTGACCAGTATATTTGCCCTCTACCAGACTCCTGTACCCCATTGGTCTGGGTCTGTCACAATACATAAGCCTCAAATGTCTATGGGAGTGAGATTTGCAAGGCTATCCTTACACAATAAACCGTGGCTTGAAGCCTTAGCTTACCCCTCTACTTCAGTTGTTACAAATACAATGTAAGTAGATGCAGTTGTTTATATCTTTGTTCAGTGGCAGTGCTCCGTAACTTTACAGCTGAAATACTAGCAGACTTCCTTAAACCTGGGGTGAAAAAAGTCAGCACATTGCTTTTGGGAGTGTCTCATAATTGGAATTTTCTGGACTTCACTGCAAAATTTTGTCAAATGAAAACGAGGACAAATTTTTGGGGTGGATGTAGAAGAGATGCTGGATCCTATCCTGATTCCATTCAAATCATGCTGAGGTTACACCATTGACTTCAGAGGATTCAACCCTTTATCTATGTTCATTTTTGAAAACGACAATACATTAATTTTGCTTGCGAAAAAAGAGATTCTGCATTTCAGGACAAAACCTGTTGCTCCTTACTCTGTCAACTTGGTTAAAAGAATTTAAAACATATTTGGACCTGCTGTGGATTAATTTACATCTTTAATGGGACAAAAGAGGAAACTAGATTATTAGTAAAATATGTCTTACTTCCAATAGTTACTCTAAACCAGTTTCAGAGTAGCAGCCGTGTTAGTCTGTATCCGCAAAAAGAAGAACAGGAGTACTTGTGGCACCTTAGAGACTAACAAATTTATTAGACTAATAAATTTGTTAGTCTCTAAGGTGCCACAAGTACTCCTGTTCTTCTTTTTCTAAACCAGTGGTTCCCAAACTTGTTCCGCTGCTTGTGCAGGGAAAGCCCCTGGCGGGGCGGGCCGGGCCAGCTTGTGTACCTGCCTCGTCCGCAGGTTTGGCCGATCGCAGCTCCCAGTGACCGCGGTTTGCTGCTCCGGGCCAATGGGAGCTGCTGGAAGCGGTGCAGCGGAACAAGTGTGGGAACCACTGCTCTAAATAGTTGTTTCAGTCCAAGTTCCAACAGTGAGTACATCTTGGAGCCTGAGTTGTGGATTCCTATGTTTGATGGCATCCATATTATAGATAGATGTAAAGTTAAATATTGTAAATAATTAATAGTAATAATGTATAATTAAGTAGTTAAATCTTTTAAAGATGTTTTCAAAACTTTATCATTTATAATTTTTATTTTTATGTAATAAAACAAAAATTTTAAAATATATAGATTTGTGCCTGTTATTATGTATGAAGAAGACCTCTTCCAATTAAACAGCAAGGAAGGCAAAGAGAATGGTTTAGGGATTTAGTGGTTTTCATGCCTGTTTGTTTTGCAGAACAAGGAGTATGTATGTCGAGGCCATGACTACGAAAGGCTGGAGACCTTCCAACAAAGAATGCTGAGTGAGTTCCCACAAGCCATTGCAATGCAGCACCCAAACCATCCAGATGACACCATTTTGCAATGTGATGCTCAGTGTATCCTTTCATAAAGGCAGCCTAATATTAATCAAACTGTTGTAGGACACAAAGAGTGTAGGGAAAGGAAAACGGTTTCAGTTTAGAAGATCTTGGTTCATCTCTGGCTTTAGTGATAGGTGTCATGATTTTCATCATCTCCAACTTGTGTTTAGTGGATATTTATCTACATCATTGCACACCAGTTGGACATAATTGTCACTTTTGCTTAGGGAATACTCCAAGTCATGGCTGATATACATTTTCAGGACTGTGTGGGAAGACATGCACAGGGCCCAGTCTGGTCCGTGACACTCGCTCCCTTATTGAACATTACATTTCACCAGACATCCACCCAGCTACCTTCTGCAATTCCCCAAGAGAGAACTGTGCAATTAGATTCATACCTATTGTCGACATACTTTCCGTTTTGTTTGTTTTTCACTTCACCTTCCTTTTACATTGCACATTCTTTTCCATCCAGACTATCTGCCTCTTTTATGCAGTACATCAGACTTTGAGTCCACTTCATCCCATTGATACTAATCTGCATTGTGAATTTAAATGCAGACAACAAAAGTAATGTTGCTGTGCAGTATCTGAGGACTAGACCACATGGCATTTGTTTGAGAATGTGACATTTTAGGTGAGATGGGAGGGGAAGATTGCTCGCTGGCTCCTATTTCATTAGTTACGATAATGAACAGTACTTTGACTTTACTGACTAATAGCCTCAAGTTAAATTTACCAAGAGTAGAATGGTCAGTATTTCCCACTCCTCCTGCTGCCTTCCATCCCTGACAGAACCCACTTTTTCCTTGCTGTGTGATGCTGAAACACCAAATAACAAGGGTTTGTTTTGGGTTGTGATCATTTGGGTTTTCTTTTGCTTTGCTTTCTAATGCCTTGTCTAGACACAAGTTGCATGAGTTCAACTAAATCGGTTTCTAAACTGATTTTGTTAAATCAGTACAACCTGTGCATGTAGACAAAGCCTAAGTAAAAGCCAGATTTTCAAAGGTATTTAGGTGCTGAAATATGCAGCCCAGATGCCTAGTAGGGTTTACGGAAGTGCCTAAGCAAGTTAGACACCTATCTTCCTTTATCATCAATGGGAATCAACTGCTTAGGCACTTTAGCAAATCCCATTAGGTGCATATTCGGTTGCCTAAATGCCTTTGAAAACCTGGCCTGAAGTTCCAACAACACTGTAGGGTCCCCTGGCTCTGGAGATGCGAGCCCAATGAATTGCTGCTACCTTTGAAGCAGAAGTGAAAAGGAGAGGTGTGTAATGGAAGGAAAAGGGAAGCATGGATTTCACACTTTCTCCATCGTTTTTCTTTTGGTAACATGTGACATCCCTAAGGGAGTCACGTTTTGTCTCATTGTTTTCTTATTTGATGCCTCCGTGTGTTTCTTTGACTCCTCATTTTGCAGATTTACAGATATATGCAGTGACTCCCATCCCAGACAATATTGATGTGCTACAAATGGAACGTGTGCCTGATCGTATAAAGAGCTTTTATCGCGTCAACAATATCAGAAAATTCCGCTATGATAGGCCTTTCCACAAAGGTCCAAAGGACAAAGAGAATGAATTTAAGGTAGGAGCACTCAGTAATAGTAACTAAATTTTAATCTTTCCAGGACAGGTAGTGTCTTCCTCTTCTGCATTTGTACAGTGCATCACACAATGGGGCCCTAATCCTAATTTGGTGCTGCAAGATGTTGTTTTAATTCAAATAAAATGCAGGACTGTTGAGCCCAATGGTTGCACACCTGGTATAAGTAAAGCCTACTCTGTTTAAAAGGTACTTGTGGCAGTGCCATGGAGAGGGATTCTGAAGCAATGGGGCTTGCTCTGTTGATTGACATATTACTCAAAATGCTTTCTTAGTTCCCTGCTAATTGATATTAGACCTAGGGTCTGAGGTCTAGAAACTAACTGAAAAGTGTGATGCATTGCTTTAAAGCACACTGAGTTTTTTTCTTTGGGTTTAAATGTAAAGCAAACTTCAGTTTCATGTTACATTCCATTGTGGAAAACATAATATCTGCTCAGAGTATTAATGCACTCTTCTATTCAGCAACTCCTGAACAACTACAGTGAGAATAAGAGTGTACAGATCCTGATTCACTGGGTCCCCCACTTACTGTATTCTTTGCAGAGCTTGTGGATTGAACGTACCACTCTGACACTGACTCACAGTTTACCTGGGATCTCCCGGTGGTTTGAAGTGGAGAGAAGAGAGCTGGTAACATTTGTTATACTTGTAACTGGGATTTGAATGGATAGTTTCTTCAGAATGAAGGATGGGCAATTTAAAGTCTCTTGGCTGGGTCTTGCAGTTGAAAAAAAATCATGCTTCACTGGTGACTATTGCAGAATCCATTCCCAAAGCCAAAATAATTGCTAAACATAACAAGAGCAGCAGTGTGAAGGGAACAGAGCAGTCAGAGTAAGTGCCAGTGAGGTGCAATTCTGAATCTTGACAGTATCTTCAGTCAGTTATTCAGAGACATGTGACAGCTATTGTAACTGCTAAGATGAGTGCGCAGTGAGGTGAACTGAGATGTATTGCTGACACACAGTAAACTGTTGTGAAAAGCCATCATAACAAAATGGCTAGCTAGTCTGCACATCAGAAAAAAATCAGAGTGCTCATCAAGCAGTAGTAGGAATTGGTTTCATAGTAAGGAAGGGAACATGGTGGCAGTGAAGTGTCCGTGGCATTAAACTATTCTTTGTTGCCTTGTAGGTCGAGGTGAGCCCTTTGGAAAATGCCATTCAAGTTGTTGAGAACAAAAACCAGGAGCTGAGGACATTGATAAGCCAGTATCAGCACAAGCAAATGCATGGCAACATTAACCTGCTCAGTATGTGTCTGAATGGAGTGATTGATGCAGCTGTGAATGGTGGCATAGCACGGTACCAGGAGGTAAGCAAGAACTGTACCTCTGAGTTTAGTATCAACCTGTTAGCAATTCTTTCCAAGTAGCATTTCTCCTGCTGTGTTGAAAAGAGCATGACATAATAAAAAGTCAAATATAAGAAATTACCCCTGTGTGCCCAGTTTTCATACTTGTGATCCAAACAGGATGCTGAAATCCCATGTTTAGTTGTTTATATATCAGCACTTGGACATATAAATCCTGTTGTATGTAGCTAAGTGTTGATGTGAATGTCCAGATATGGGTTCTGGATGTCCTGTTTAGATGGCCACAGTTGAAAACTCAGCTTCTCAAGTGTGAATTCTGATTGACACAGCAAAGCTGATCTTGCATGTACAATAGTGAAACAGGCAGTTTATATGCTGCCACATTGTAAACACATTTTGCAAAGCAGGCAGTGGGACTCGCTCTCTGTGCTGATGGAGACTGAATGTGATGAGGTTCCTGCTGAGGGAAAGTTGCTGGCTGGCACTTCCAAAGAGTTGTCTTTGCCAGACCATGTCCAGTATAGTCTTAGTCCTAAGGGGACCTAATGTGCTGTTTCCTTCACCAGGAGTCAGTTAAAGATGTATGTTGCAAACAGGGCCAACGAGAGGGGGGGGAAGCCGGTACAAATTACCGGGGCCTGGCGGTCCAGAAGGGGGCCCAGGGCCTGGCTTCCCCCCCTCTCGTCAGCCCTGTTTAGCCGGTCCGCCCTTGCTGGGGGGCCTGAAAAAAAAATGTCACCGGGGCCCGAACCCGCTCTCGGCGGCCCTGGTTACAAAAGGGAGCTACAGGGACTCATACTGAAAAATGATTATTCTGGTCCACATTTTTGGGTTGTGTGTGCCCTACAGAGAAGCATAGAAAAAACTCTTCATCCCTTACATTTACTACTTTAGTCACT
Organism: Malaclemys terrapin pileata; assembly: GCF_027887155.1. NCBI lineage: Eukaryota > Metazoa > Chordata > Testudines > Emydidae > Malaclemys > Malaclemys terrapin. The sequence continues at coordinate 47,074,772 of NC_071511.1, forward strand.
CATTTCCTACAGTTTCTTGAGATACTTAAATGAAAGAAGCTATATAAAATTCAAGTAATGGGCTTAATGATAGTGCTCTGCACTGTCATGTGGGGAGATTTGATTAGATTCATGATCCTTTGGGGCTGGAAGGGAATACCTTATGCTACTCAACAGTGATCCCTTTGACTAACTGAGTATCAGAATTATCTAGGCAGCTAAAATTGTGGTACTGTAGCTTCATCTAGGTCCCAAAATACTAGAAGAGATCAGTTAAATGGACTTTTCTGTTTGCTAAGTGTACTTGGATCCCCTAGGATTTCTGTTCCTTCTTCTCTCCCTCTTTGACATATGGTCATAATGAAATGTTTCCTAATAAGGAGATGATTTGTCTTTCTCCCACAGGCCTTTTTTGATAAAGATTATATCACCAAGCACCCTGGAGATGCAGAAAAAATCACACAGCTCAAAGAGCTCATGCAGGAACAGGTACTGCCGTGCTTTTAAAGATTAAGGAAGAATGCTGTGATAGTGTGTGGATTCCTCAGCAATCACTTTGCAAACCGAGAGCTAAATAATTCATTCAGAAGCAAAGAACACAAGAGCTTTGCAGTATATTTAAAACATAGGGAAGTGAGAAGCCCAATGAATTAATAATGCACTAGCCTTTCACCTCTATAGACCTGAGTTGAAGCCTGATTTAGCTAACAAATTAAATGAGTGTGGCTTCTCCTTTTATTAAGCAATGTATGTCTTTCTACATTACAAAACTACCCAGCATTTTGGGACAATTAGCAACCTCTTCTCAGTGGAGTTTCAGGGTAGACATAGTAAGGGTGGCACATGGATGACCGAGATATGTTGGCAGAACCATGTGAGAAAGCATATACAGAGCCTACTTGCAGGGCCGGCTCCAGCTTTTTTGCCACCCCAAGCGGCAAAGTGGAAAAAAATTTTATATATATATATATATATATATATATATATATATATATATATATATATATATATATATATATAAAGCTGATCGGTGGCACTTCAGCAGCAGCTCAAAGAGGAAGAGAGGGACTGAGGGACCTGCCACCGAAGACCCAGACGTGCTGCCCCTTTCCATTGACTGCCCCAAGCACCTGCTTCCTTCGCTGGTGCCTGGAGCCGGCCCTGCCTACTTGCACTATCCCTGGCTCTATCCAGTGTTCTCAGTGTCTCACTTGCACAAACATATCAAATCTCACCAGATGTGTTGTAAATCAGTGATGTGATGAGAAAGAAAAGTCATATCACTGTTAAAAGAATGATTAGCAAAATATTTACCCCCTCCCATAACACAAGAGCCAGGGGTCACCGAATGAAATTAATAGGTAGCAAATTAAAAACAAACAAAAGGAAGTACTTCTTCACACAATGAACAGTCCACCTGTAGAACTCATTGCCAGGGGATGTTGTGAAGGCCAAAACTATAACAGGATTCAAAAAAGAATTAGATAAGCTCATGGAGGATAAGTCCATCAATGGCTGTTAGCCAAGATGGTCTGGGGTGCAACCCCATGATCTGGATGTCCTATGCCTCTGACTGCCAGAAGCTGGGAGTGGACAACAAAGGATGGATCACTTGAGGATTACCCTATTCTGTTCATTCCCTCTGAAGCATCTGGCATTAGCCACTGTTGGAAGACAGGATACTGGGCTAGATGGACCATTGGTCTGACCAGGTATGGTCATTCTTAAGCTATATTCAAAAAGTCTGTCCAAGTTTGAATGGAGTTTGAGGATTATTCAGCAGAGGTAGCATAGACTTTGAGGGTCACTTAATCCCTGTGTATCTCAGATTTTCCATCTGCAAAATAAGGTTAATGGTTATTTTACCAATACTCAGCGGGAGTCGTGAGGATCAATTAGCTACTACTTGTACATGATGTAAAGTGTATAAATGCTAAGTATTATTATTATTAAGTATTACTGTGCTCTCTTATCTGAGATTTTATATAACCCTACTCACTATTATATTTATGACCTTTAAAAATGGCACCTTTATGAATAAATAAATGAGCAATAGAGAGCCAACGGTTAGTAGTGTACATGCAGCTTTGCCACTATTCAGATTAATTGTAGACAATTCCCCTACAAATCTCCATTAGCAACTTTGATCCCTTGTCTGACATTATGTGAAGATATGGAGAAAGGAATTTCCTGTGTCACAAAGAACTGTTGGAGTGAGGACTCAACACTGTTTGCACTGCAGAGTTGTGGCGGGGCAGGACTCACCGGTGTGGCACCTCCTGCTGGTCGTCCTGGGAATTAGCTCTTCCAGCCCAGAGCGCCCTCTGCAGACCGGTGTCTTGCCTGCTGCTGGCCCCCGTGTCCCTCCCGGACCCCAGTGCTCCTCTACATCCGGGTTCTGCCCCCAGCAGTAACCCCCAATCTGGGCCTCCCCACCCAGGGGGACCCCCAACCCTCTATTCCCACCTTGCCTCAGTGGCTAGTGCCAGTCACCATCTAGCCTAGGGTGACCAGATGTCCCGATTTTATAGGGACAGTCCCGATTTTTGTGTCTTTTTCTTATATAGCCTCCTATTACCCCCCACCCCCGTCCCGATTTTTCACACTTGCTGTCTGGTCACCCTGATCTAGCCCCCGCTCCCTGGGGCAGACTGCAGTCTGTAAACCAGTCATCATCAGCAACGGGGGTTGGACCAGGTGCCTCTTCCTATCTCTGGGCTGCCCCTCTGCAGCCCCAGTACCTTTTGTAGGCCTTTAACAAGGCCTGCAGCCTTGGATTTTACTAGGCTGGAGCTCCCCAGCTTCCTCTGCCCTTCCCCAGCACTGCTCTGCCCTAGGTACCCTGCTCAGCTCCTAGGGAGCCAGGTCCTTCTCTCTCAGAAGCTAGAGAGAGAGTCTCTCTAGCTTCTGGCCCATAGCCCTCTTATAAGGGCCAGCTGGGCCCTGATTAAGCTGGCCACAGCTGTGGTCAGCTACCCAGTCAGCTTCCCCAGCTGTTCTTAATCCCTTTCCCTGCTGCAGCCCTCTCCTGCTTTTAACCACTTTTCTGCGGGAGTGGGGCAGCCGCCCCACTACAAGAGTGAATCAATTTTGTCATTTTTTTATTGTTCTCTCTTGCAACTGTAAATCCAACATGTCACAAATGTGGTTGTCTCATACTTAAAATGTATGCTAATCACATACTTGTCAGCTTTCTTATGTTTACTAATTTTCAGCAATCTTGCAAATGAACAATAGACTATTTTACAGATCTCTCTCACTCGCTGACCAAACTTGAGGATATAATTATGTAGTGTCTTCTAGGCTGAATGAAGATGTTCTTGATTCATGATGTTATAATTTCTTTTTTTTTTAATAGGTGCATGTTCTTGGAGTGGGTCTGGCAGTACATGAGAAATTTGTACATCCAGAGATGCGTCCTCTACATAAGAAACTGATTGATCAGTTCCAAATGATGCGATCTAGTCTGTACCATGTAAGCTTATCCCCACCACCACCACTTCCGGGTCATTGTCAGTAGTACATAGCCATGATACAATTCGTTCAGTTGCAATGAGATGCACACAGGAACTGGACAAAAGTAGTGTATATTAAACCTATGGGATTGTCTAACTCTTACAAGAAACCTTGTTTCCAGTGCAAGAATTAAAGCCCAAAAAGATTTGCAAACTGAGCCTTTAATATAGTCCCTGGGATTTTTCAAGGTCCCTCTCCTCTAATTTATATCACTGGTGATATGGCAGAAGGTCTGTGAAGCTGAATACTCACACTGTCTTACGTAACGTAGGGCAAAATTTTGCCCTTATCATAGGGTGCTGTGCCAAGGGTGGAGAGAAAGATGACTAGACAGTACTAGTTGCCCATCTCACAAAACAGCCATCCTGTTGCAACCTGTTGAATGCAGCATAGGTGCCACCCAGATGCGGGGCTGGACACATTCCCTGGTTGGTAGATCATACTCAGCAATGAGCTGTGCAGACCAGGATGTTGATGGGATATGCCTTCTAGTCATCTTTTGTGGGAGAAGTTCTTTCCTGCTCCCTGCACTGGGGGATGGAAGTCCTCTCACCAACAAGGACAGCAGTAGAAGGCAGAGGATCAGTTCCATAGTCAGAATGCCCTTATCTCTCGTAGGCTTTTTAGCCTGAAAAGTCCAACCATTAGTCCAGTGCCACAATGAGAGAGCTATTATACATAGGGCACCAACAGCTGCTGATGTTTTTACCTCCATACCATAGAAATCTGCTCAGGGTAGATAATTGGCAGTCACCGTTTCACATATATGAATCATATTTTATGTGTATTTTATTCTATAACAATAGAAAGAACAAATAGGGGCTTCCACTTTAAAATGTGCTTTAGGAAATTTCAAAGTGAATCTCCAGTGTTGAAATAGTGGGGCCTGTTTAGTGTGTTGTTTAACCAAGTGTACATGATTTGATTTCCATTTAGTTTTGTTGGGAGATTTAAAAAGAGCTTGCCTCTTGGAACTGCTACTGAAGTCATTACTTTGCTAGCACATTTGCCACTCAGCTGTCCTTAGTGAGGGGAGACGGCCATTTTAGGTAATTATCACTTCTTAAAATTCACTAGCACAGGACATCCATGGTTATTTAAGAAGATACAGACTATAAGTTAGCTTCAATAGCACATAATAAATAGGTACGTGATGCTAATGTGTTGTCACTCAGAAGAGTTGTGTGATCAGAAGTTTTTTCTTGCCAATTTGTTTGAAAGCTTAATAAGTTAATTATAAAAAAAGCAAACTGTGCTGCCTCTCATTTACTAGTGTCTCAAGATTTGGCTGAAGCTGTAAAACCAAACAACTCAGAATTAGAAAAGTTAACGCTGTGTAAGATAAAGCTCATTTAGAAGACTGCTCCTGTTTTGTTTGAAGAAAACTGATCACATAGTAGTCTCATGGTCATCTCTTCCCTATGGCCAATTTATCCCCTATACATCCCACCCTAATCCTCAATATTCTGAGGCACATCACTGAAAAGGCAACACCTGTTGGCGGTGAGGAGGAGAAATAGAACAGTCATAGAATAATCATTAGTGTCTCTGCAAGTGCTGACTGTCTGATTAATGTTTTTTTTTTATCAGTGGTTCATGTAGAGTCAGTGATCCCAAGACAAGTCTAAATTTCTCTGCTTCTCAGATTGTTAATAATGTTGTCAGACATTATAGAGAAGCCATAGACTCCACTGTCGCTTGATGTCCACTTGTCCCTTTATGCTGTTTTATTCTTCAGTGCTCTGGGACAGCTCCTTTAGGTGTTTGGGTTAAATGGGTCCTAAGAAATGGCAGACCACTTATCTATTCATAGTACAGTGTCATTTTCACAGATCTCTTGACTCCCTCATAAACATTTTAAAAAACAAAGAAGGAGCAGCTTTCAAAGATTTAAGAAAACATTTTTAATTACATATGCTAGAATTTTACATTATACGCTGAAAGGCAAATCCACATTTTCTAAGTGTTAGCTATGTGAGGATGGCCACAAATGAGGCCTCCAGAATTCTACAATATGGCCACCTTTAATATGGAGATGTGGTCCCCATAGATTACAGCTCCCAACCTGCAGTTCCCTATCTTTGTACAAGTGGCTGGGCCACACTACATGCGGGTATTTGTGTTCTCTGCACGCCTATCTTCATATTAAAAATGAAGGCAGTCGCAATCTGCTCCATTGTATGGCTAAGCTTCCAGCAAATTGCTGAGAAGGTGCCTGGGAATTGTTGGTAACAAGCTAATTAGGTTGGGAGTGAAGGGGTCTGAAAGCTCTTGGGCTAATTGCAGAACCATAATAGCTCTGTGAAGAACATAGTCACAGATTTATCTCCAATCTTTTGACAAAAAGGGAAAGCTTATTCCCCTTTTCCCATGATCAAGCCCAAAATTTCTGAAGTAAATACATGATTTTGTATTTCCTATGTAGGAGTTGCCTGGTTTGGATAAATTGAGTCCAGCCTGTTCTGGTACCAGCACCCCTCGCAGCAGTGTTCTTGTGTCACACGGCCCGATGAGTCCAGAGAGCATCAAGCTGGTGCATCGACACAGGTACCTGTTTTTCTGCTGTAATCTCTAGAATGTCTAACAGTTTAAGCAGAAAGTTCTAAATGTACCATTCTGTACTGGCATGGGTTCTCAAAACTCCATGGAAAGGCAAAGAGAGACTTTAATAAAATTTATGGGCCCAAGTAAGCCTAGCCTCATAGGTAGCTAGAAGTACTGTGGAGGCAGCAACATCAGCCTTTGTAGAAAAGTGTTCCTTTTGTTAGTCTGCAAAGACCACTGATGTTTGATTTAGAGTCATCATTGGAAAGCTTTGAAGTGAAGCCATCCGTTCCTTCTCATGTCTAGGTTGGAAGCTGTGTTGCACTGAGAAACCAGGGATTTAATAGAGATCTTAAGCGCTTGTTAGCTGGAAGCTGACACATAGCCACTTCACCGCAATGTTTATACATACACATAAAATATCCTTAACTGGCACTTAGGTTTTTCTCAGAGCCCAAAATTCACAATGACTTTGAAGGTCCAAACTTTTAATATTTCTGACATGTAAATGAGGGATTGGCAGCCTGCTCAAGTTAAATAAGACACATACTTTGACAACCAAAAAAAAAAGTCTTGTTGCTTATTTTTGGAACTGAACTCAAACTGAATCTTTGTTTAAGGTTCTAAAGATGTTCAGATTGTTGTGTTTACAATTCTGATTTCTAACCTAGACTAGAACCAAAATACAATAAGAGAAGCTTTCAAGTTATTAGATCAGAATGGTATAAAATCATACAAGCCAATTTTCAGATTTAAGAGGCTTATAAGGTTTAGATAAGCATCTGAACTTTTTGATTCTTATTCAGATTGAGGACCCATCCCTAAAGCCAACCCGAGAACTGATGATAGCAGGACTTCAGGATACAAACAAATATTTTTAGCACCTATAAAATGTGCTGTTAGTTGACAAGAGTTATAGCCTCACAAGACAGAACCACAAACACAAGAATGCTAAGGAGTTGTGAAGTCTCAGTTGCTATTCTCAGTTTTTTCCTTTTGAAGAGTGAGTCCATGTAGCTGTTTTTAAAGCTTTGTTCAGTAGGAGAGGGTGCAGCGACTCACTCTCAGGTGCGTAAATCCAAGAAGTTAAGTTGTGTGGTAGAATTCCATAGTCCACCACTCACACAAAGTGATGGCACTTTTCTCAAAAGTCATCAACTTGTAAAGGGCTTCCAAGTTGTCAGTGTGATTTAGCAAGATTCTACTGTGTGTATTATGTATATGATTCAGAGTAAGAGAGGAATATATCAACGTAATTTTACATCATGAGAGATCAAAGTGTAGCCTGCAGGCCATTTGGGGCGTAGAGTTCTACATTCAGCTGCAGTTGCCTTCAATTTTAATACATAGGTGTGGACTACGGAGACTACAGACTATGCAGGAAATGCTCCATCTTGATCTGAGTAGCCTCTGCTGGTGCTCGATGAAACATTCCTGGGAACTGTCTCCACAGGTTGCATCTCAGTATTAAAAACGAGAGCGGTTTCAGTCTGCTCTGTTTGAGGCAAATTAGGTGTAGCACTCAGGTTCCTGGAAAGATGCCAACTTGGCCCCAGATTGAAGTTTGAATGACCTAACTGAAATGTAATGGTATTGGTTTCTTATTACCATTGCTATGAAAATGAAAGGGGTAAGCATTTATGGCCTGATTTTTCAAAGGTGTTCAACACAAGAGTCTGTGGGACTTGCAGGCATTCAAGTCCAAGGCACCTTTGAAGATCAGGCCTCACTACTTAAAACTAAGATTTGGAAAAGAATATTGTCTAACCTTTGCACCCTGTTTTGCCACTGTCTCCATTTTTGTTTTAGCCCATTGAACTTGCTGGGTTCAGTCAGACACTCGTCATCGTCTCTTTCCTCCCATACTTCCAGTGAAACAGGAAACCTGGTTATCCTAACAGACAGTTCTGTAGGGGAGACCGCTGAGGACATGTACCACATGCAGGTATAGCTGCCATACAACATCAAGGACCTATTGCTAGGAATATAATTGAACATGCCCTGTAGGCTGTATTTGGGACAAGAATCATTTACATGTACAGTAGACATACTTAGACCTCTTCTGTCTTAGGCTAGGTCTACACTACCCGCCTGAATCGGTGGGTAGAAATCGACCTCTCGGGGATCGATTTATCGCGTCCCGTTGGGACGCGACAATCGATCCCCAAATCGGCGCTCTTACTCCACCAGCGGAGGTGGGAGTAAGCGCCGCCGACAGAAAGCCGCAGAAGTCGATTTTGCCGCCGTCCTCACAGCGGGGTAAGTCGGCTGCGATACGTCGAATTCAGCTACACTATTCACATAGCTGAATTTGCGTATCTTAAATCGACTCCCCCCTGTAGTGTAGATGTACCCTTAGATTTATCTATAGCTATGAACTGAAAAGATATAGCAATAATCCCATAGAGTCTGACCTGGTGTATAGATCAGTATCTCCTAAAGATTGATAGAAATGCCATGGAGGCAGAGATGGCTCCCAGTGATTTCTTTCTAAGGTAAATATTATTAAGGTAAATATTATTAACTCTTCTATAGGTGTAAATTAAAAGTTCCTAGTGTAGCCTAAGAACAGAGCAAAGTAAAGGTCATCTTTATAAGGGGTGTGGTATCACCTAATGAGCAGAATAGTTAGTTTTTCTTGTTGAGATGCTTATCTTACTTAGTAATATCTCTTTCAATCCGTGACAATCAATCTGAAAGGCTGAAATGGGTCCCACAGCCCAATGACTGTACAGTGTTAATAGTGAGTTTAATTGTGACCTAGACAGAGGTCACATTCCCTACACATTTGATGATCTGAGGCAAGTGAATATATAATGCACCAGTCTGCTCAGTTTTCTGTCTTGCTGATTTCTCTGCCTCCTGCAGCTTGTTTACCCTAACTTCAGGTACCAAGGCTCAGTCACCAACGTCTCTGTTTTATCCTCGTCCCAGGCCAGTCCTTCCACTTCAAGCCTGAGCTCTACCCACTCTGCACCATCCCAGATGATTAACTCTGCCCCTCCCAGTGCACGAGGTAAGAATGGAGGGACTTTGAGTGAAGAGTTCAGGAACCCAAATGGCCCTGACTCTTGTCCTATCAGTTTATAAATTGTGCTGCTGAGATGCTTGAAATATACAGTAATTTAACGATTTTACTTTATTAGAGATTTTTCAACAGTGACTTCTTCTGAAATGTTTTGTGTAACCCCCAAAGTGGTCTCAGTCATCTTTTCAGCAAAATTTGGTGGCGTGTATACCTTTGGTACTTGCTAACTTCAGGCAATTTAGCTATGTAATGGTTTTGAATGTGCTTCCACACAATTGAGCCAACCACTTGCATCACAGACTTTGTAAGGGAAAGGATGCCATACTGCCCTGTGGCAAACAATCTACTGAAGTATGTAAATAATTATTTGTTACAGTGCTTGCAAGAAGTGGAATATCAAGAAAAGGCAAAGTTCAATCTTGTGTCTTTAAGGAAATTAGACCATTCTAAAGAAGTCATGAGAAGGGTTAACATTCATGTATACAATGAAGGTTGAAGGGCTTGGAATGAGAGATACCAGAATTAAAAGAGGACTTTCATGCTGGATCATACTTGAAGACAAGAAAAAAAACAAACACAAAATACTTTACCTCTTAATGTTTTGTTTGTCCCTTACCTCTTAGGCTAACGAGGCTTAGTGCAGTGAATCCCCTTTTCCCCAGGCCTCAGAACTGCAGCAGAGTCATTCCATGTCTGCTACTGCAGCTTCAGAGTTTTAGTACCTCCATTCAAGTTGTTTCCTTCCCCTTTTGTGGCAGCTCTGTTGCATGTCCACCTGCCCCCACCCCAGCCACTGCTGCATCTCCCTCCACAGGCTCATACAGAAGTCCTCTATAGTACAGGCTGTAGAGCTTGGCTCCAGTTGCTCGGATCTTGTCCCTCTTCCCCACACAAGAGAATTCCACTGGTTGCACTGTGGCCAGGGGTCTCTGTAAACACAGAAGAGGGGGCAGAATTTGTTTCTTCTTAACTAGAATAAGAGCTTTTTTTCCTCTCAGTCCAGCCTGTCTTTGTGCATGATCCTACAATGAAGTCATAAATCACAGTCTGTTGCCATGTCAGAAATGCAGCAGGATGATTTAACGGAAGGATCAGGTGGAATAGAAAGCTGAGGAATGGGATTCTTTATGTCAATAAAAATAGCTTGGTTAATTTTCAAGAGTTGGAGGAAAATAATGACAACACAAATAATAAAGTAATTAGAATAAAGGTGACATAGCAGGGAACAGAAGGTGGAACTGAATATGGTGCTGTCATGTCAGGAAGGCTCTGTAAATGAACCTTCCCAGCTAGTTCTATGAGTCCTGAATCTTTTGGGGGAGCAGTGTGAGATTTTGATGCTTGCAGCATTTCAAGCTATTTTCCAGTTCAGAAATCCAGTATTCACAGCCACAGGCTTTGCCAGTCGTTCTGAGCTGTCTGACTTCCCAGCATCACCAACTGCCCCCTCAGCTGTGGTCTCTGCTGTTGCTTAGGAACCAAAGTGATGAACAATATAAAAGGATGTCTGGCTGATGCTTAAGTCAACAGCACCTCCCATAGATGAGAACTAGATAACTCTACTTACTACAAATAAGGAAACAGCAAGAGAAACAGTGATTTTAAAAGTGTATTATTTGAAGGGACATTTTCAGATATTATTTATTTTATTTTGTTTTACTCGCCATTCTTACTAATACATTTTGATAAGTTCAAGATAAAACATTTCTTCCTTGCCAGTTTTGTCCATTTTCAGTTAGGCAAAAAGCAGTGTTTACCTCCACAGTCTAATGAATTATTATGAAACTCCATTTGCTGGTAACGTGGAATGAAAGTCTTAGATCTTTTCCATACTTTGCAATTTGCAAGTTTCTAATCTGGTTATTATGAAAGCTCCATTTAGAGTGAAATTGATCAGCAGGAAAAACAACTTCACTATATAAAAGTTCCACTGTGTTAAAATTAACATGGCTTTGGTTTCTTTGTTTGACTTTTTTTTTTTTTTTTTTTTTAATTGGGGGAATTTGATGCTTGTTAAAATGAGTGATGGCACTGGCTAGAGCAAAGTACCATGCAAACTTCACATGCAGCTCTGCCAATGCACCTCTATCCTTTTTATATTTATTTATATTCTTTTTAATTTAGTGCTGGTGAAAGGTGCTGGATTGACAACACTGGAGGCTGAAGCCCTCTATTTATCCACAGAACAGATACAGCACGGGCGGCAGCAGTGCAAGCTTCCCCACACTGCCCCCACCAATGTGCCTCATCTCTGTCCTGGAGGGACCACCTCTAGAGGTGAGAGGATAGTTCAGTCTCCATGACCCGTTCAATCCTTGGCCTTTCTGCTGAGACTGCCGACAAAGTTACCAATTGAGATGCTGCATCAGTCAGGAACTGTACTAAGGCTATCAACTCATTTCACATGGCCACCTAGAATTTCTCAGATTTAACAGTTCTTGTCACCTCTGGTCCTAGGTTGAACGTTGGTTACCTCTGTTTCTACTTCTAGTATTTATCAGTTGTTAAAAGCTTTCATCTGTAGGTTCACGTCTTAACCTAGAGGTGAAAAACTGCATCCCATTTCCCTAATCCTTGCACCAGCTTGTCCTGTTAGCTGCAGTCCTGTCCAGCAGCATGCTTACTAACGTCAGTCTGAGCAGAGAGGTGGCTTTGTGAGGTGAATTAATTTCCACAGTGATCAAGAGACCATCCAGGTCACTTGCACTTAGGGTTCAACTAGCATTTGAATCCCCCAGCCCTGGAGATGGTAGAGCTAATCTCCCACTCCCAAAATGTGGCACTGTTCGCTGAAGGAGAAAAATACCAGTTGTTTGAGGGTCAACAATAAGCCAAGTAAACTAAGTAATAGAAATATGTATTAATAACTTAACATTTTATTTGCGGGAAGATAGCAAGAAAATTGATACTGATCATATCCACAAAGAACAGATTAAATAGTACATAGCAAACCTTACAGTGATGTTATAATGCACATCACCTCCAGCCAGGATCCAGGGAGTTGAATATTATAAAGAAATGTTGTAATCAAGATACAGTAAGAACTCCATTAGCTTGCACTAGTGAGAAACACATTACAAATTACTGTTATTTGCCAATTTAAAGAGTGTGTTCCTCTCTGGTTTTGCCTGGCCTGACCCAAACCCTAACGTAGCCTGGTGCAGCACTACCTGTTTACCCATTGGGAAACACCGTGTCCCAGCCCCAGCAAAAGAGCCAGCACTGTGTTGTAGACAAGGTCAATGAGAATTTTTTAGATTGCATTCACTCCCCTTGAGATCGCTTAGATCAGGCACTACTCTAATTCTAATGGGGTTAAAAGAAGATATGAGCCAATGTTCCTTAACCAGGAGTTATAACAGGGAGTCCTATAAGGAGGTATGTAATGTTGTTTTAAAAGGAATAATTTTAAAACTGGATTGGAGCATGTTCAATACACTTTAAAGGCAGCTCATATTGAGTACTCCCTGTGGGAGCTGTCAAGTCATTCTCAATGCTTCCTTTAGACAGCTGTCTTCTCAGGCTTAGAGAGCAAAGGTCCCAGCTTTTTACTCAGCATGGTAAAAGAGCCTCTGTACTTGGCATTTAAAGTAAATAAAAATCTTCATCAAAGCTAAAAGTTCATGTTTGGGGTTGGAAGCAAATTGTTTCAAAAAACAATAGAACTGGGAGAATCAAGAAGGATTTAGCAGGAATTTACAGATTCCTCAATTAATTGAAAATGAGTTGCTAAAACCAGTATTTTTGTGTCAATTTTAATATTTTATTTTGTTAAAAATGTTGGAGTAAAATGAAAATCCTCCCAGGCCCTGATAAACCAAGTTTTGCTTTCCTATAAACAGTGTGTAAAACACTGCACACATTACATGTGCAGGGCTACAAGCTGAAAAGCATAGGAGATCAATGGTACGTTCAGCTGAGTTTTGTAAAGTCTGCAGGGCCACTGCATTGCAATGTTGTTCTGAAGAATATCCCTATGGCAGCTCTGGAAGCTTTTAAAAGGTTTGAGTCTTGCATCTGAAGAAGTGAGGTTCTTACCCACGAAAGCTTATGCTCCCAATACTTCTGTTAGTTTTAAAGATGCCACAGGACCCTCTGTTGCTTTTTAAAAGGTTTGAGTTTGTTTTTAAATGTTTACTTAACTCAAAAGGGGGCCTCAGAGAAGATGCTCCTTAGCCAAGTCCAAGATAGCAGTCCTGATTGTTAACAGGATCTCAGATGAACCACTTTTTTTGCACCCACAATTCTGCCAGCAAATCAGATGCTGAGACACTATTTATAATGACATTTTTAACTACAGTTATTTGCAATTCCAAACTGAGGGCACAAAAAGGAGGGCCGGTTTTAAAAATTACATTCAGCCACCATAAAGCAGCATAGAGCAAGGGATTTTAAAGTTCATAAAATGCAAAGCCTTGTGGGATTTGTGATTCTTTCTAAACTGATGGCACATATAGCTGCAATTTCCTCCCATGAGAAGAAAAATGAGGATCAGATGATAAATAAAAGGGAAAAAAGTTGCAATGTGGTTTGTGCTGTGATGCAGTTCTTGGCACCCCCATAAGTTCAGTATTTTTATATCTGTCATGCAGAAATAGGACTATCTGTATTGTGTATGTAAGTAAAAAGAGACTCAGTATAGCTGTCTTTTTAAAGATAATGTGTATAAGAATTAAGAATGTCTAAATGTATTTGTTTTATGTCTGTGGAGAAATTGTGATTGGAGTTAGGTTGCAAATATTTTGCATTTACTTATGCAGTGCTGGGGTTTAAATTTATCTGGGCCTTACACCCCCTGATGAAATTGTTGCAAGTATAGGATTTTATTCTGCACTCTGCTGGCCACATTGTTCCCTCCACGGTGTGCTGTATATCAGTCCAAAAAGGTGCATATTATGCTGCTGTTGCTGTAAAAGCTGCATTAACTAGAAAAAAAAAAGCCTTTGTTCATTAATGTTGGAGTGCTGTTCAGGTAATGCATGTGTGGTTGTGGAAAGTTTGCAAAAGGGGGCATGTCTTTCTCAAAAGCAGGCATGGCTGGGTAATGCGCTATATGCTGCTGCCTGTGAAGTGTGTGTTTGTGGCACAAATAATAAGTACAAGTTATAGCTCACTTCTGCAGCTTCAGAGTGTTAACTTCTGCATATTATTGTGTATCCATGAGTGTGTGTGTATCAGTATTACCAGACATCCACAAGCCATCCCATTAATGTGAATCATTCTTGTGGCACAACCATTGTAGCTATATACATCAGTAAGCCCATTGGTGTGTGGTGTGCTCCTTGCAGAACATGGTGCCTAATGTAAAAAAACAAAGTAGGCTGGTAAAAAATGCTGCACTCCAATAAATATTTAACATGAAACACATAGACCCTCTGTAATGTAATATCTCCTGGCAATTATCCAGATTACGAACAACTACTGGATCACGAGCAAATACCCTCCTACTATATACCAGCATGTTGGCAAACCTCTGTTGACATATTCTCAGAATAGCAGCATGCTGCTTGGTAATTATGTGTCATCTGAAAGCACAGTGATAAACAAAGTGCCCTCAAATTCACAGAATGGTGGTTTTTAACCTCTGGTCTACGGCCCCTGAGGGGTCCGCAGACTATATCTAAGATTTCCAAGTGGACCTCACCTCCATTCAAAAATTTTTAGGGATCCGCAAATGAAAAAGGATTGAAAAACACTGTCAAAGAACATTCCATTTTTATCTGGCTAATATTAATAAAGAGAAAGCCAGGCATGGGAATCACCATTTATCTGTACCATCTCTGACACACATAGAATCATAGAATATCTGGGTTGGAAGGGACCTCAGGAGATCATCTAGTCCAACCCCCTGCTCAAAGCAGGACCAATCCCCAGACAGATTTTTGCCCCAGATCCCTAAGTGGCCCCCTCAAGGATTAAACTCACAACCCTGGGTTTAGCAGGCCAATGCTCAAACCACTGGCAAATTCCAGCATCAGTTGTATTTGTATCCCAAATTCATATCCCATTCATACTTATTCAGTTTTATGGCATCTGAATACATACCTCTGATATCTTATTAGGCCA
Source organism: Malaclemys terrapin pileata (assembly GCF_027887155.1). Classification (NCBI taxonomy): domain Eukaryota; kingdom Metazoa; phylum Chordata; order Testudines; family Emydidae; genus Malaclemys; species Malaclemys terrapin. The sequence goes on from NC_071511.1 coordinate 47,089,905, forward strand.
GGGAAGAGTAGGCATATTAAACCACAACTGCTGCTGATTCCACAGAGACAGATACATTTTTATTTTAGGGGTAAGTGGCTTGTAATGTACAGCTAGTGACTTGCTGAGTTGTACATCCTAAACCTAACAATGTGTCCATATCTTAACTGTATAACAAATGGATTATTACTGCACCTACCTACAGTCAGCTGCTAAGTGGGCTCAGCACCATGTCTTCTTGGAGTCCTGTAAGATCATCATCCAAATTGTTGGGGTAATTCATTAGTCCCAGGAAAGAAAGAGGACTAGATCACTGGGCCAAGCTGAGATCTTTCTGTGGTTTGTCATGTGTACGTGATTATTCTCACTTGTTTACAGGCTCTCCCTCTCTACCAGATAAGTACCGCCACACTCGGGAGCTGATGATGCTGCTGCCAACCCACCGGGACCGACCAAGCAGTGCCATGTATCCTGCAGCTATCATGGAAAATGGACAGGTAATAGACTTACTGTTCTTTCCTAGTACAGCAGCTGTGGCATTTGTGTATTTGTGATTACCATATAGATCCACTGTTGTCATTTGTAATTATCTTCACTTCTTCCCTTTTTACCTTCCCCTGCATCCAGAAACCACTGACTTAGCTACATTTACGGAGTGGCTCATCAGATTGTGCAGAGATTTCTATACTTGTCTCTCTCCCCCTTTCAGAACCACTATTTTTGAAACACTAAAATCAGCATCATATTAGTATGTTGCAATTGTGGGTCCTCATTGTGGGGGTGGACTCTTCTTACTTTAAACCTGACCAGTAAACGCTGATCCATCATAAACTGTCACATGACTTGACTTTGTACATGGAGCCTAGAGCATGGGATGGGCACAATTTTAGAACTAGAAATACATGAATCAACTTTATAAAATGCCACCACAATTGATAAATGAAATATAGTACCCAGTCTCCCAAAACCAAAGACAAATTAATTCATGATTCAAAACCCAGAGCTCTTCAGAGCAAATATATCCTCAAAACACTACCATCATCCCATCAGTAAGCATCTCATGAAAACCATCCAGAAAGGGCTGGGAGCACAGCTGAGCCTGGCAGCATGATACGAAGGTCAAAAAATCAGATCTCTCAAATGATGGGGGAAGCAACTTCCGTAGTTAACACTCCTCACTGAGAACAACCCATCCTTTCACAAATAAACCTAGGGAGCAATGAGGTTGATTGCATTAGCTGATCTTGGCTGCTGTGGAATATTCCAGGGCCATGGAGGTCAAGAAGTGGTTTCTGGAGTAACCAGAACCCAACCCTTATGAGGCTTTAAGAGTTAAAACTTACAGGGACATTTAACCAATAAATGGCTAAAATGGTTTCCAACAATGCAGTGCCTCCAACCAGTCTCCCATCTGCCCCTTGCCTACTGACATTCATGTGAAAGCTCAGAGGCTAGAGCTTTCCATGGATTTTTAACTTGGGCTCTTCAGCTATCACAGGTTTCTATATTGGCAAATCTGTAACTGTTTTCACATTTCTATGCTGCCTCCCCTCGTTTTTAGCCTCCAAATTTTCAGCGCGCCTTGATCCAACAAGTGATCGGACCATGCAAACCTTGCAGTGATCCCAATCTATCTGTTGCTGAGAAAGGTATTCCTTTTCTTAATTATGTTACTGCATCTTGTAGTAGTGTTACTCTGTTCGTGCTTGTACATTTATGGACTTCAAACCTCTGTACATCCTGTCACATTCTTAGGCTAAGAGTTTCACTAAGCTGGGAGCTTCTGCCAGCCTAAAGACAGCTGTGCTGATGCTTTAGATCTACAAAGAGATGCACAAATGCCTCCACTAAAGAAGCTCTTTACCATTTGTTAGTGACAATGGGCCAAATCCTGCAGTCCTGACACAGACAAACTCTCACTGAATTCAGTGGGAGCTTTGCCTGAGTAAAGGCTGCAGGAGTTGGCCCAAAGATAATACATATGTGTATTGAGCTTTTTTTCTTCAAAATATTCTCCAAACTACCCTGTGAGGTAGCTTTTGACATTTGATAGTCATTAGTAGAGATGAACATTTTGTTAAATCAAGTTGTCGTGGTTTTTTTAAGTTACAAACTGGAATCCCTATTGACAAAAGCAAATGCCTCATGCACATATCAAGGGCAGGTGCTTGATTGGTTAGTCTCTTTAGGAATGTTTTATAATACTCTGTAGGGGACGATCGGGGAATCCCAGTTCCTGAGCCATGTTGTGAATGTAAATAAATGCAGCTGCAGGCATATGTGCAACCTTTTGAACCATTACCATTGTCTGTAAGTCAAGAGTGCCATTAACCAACTAGTTTTTTGTTAATGTTCATGTCCTGTGAACTTGTCCAAGCCCTTCTCCTGTGAGAAGCCCTCTGCACTAATTCTCATTGACAGCAGAGTGACACCAGCTGCTGAAGGGAAAAACTGTTCAGCTATTGCTTTCCTACTGCTGAACTTGACCACCAAGTGCACTCGGCTCCACCAGATGGTTTGGCTGCTCTAGGGCAATAGGAGCTTCAATGGTGGCTTCCTCCCTGGAGCACAGCTGGTTAAAGTGTTGTTTCCGACAGGCAGAAGCCAGACTCTGAACCATCCATCAACAGGCTCATGTACAGTAGTTCTAGGCACTGATATGGGCTGGGGCAGTTCGACATAGTGTAATGGGCTAGTGGATGAGATTTACATCTGTTTTTCAGATTCCCTCTGATCAGTGCTATTGATTTCTCCCTTTTAACAAAAGTGCCTCAATGAAAGGAAAAGAAAGAAACTCTAGTTTAGTGCTTGTGGTTATCATCCTAGTACAGAATATTACTATGAATGTCAATTTTAGTCCCATCAGAGAAAGATTACTATTGATCAGTAGAACATTGTGTAGGTTTAACATTTGACCTTTGCTCTGTACTCTCAAGTAGCAACATTGTTGCTTGGTAACCATTTTGTGGCATACAACTGTTGCATATTATTTTTAATGGTGGCACAAGGGTATCCATTTCAAGAGTCTGATTTGTCTTGCGCACGCCCAAGTTTCACCTCACTTAAAAACTACTTGCTTACAAAATCAGACGTAAAAATAGAAGTGTCAGCACACTATTACTGAAAAATTGCTGACTTTCTCATTTTTGCCATATAATTATAAAATAAATGAATTTGAATATAAATATTGTACATACATTTCAGTGTGTAATATACAGAGCAGTATAAACAAATCATTGTATCAAATTTTAGTTTGCACTGACTTTTTATGTAGCCTGTTGTAAAACTAGGCAAATATCTAGATGAGTTGATGTGCCCCCTGGAAGACCTCTGAGTACTCCCAGGAGTACGTGTACCTCTGGTTGAGAACCACTGCCCTATACTATAGAGCACCAAACTGGTAAATATACCTGTGGCTGGTCTATACTAGCATGCCCACAGTTGCTTTTACCAGTTGAACTGCATCAGTGCTAGAACAATAATGGGAAAATTTCAGGAAATCCTAAATGCAGCCCAAGGCAGTTGACTTTCTGTTCTGATTCAACAACCATGCTTTGGCATGTTAATTGTCTTGTCTGGACATGTCAGCCTCAACTCAGCTCACTATCTGCCTTAGAAGAGACACCACTTGACTTTATTCTTCTCTATATCATATATAATCACCAATCTGTGACAGGCATTGTCTCCCCAAAATAAATCACAGGAAGATGCTCTCCAGTATATCACTGCCAAAGCCCCCAACTTCAGATCGAAACCTGCAGTTGTCCCCTTTCCATACAGTTTCAAAGCTGGAAGACAGATCCAGGGAGCCTCTGCAGTGATATGTCTTCAGAGATGTAGCCATATCGATCCTGGTAATTTCCAAGGCTGCACTGAAGGTTGCCTGCAGCACTTACCTCAGACCCTGTGCCAAGTGTCCACAACTGGAACTCTTTGAGTTGCAGATTAACAGATCTTCAATGGCCAAATGACAGGTCAAGTGTGGAGAAAAAGGCCTCAGATGGACTCTGGCCTTAAGACTGGCTTAGGCAACCCAAGGTTCCTCATCCATCTGTATAGATGATTGGCGGTGTAGAGCCAGCATAGAGGTTCTTATTCAACTCCCTTTTCCTGATGCAAGTGTAGCAGAGAAAAGGACACAGCTGGGATGACCCTGCACTACACCAATCCCTGGCTGTGTTTTTGGCCATTGGGGCTATTTGCAGCTGGTATAAACCAGAGTAATCCTCAGGCTATTCTAAACAGCAGAGTTAGGTGAGTGCAGAATTGAATTTGATGCCATCTTTGCACGTACTTCCCTGACCTGCACTCTGTACAGATCAGGTGCATCCCTGGAGCTGGTCCACCCTCTTTTAGGATTCTCACTTGGTCTCTTCTCCCCCCCGCCCTTCCAATTTTGGATTGGTGTTTTTAAGGTGTGTTTATCTTTACATCTTTCATGTTTGAGGGTCTAATTTTGCAATCATTTTGATTTTATAATTGGCTCTTTTTTTTCTCTTGGGAAGCCTTTGCTTCCTGCTGAATCAGGAACTAATTAAAAAACTCCATGGGCAATATATAAAAGAGTTGTGGCACACAACCTTGGTTGTGGGGTGACCTTTATTCCTATCCACTACCGCAGACCTTTAGGGACCATAAAAAACCCTTCAAAGCTTGGGGAGTTTTGCTGTTTACACTAGGGAGCTGAGACTCAGGAGTGAGAATCCTGCAAGATGATATGTTCTGAGAAGCAGATTTACAAGGTAAGTAATATTTGCTCATGCAGTTGAATGGCTGGTGGAATCAGGAAGGAAGATTGGAATTTGGCCAGGTGCCTGGGGCTGACACTCATGTGAATAGAGGATATCTTTTGATGGGATGTTCTTCTGAAATACATTAATAAAACATTTTCCTGGACTGGGGAAAAGATTAGGGAATTTTTAAGCTTCTCCAAGATCACCAATCCTCTTCCAGAACGTACATGTGTTGTTCAAGGTTAGACATTGATGGATTTGGAGGTGGAGCCCCCACTCCTTAAAAAAAAAACCCTCACCAAGTACAGAAATATGGAAAATATACAAGACCTGTCATGTTAAGAGTGAAATATTCACAGGTCAGTGACTCCTGGGACTGAAGGGCATTTCTTCCCCTCTCCAAGATGCAAGCTCTTTCCTGGGCATATCTCCTCTTCCTACCCTATCCCCCTCCCCCAGCCGCTATTAACTTTAGTTAAGTTTAAGGCCTATAAAATATTCTAGGCCAACTGAGCATCTCTTTGATTATTTTTTGCCAGTGGAGGCCCTTAGCACCTACTACTTTCATCCAATTATGTCTCCAAAACAGATGCAGAGGAATGAGGATAAGATCCCATTAGAAAAAAAATAGTAACTAAAATTCCATTGGCACCTATTATCATAGGGGTAGCCGTGTTAGTCTGGATCTGAAAAAAGCGACAAAGAGTCCTGTGGCACCTTATAGACTAACAGACATTGGCATCTATTGCGCTATAGTCCCTGTTGCATTTTCCACTTGCTACTTGGCATTAATAGCCGCTAGAGGGACTCACTGATAAATCATCAGCTTTTTGTAACCCCACATGTATTTTCATCTTCTACTGTCAGACCTATTGTTAGAACCCGTATTTTCTGTCATCCAGAGCCTGCAAGGAAGGTCTAATATTTTTAATCAAAACTAGTTTCAGTGTCTGTTAAAATAATTCAAGTAGAGAATAGGCTTGAGATGGTAAGAAAAAATTTGAAAGAGATGAAGAAAAGAATGGTTGTTCTAGCAACAGAAAAACAGTGCATCAAAACATAGGTGCTTTAATCAAAGGTAATTCCTCTCTACACAGAGAATTATGCCAGAAGAATTAATCTCTCTGTACTGGGTCTATCTTCCATATCTGAAGGTGATGAACTTTTTCATTTCATTTTTTCTTTGTTAGGCTCTCCAAATCACTTGATTCCCCCTTCAGATATTAAACAGTTTTAGAATAACCAACACAACAGTAAATAGATAAAATAGCTGTTCCGGCACATTGATTAGTATATTGGCTGCTTCTTGTGATCAAGAAAGTGGTGCAGTGTGTCTGAAAGAAAGAAGGGTGTATTTTCTTTAATAACAAGAGTTCATATCTTTCCAGACATTTCAAATGTCACTCAGCCTAGAAGGAAAAAGCTATTGCTTCTCAGATCTGAATGTATTACTTTGGGTTTCTCTGCCTGAGTTGTTTTCCATGCAAAACTGAAGGCGTTTAGAGATTGTAACCAGTATGTATTATATGATTGTGAAGACGGGAAAGCTTTCTTGTCTTCTTTAACTAAAGAAAATCAGGTCTTCTGATGGTAATTCTGAAATAGGATTATCTGATTCTTTAGAACCACATTTTGAAGAATTGTTATCATAGCTAGTGATTAACTCTTTTGCCTAGTAAAGTTAATGTTTGTGTTGCATTATGTTCAGATATGATTAGCTTAGTCATCCTCCACCTAGCCATTATGGTGCAGTAATAGGTTTTGTTGTGTTTAGTGAGGTTTCTGCCACTTATGCTGGTACTCTACTTCTCTTTACCCTTAAATTTAAAATAATCACCTTTCTGTAGATTGCAGTCCCTTAATTCGCCCTGGCCCTGGAGTCTGGCCCATCCTTGCAGCCAAAGAGCGCACAGCTTCTCTTGTGCTTGCTGCCTTCAGGTCCACCTTGTGGTCAGGTACTATATCAAATGGCAAGGAGCCAGACCCACATACTCAGTTGAGGAATGGAGAAATGCCATTGCCTCCAGCCCCAAGAAAAACTTGTAATGTAATGTTACCCAAGTTCAATCTGTTTCCATCCTTCAGCTGTGCCAGCAGCGCCCAGCAGCTGGAGCCTAGACAGCGGAACCAGAGAGGCCCTGCCATTCCTGTCTGCCCACGTTGGGAGCATCTTGGCCCCACCAGTACCTCCCCGAAGCCTACCCCATGGTAAGGAAATCCCCAGTAGGTCCACTTGATAAGTCCTGTGCTCATGCACAGATAAACCTAGGCCACATGAAAGCCAACATTGACTTGTATGAGCCTTTTGTAAGGAGTGCAGGGAGAGAAGGCTATTTGGTCTGCTTGGTTGACTTAGATAATACTTAAAATTTCATCAGCTGCAGCAATAAGGTCGTAAGTGTGTTTTGGGACTAGAATTAGGTTTATGAGTGGTGTAAGCTGTCTTGGCTTCTTGTCTGTGACTATCCTCAGCAGTAGCTTAAGGCTACAAAGATATTAATTGTGTTTCCAGACATTCAGTGTTTAAGAGCCTGTTGTCTTGCCATGAAATCCTTGATAACAGCGGTGGGTAGAATTCTGTTGTTGCTACTAAACTCCTCATTTGCACTTTGTAACAGATACACTTCAGGTTACCCATTACAAGGATTGCTTTCCAGGATATATGGTGAACTCTGGACTGGAGATGGGGCTGTCGGCAGTTGGACCTGGTTACCTGATGTTACAGAGGGCTAGAACAGTGAATTCTTACTGCCTTGAGGTTGTACAGATTTGTGAGCCCCCAGCTACAATTCTTTATTAATATTTTATTCCTTGTCTCATTTCAGGTCACTACTCACTGCACTTTGATGCCTTCCACCACCAGCTCAGTGATGCTCCTCCAGCACTGCCTGCACGGACATTGCGCAAGGTAAAATGATCTCTCAAGGTTGCAGGACACAACATCCAGCTAATCTGGTCATTAGCAGTTATGATCAATTCCAGAATCTCCAGCTCTCATATACCTTCTCCAGCCTGCCTTATTCCCGTATTGTCTGAGCAGCAGAAAATACATCATCTATTTCTAAGAAACAGAAGCTCAGACTGAAGGCTGACATGGTGATTGTCTACACCAAGATCTCCATTAAATGGACAGTTTGCTGCTGTTCCAATAATCAAGTAGCCCATAGATATGTTTGTGCTCTCTTTTGCCCATAGAAGGCTCACCCTCTTTTACTATATATATATGTATAGTATATAGTATGTGGTTTCGATCCAAGCACACAAGCCTTTGAATAGCCAGTTCTAATCACAGTTGGGACTCTCATGCCCCTCACATAGGGATTTTTGAGAGAGGTTGAGGGCAGACTAGCAGCATTTTTATCTTGTTGGCCTATTATACCTTTGATTCAAATTGACACAGGAAGGGGGGGATAAAACGTTTAGTTGTCAGCTCTCTTTAGATTGCCCTCCAGAACACAACATCAGGTAGTGATTTGGCAGGTCATCTTTTCTCTTCTTAAAGTAGATGCTTTCCACTCTGTGTCTTAAGAGGCAAGGGTTAGTTCTTCTTCGAGTGATTGCTCATGTGTATTCCACAGTAGGTGTGTGTGCTCGCCACGTGCACCGGTGCTGGAAGTTTTTCCCTTAGCAGTACCCGTAGTGGGGAGCACCGCTGCGACCCCTGGAGTGGTGCCAACGTATCGCGCCATAAAGGGGGCTGCGTGCTCCCCCCACCCTCAGTTCCTTCTTGCCACCAGTGAAGGTAGTCAGAACTTGTGCCTCAGCATTGCTGCAGCATTTTCCTTAGTAGTACGATCTTCGACCGTTACTGGTTTCTACAGTTGGTAGCCTGGCTCGGGGCATGTCCCGAGCCCCAGGCTTCAAGTCGTGCGACTCCTGTTGCAATTCCATGCCCAGAAGCGATCCACACTCCGAGTGTCTTCGCTGTCTGGGCGAGGCTCACATAAGTGAGCACTGCAAAAGCTGTAAGTCCTCCAAGCCCCGGACTAAGCGCGAATGTGAGATCCATCTCTGGGCCCTATTTATGGAGTCGGCACTGGCCCCGGCACCGATGTGCCGAACCGACCCGGCGCTGGGCACCATGTCCTCGGTGCGGAGCGACACCCCGTCCACCAGTTGGCACCGCTCCCCCGTTAAGAAGCAAGCCAAGACCCAGCGGCGCCGAGACAAGGACAGGGGTGAGGCCAGACCCAAGTTGGGCAGCCCATGATCTCCTTCAGGACCCAGACCTCCGACTCGTATGGAGCAGAGTAGTCCGGCCCCGTCAGTGAGTGCCTCCCCGACGATGCGGATTCCATCGACGTCGGAGGCTGCTCAGGCAGCGCACGACATCCTCGTCCTGCCAGTTCCAAGCGGGCCGCCCGAGCCAGGCCCCCAGGCCCACGGAAAGCCGCCGCTGGGCGCCCACCAGCCATCACTGGCCAGGTCGGAGGTAGAGGTCTCTGCTCAATCTGCGGGGCCTTCCCGAAGCCCGCAACAGACCTCCACTCTGTTGTCAGGGTCGCCTGGGAGCGAGTTGCCGGAGTCCTGCTCGGCCCCCAGGAGCCGCAGACGCCAAGACAGGAAGCGTCGACACTCTTTGTCCTGCCGAAGTGATAGCAGGTCTCGACGCCATCAGCACTGCCGACCATATCACGGCACATACCATGATCGGAGTGTATCCAGTCACTGGCACCGAGGAGTCGTAGCCGCGGCCATCGATGGGACACCAGAGATAGCACCTCCGACATATACGTTTCATCGTCGTCGAGGTCTAAATCCCGGGGCCGGACCCGACAGGGACAGGACCAGACAAGCCGCTCATACGGCACCGTGCGCTCCTCGGCCACCTCTGCCTCGGTGCCCAGCCATCCCTCCCCGGGCCGCACCGTCCCCCAGGAACGTGTAACCCTGGTAGGACCCCAGACGACTCAGTGGCAAGGGGTGCCATGGCAAGGACAGTGGTGCCAGTGGGCACCGTGGCCCCAGGCGCCCGCACTGCTGGGGCCCCGCTCTGTGGCTGGGGCATCCCAAGCCCACTTGGCGTCCCCGCCTCAGCACCGAGACCAGTCCTCGGGGACCACGCCACCGGCACCGCACCCAGACCAGGATGTGCAATGTGACCTACCGCCACCGCCCGATGCACTAAGGGCTGTCCCAGTCATCCCGTCGACACTGGACAAGTCCATAGTGGCACCGCCCCCTCCTTCTCAGGAGGACTCCGGCAGGTAGTCACCAACCTCCAGCTCCAGGCGGAGGAGATGGAGGAACCTTCGGACAACTTGTTTAATGTCCTCTCCTCCTCGGCACCGGGCCGTGTGGCATTACCACTTCACCAAGGGGTAGCCAACATTTCAATTGGACTATGGCAAACCCTGTCCTCTCTGACGCCCGTTTCCAAAAAGGCAGAACAGAAATACTTTGTGCCAACAGAAGGGCATGAGTACCTTTACACTCACCCTACCCCGAACTCATTGGTTGTGGAGTCAGTCAACCACTATGAACGACACAGCCAGCCCGCACCAACCCCCAAGGACAAGGAAGCCAGGAGACTGGACACTTTTGGGAAAAAAAGTTTATTCCTCTGCCAGTTTCCAGCCCAGGGTTGCAAACCATCAAGCACTCCTGAGCAGGTATGACTTTAACTTGTGGGGCTCCTTGCCAAAATTCGAGCCCTCCCTCCAAAAGCAGGATAGGAAGGAGTTCAGGGCTCTAGTTGATGAGGGTGTGGCGGCAGCGAAAGCAGCTCTCCAGGCCGCCTCGGATGCAGCTGACACGGCGGCTCGTTCGATGGCCACGGCTATCTCCATGCGATGGGCGTCATGGCTTTCCCTGTCAGGGCTGTCAGTTGAATCCCAGTCCTTAATGCAAGACCTGTCATTTGATGGCAAGGCGTTATTCACGGACCAGACACTCGTCTGCACAGGATGAAGGACTCCCGCACCCCCTGTAGACACTCGCTCCGTATGTCCCGCCAGCCAAGGACAAGTCCAGACCGCAGCCCTTGGTTCCCCCTCCATGGGGCAGATACGAGCCCCCGCCCAAGAGGCCTAGGGACCAGAGGTGCAGATCACAGCATCAATCCCACTCGGCCCCACGCCCTGGACCCTCGAAGGGCAAGAGGCAGGGCAAGAGGCGTTTTTGACTGTTTGCGGGGGACCACCTGGCCTGTTGCCAGGGAAACCCCCCACCCCAGTTAATAAAGTTGTTTTTTGGCAACCATTTATCTGCCTTCAGAGTACATTGGTCCCGTATAACGTCGGACCGGTGGGTCCTCAGTACCATTTCCGAGGGGTACAGACTGCAGTTCGATTCTACCCCACCACACCTCCCTCCGCCCCGGGATGCCCCGGGGGACCCGGAGCATGCCCTTCTGTTAAGTCAGGAGGTGACTCGCCTCCTCACCCTAGGCGTGGTGGAGAGGAATTCCAGGGCATAGGGTTTTATTCCCGGTATTTCTGGCGAAAGGTGGGCTCAGACCCATCCTCGACCTGCAGAATCTCAACCAGTTCCTGGTTCGCTGCAAATTCCATATGGTGTCCCTGGCCTCTATTGTCCCGTCCCTGGACCTGGGAGATTGGTTCGCAGCCCTGGACCTCCAGGATGCGTACTTCCATATCCACATTTTCGAGGGCCACAGACGCTTGCTCCACTTCCTGGTGGGGACAGACCACTACCAGTTTACGGTCTTCCCCTTTGGCCTTTCCACAGCCCCCAGTGTTTTCACCAAGTGCATGGCAGTAGTGACAGCCCATCTAAGGAGGAACGGGCTGCAAATCTTCCCCTACCTGGACGACGGGCTGCTCAAGGGCAAGTCTCGATCCCAGGTGCAGACGCAGATGGAATTCCTGCTAGATACATGCACGAGTCTAGGCCTAGTGGTCAACGAGGAGAAGTCCACGTTAGTTCCGGTTCAGCGCAAACACTTCATAGGGGCACGGTTAGACTGGATGGTGGCCACGGCCTCTCTCCCCTGGGACAGGTTCGAGACGCTCAAAAGTCTCATTGCCTCGGTCACGGCCTTCCCTGTGACGACGGCACGGGTGTGTCTTCAAATCCTAGACCATATGGCAGCATACACCTCTGTGGTGCGACACGCCAGGCTCAGGATGAGGCCCCTCCAACTCTGGCTGGCCTCCCGTTATTCTCAGGCCAGGGATGGCCTGGACAAGGTCGTCACATTGCCACCCAACGTAGTGGCTGACCTGCAATGGTGGTCCCTCCCGAGCAATATGCTTCAAGGTATCCCCTTCCGAGAGCCCCCTCCCTCACTAGATGTGGTGTCGGACTCCTCGGACCTGGGATGGGGAGACCATATGGGGAACTTCAAAACCCAGGGCAGATGGTCAACCCCCGGAATTGTCCCTGCACATAAATGTCAGGGAACTCAGGGCGGTAGGCCTGGCGTGCATGGCCTTCCGCCAGCACCTAGGAGGGAAGGTGGTAGGAGTCCTCACAGACAATATGACTGCGATGTATTATATCAACAGGCAAGGGGGCACACGTTCCGTGGCCTTGTGCCAGGAAGCCCAGCTCCTGTGGGAGTTCTGTATAGCCCACGACATCCTTCTAAGGGCCTTTCACCTGCCCGGCAAGCGCAATATGCTCGCGGATCACCTAAGCAGGTTTTTCTCCCAACAACACGAGTTGTCCCTACACAGGGAGGTGGCCAGGAGGCTCTTCCCACAGTGGGGTACTCCCCAAGTAGATCTGTTCACCACCACCCAGAATCGCCTGTGCCCACGATTCTGCTCCAGAGTGGGAGAGGGCGAAGGGGTGATATCGGACACGTTCCTAATCCCATGGTCGGGCTGCCTGTTCTATGCCTTCCCGCCCTTTCCCCGATAGGCAAAGTCCTACAGAAAGTGAAAGCGGACGGGGCGCAGATTATCCTCATAGCCCCGGTTTGGGCCCGTCAGCATTGGTACAGGACCCTCCTGCAGCTTTCAGTGGCCCCCCCGCACAGGCTGCCGCTTCGACCAGACCTCCTCTCCCAGGAGGGAGGACGTCTCCTCCATCCCAACCTGGCCGCACTCCACTTGACAGCGTGGCTGCTCCATGGTTGAATGAGGAGGAGGGGAGGTGTTCCGAGGATGTTAGACAGGTCCTGCTTGAGAGTAGGAAGCCGTCCACACATCGAACCTACCTGGCCAAATGGTATCAGTTCTCCATGTGGGTGAGGGATAGGGGTTCCTCCCCCTCCTCTGCATCTCTCCAGCTCATCCTCGACTACCTCCTCTCCCTTAGGTCCCAGGGGCTGGCACCCTCCTCGGTCAGGGTGCACCTGGCGGCCATTTCGGCCTTCCACCCACTGGTGCAGGGCCTCTTGGTGTTTTCACACCACATGACGTCCCGGTTCCTAATAGGGCTGGATCAGGCTTTCCCTTACGCTAGACCCCCGGTCCTGCCCTGGGACCTGAACCTAGTGCTCTCCTGCCTCACAGGATCCCCTTTTGTGCCCTTGGCCACATGTTCTTGGTCCCACTTGTCGTGGAAAGTGGCATTCCTGGTGGCTATCACCTCAGCCCGCTGGGTCTCGGAGCTTAAGGCCCTGACCTCCGAGCCCCCGTATACAGTCTTCCATAGGGATAAGGTCCAGCTCCGCCTGCACCCAGCCTTCCTGCCGAAGGTAGTCTTGGCTTTTCACATGGATCGGGACATTTTCCTCCCGGTCCACTGTCCTAAGCCCCATTCCTCCAATGAGGAATGACGCCTGCACGTGCTAGCTGTGCATAGAGCGCTGGCCTTTTACCTAGACCGGACCAGGCCATTCCAGAAATCCCCTCAGCTTTTCATTGCTTCAGCCGAGCGCATGAGGGGTCTACCGGTTTCCTCCCAGCGGATCTCCCGCTGGATCACTTCATGTTTTCACATGTGTTACGACCTGGCAGGGCTTCCCCCGCCTAATATAGTGAAGGCTCATTCAACGAGAGCTCAGGCCTCGTCAGCGGTCTACGTGGTTCATGTCTCCATTCAGGACATCTGCAGGGCTGCTACATGGTCCTCTGTCCACACCTTTTCATCGCACTATGCGATCATCTCCCAAACGCGGGATGACACCAGGTTTGGTAGGGCGGTATTCCGCCCGAATAACCCTTAAACTCCTACCCGCCTCCATCAGATATAGCTTGGAGTCACCTACTGAGCAATCACTCGAAGAAGAAAGGACAGTTACCTGTTCCATAACTGGCGTTCTTCTAGATGTTTTGCTCAGGTGTATTCCACATCCCGCCCTCCTTCCCCTCTGTCAGAGTTGTCTGGCAAGAAGGAACTGAGGGTGGGGGAGCACGCAGCCCCCTTTATGGCGCGATATAGAGGCGCCACTCCAGGGGTCGCAGCGGTGATCCCGACTATGGGTACTGCTAAGGGAAAACCTTCCGGCACAGGTGCACATGGCGAGCACGCACACCTACTGTGGAATACACCTGAGCAACACATCTTGAAGAACGCCAGTTACGGAACAGGTAACTGTCCTTTACTCTTTCCTGATACATACAGAAAACAAAGGGTCTGTGACCTCATCTGGAACTCATTGTTTTGAATGAACACAATGTACAGTAAAACTAATGCTTAGCCTGCTGTCTCTGCAATCAGTCCTTTTCATCAAATAATAAAATCTCTAGAATCAATCTGCCAAAGAGAGTGTTATTTATTAGAGAGCAAACAAATTGCTAACCGTGTTCATGCATTGCTATTCCCTCTAGGGCCAGATTTTCAAACATGCACACAACAGGTGCACCTGCATGAACGTGCTGGCAAATGAGTTGGTTGGGCCAATATACATCAGTAGGCTGTATACTGATGCTTTCTAAAACTCCTGTCTTTCTGTGTGCTACTCCCAGCAGAGCAGTAAACTGAAATTAACAAGATTTGATGAGTGCTTTAGAAATTGCTCCCCTTTTGTTCTTTTTCCTCACCCCCTGCTCAGTGTGCATCAGCAGTGGAGTACAGAGAGGAGCAGAGCAGGTGATTGCAAGTGTGAAATTAACAAAACTCTCTGACATTTACTGCTATTGAGCTTCAGAGAACTTTTTACTTTTACTTCATCTCTGAGAAGCCAGGCAGCAGAGCAGCTTGCAGGCTGGGAGGAGAAGCAGTAAAGGGAAGAGGGGAATAAAGCAGCACAGAATACAAAGAAAAGAAGCAGAGGGAGAAGGGAAAGAGAAATGAGAGTATAAAATCACAGGCCAAAAATCTTTATGGCTGTGGAAGGTCCTGCTTGGGTGGAGCCACTTCCTCACAGCCTCAGAGAAGATTGGGGACAGGGCTGGATAGCTGCAGATCCACTTGCCAAACTGACTGATATCCCATCAGACCTCATTGGACCTCACCTGCAGACAGTTTGGTTCGAGCTGGGGAGAGGATTGGACACGGAGAATAGAGAAACAACAGGAAAAACATAGACATAACCTTAGAAAAAAGACAGCTAAGAAAGACTAGAGAGAGGAGAGAGGGAAAAGGAGCAAAAAAGGAGAGAGAGAAGAGAAAATTGGAAAAGACAGAAATAAGATAAATGTGGAGATGCCCACAATGAGTGCTACAGGATTTGGGGGGAGACAGCATGCATTAAGCAGGGCAGGGATACACAGTGTGGCATTAAATCTTTTAAAATAAAAAGACAAAAGGAAGCTAGTTAATATGTACTCTTGAACTAAGGAAAGGAAATAGCTACTGAAACAGTTTTAATAAATAGCAATTATTAACTTCTAAATAGCAAAACTCCTGAAAAAATAAATCAATGTGTAAAAACTTGTAACACATTATTAATGTTTTCACTGTAATATTTGTGTTGCAAGATTTTACATAAATACCCTGATATTTACAGAACGTAGGAGGTCCTAGCAAGGCAGGTGTGGTGAATGGAGGATGCTAGGATGTAGGACATGTTAAATAGGGTTGGAGAAGATGGTATCACCACCATGACCACTAGTTTTTTACCTTTTGATCACGCATACAGGAAAAACACATTTGCCTGTACAAACAGATATTTGTACATGGAAATCAGGTGTGTGGGTGTTACAAGTGGCTCAGATTTCTTATTTTCTTAAGCACAAAAGCAATTAGGCAGTAACTAATGAGCTGTAAACAATGAAACATGGCTGCTGAGGTGCAAAATTGCCCAATCACAGATGTTAACATGTGTTTTTCTTTAAACAGTCTCCTCTTCATCCAATTCCTGCATCACCCACAAGTCCCCAGTCTGGCCTGGATGGAAGTAACTCCACTCTGTCAGGCAGTGCCAGCAGTGGTGTGTCCTCCTTAAGTGAGAGTAACTTTGGACACTCGTCTGAGCCCCCTCCTCGCACAGACACCATGGATTCTGTCCCTAGCCAGGCCTGGAATACTGATGAAGACTTAGAGACACCCTACCTCCCTGTCAGGTACAGTCTCTCTGAACCTGATGTTCTGGAGTCACTCAAATCCCAGCCATGTCGAAGCCACTCTGCTCCATCTGGTGTCATTCCTCAGGACACTATGGACCCTCCAGCTCTCCCCCCAAAACCATATCATGCTCGGCTCCCGAACATGGAGAATGAAGAGGAAATGATGCTGATGATGGAAGAGGAAGACAAACACCGGCCACTGCATCGCAAAGTCTCCCAACCAGCTAGTGGTGGAAAGGAGGAGCAGGCCAGGGTAGCATGGGAGCATGGCATCAGTGAGCAGTAAGCAGGACTACCTGGAAAGAAGCTTGTGTAGTAATTCCAGGTCTGATCAGAAGAAAGACGTAAAAGTTCAGGACTCAGAGGAGAGAACAGAGATCCAATTCTTTACTTTCTACTGCCATGAGTTAATGTCCGGAGCCCATACAAAGCTTGGGCTGGCATGTGAGGTTGCTGCTTTCCTTTTTATTGCATTTTATACTTTTTGGTTTTGTTATTTTTAATTATTATTTTTTGTGTGCAGTGGGTGCTTTATTCCTTCTGCAGTTTATCAGACCACACAAAGTGGCATGTAAGCTGTTAGCCATAGAGACTTGCAGAAACTGAAAAGAATTGGAATATTGAAGGGGGGATGTGGCAAGTTGTTTTAAAAAGCTTTCCTCCTGGTTTTGAGACGCACACAAGTAGAAGCAGTTGCACTAGGGACATGTTTCTTTGCTGCATAGAAGTGAAAGCTCATTGCTGAATTCAGGGATTCCATGAACTGTCAGGCTGGAAGGTGCATTCTCTGCAGGCAATGGAAACTTGGCTGTTCTATGAAGAAACTGTCTTTTCCAGGTGTGTGACCATAAACAGCATTATAGTAGTCTCCTGCATTGACTCAATTGTGATGAAATGATCTAACCAGTGCTGACAGGCTTCCATATTGATTTCTGAGGTATCATTTCAAATAAACTCTGCCTCCTTTGGTTTTTCATGGACATGTACTTTGGTTTTTCATGTTTTTGTTCCATAATTTCATTTTTTTACTGGGTAAACCAGCCTGCTTTTCCATTGGAGTCATAGTCCATATCCACCTTTACTGCAGGGTAAGAGTGGGTTATGTAGCCTTTAGCACTGCAACCCAATTCTGAGCCTTTTCCCATGCCTAACTCTGGGCAAGTGGTTGTAACCAGCACTTTTATTCCAGTCAAGTAACCAGTTGAATGGCTCATTCCACAACTGCTTGATGACTCAGCAAGTAAGAAGAGAAGGCTTGAATTCATCATATCCAGTCCTTGCCTCAGGATTGAAAGTCTGCACAATCCACACCAACATCCATTAACTGTGTTTGTTACTGTAATAGCTTATGTGCCCTTCTGATACATTTCACTGCTGCTGCTGCGGCTCAATGCCTCCATCTCTCCCTTCAGATAGCTGGAAGAAATACCCAGTGTGTAGTGTGCACTCCAGCTTCAGGGATTTTAAAGATGAACTGTCAGGGGAAAGGGGGGAGATGTTTATTCCCTTTTTTGCTTCTTTATGGTGTGTAAAGAAGGCTTGAAAAGTTTTTCTTGTTTTATTGTAAGGGTTTTTTCCCCTCTGTTTTTTACATTGCACAAATATCCAGTCTTGACTTCCCTTTTTTGCTGGCAGACTCTGTAAAGAACTGTAGAATTTAGTGCAATTATGGTATGACACAAAGCAAGAGATTGAGACCAGAGCAGTTGGGTGGGGAAGGGAATGTTAGTCAGGTTGTTTTAAGTTCTAGGTTTTTTTGTTTTCTTTGTTTAACACCTGCTTAGTACCTGACAAACGGGAGAAAAACTTTGTTGGTGAAAGATCCAATAAAACTGCCATTTTATTTGAGGGCTGAGAAATTTCCCAGTTCTCAAGTCTTTTGAGAAATCTTCCAGCAAAAATAGGGAAGAAAATATCCATCTATGCTGTTTCCAATATATCATAAACATTATAAAGAAGCAAAAAAGGAAACTTTTTTTTCCCTTTGCAAGTCATCTTTAGCACTACCTCTATGCAAAGTGACTGGTCAAATACACCATTTCCAAATTCTCCTGAAAATGATAATCTGTATCAAGTTTGGACTCAGGTGGCCATTGTATAGAGCGGGTGTTGAGATAGTTCATTTATTCTTTCTCAAGCTCTAGCCCATGCAAAAGAAATATTGTTCTGATTTTGTTTCTTAATTGGCCTGCCTGGCTAGAAAAAGATCTATCCCATTTCCTTTACCTTTCCTAAAGCAGGACACCTGGAATCATTGTATCTGTCACCATTGAAACACAGGTTTAAAATCTGGTCCACAATGGGCATTTCATCTCTAGCATAAATGCCAAGGCAGGTCTGAGTAGAAGTGAAAAATGGTGAAGCTCTTAAGAGCCTGTCTCAGGTGGTGTAAATCAGTGTCACTCCATTGAAATGAATGGAATATTCTGATCTACACCATCTGAGAATCTGGCCCAGGATCTTCATATGAAACTTTATGAGAACAAGACACTTATTTTCCTTTTTTGGTAGAAGGGTTAAACGTTATTGTATCTGGAAATGTAAGCTCTCCTTTAGAGCAAAAAATAAGGTGTCTGCGCATAAAGCTTTGTGAGTAAGTTGGAGTTAACATTCGAGTTAGCTCTAGTCAGTCCCACTAGCTGGATGTTTAGACTAACTGCTAACCAGAGTTCTAAGGGATTCCCTAAGGCATATCATGCTGCAATGATTGGAAGGACAGTGTCTGGCATGGAGATGCCCAGCTTTGATGTGTGATTTTATTTTATTTTTTTGGTAAAGGCTTTTTTTAAAAGTTAGATGATCAGTTAGCTTATATAAACAGATGTCAGCCAATTTTACAGTGGGTCCATAGCCACCAAGTTTCATGAAGGAGCAAATTCAATTAACACAAACATATTAGATTTGAGTCTCCAAGGAGTTATTCAGAACCATGGTCACATTTTTGCAAAATACTTTGTGTATTCTTTTTAAATGCCTAATTTCAGAGGGCAGTGGGGGGTGGGGTGGGAAGAGAAGGAGGTGGGGGAGATTCTATTATAATTAAGATCTGGATGTGAAACTCATACTACTCTGTGGGGCAAGTATGCTTGGCCAATAGCAGCATGAAAATTAAAGCCAAATTCAGCCCTGGGGTAAGCGGACACAACTGCATTTTCTGAATTAGGGCTGAATTTGGCCACCAGGGTTTGTTGCTGTGCTCTGTGTAACTATAGTAAATAGACATAATTTACAAGGAACATGGTCATTCCAAACTCATGTACCAAGTTTGAAATGGAAAATACTTCTTTTGGGTTCCTGGGCCACCACTTCTCTCCTGAATGCTTGGGCTATTAAACTTTCCACCATTGGTTTTTTACACCCTCTGTCTGGAGAAAAAGGAATGGGCAGAGGCAATGATGGAGGCGAAGCAATGAGAAGAATTGCATTAATCTGCCACATTAGTTGCTTATTGGTTGGAAGAATGTCTTGGTTGTGTTGCTAGGTGCAAGACCACAGGATTTTTTCCTCTTTTGTTTGTTTTGTTTAACCTTTATTTCCCACTTTGGGTGGGGAAGGGGTTACTACATACCCAAGGGGGGAGAAGGGGCAGCCAAATTGGAAAGGCTGTAGGGCAGAAGCAGGAAAAAAGTGTGATATTTAAATTTTCCTTCCATCATGCTTTTTTTTGTATATATCCCATTTGAATGCTGTGTATTTGTACAGGAAATTGAGCAAAAAATGTATAGATCGTGCTGTCTGACTGGTACTCTGCCCTGTAAATGTGTTTTTAACCTCTGGCATTCTGTGCTTATTTAAAAAAGGCAAAAACCTCTAACCACTTCTCTTTTGTGTATTCATGTTTAAAAAAAAAATTAAAAAAAGCTCTCTTAACTATAATGGAAAGCAAACATAAAAGAAAAAAAAGAATTTGAACAAGTGTCCTAAAGGTATTTCATTGTATATATTGTGATAGCATGTTTCCAGAACCAACAACTAAGTGATGTGAATTTTAGATGTAAATATCTGCTGTTTTTTTTTCCTTCCCCATTCACTCGACTGCTGTGATGTGGAATTAAAGATTAATACCTGATATTAAAACATTGGGTTAATGTGTATTCATTATGGTCTTGCTGAGGAGGTTGTCCAGATGCTGCTCCTGGTGTTCGCAGGGTCTGTGTGTGCTAGAGACAGAAACAGATAGTGTATTTTTAATCCTGTTTATCTTGCCCTACTTTCTTCTTGCAGGTGGTATCAAAATCCACAACAAAGAAACCAGCCACAACCCAGCATTTTGGGTGTGGGAAACTACTGAGGAGACAAAAAGGAAATCCAGGAACATTACATGGTGTAAGGGAACTGATTCCAAATTGCCTCCCTAATTGGCTGATTGCTGCTGTTTGAATTAAGATGAGAGTTTTCGTTTTTTAACATTTAAATCACCTAGTGCCGGGATGTCAAGCATACAGCCATGAGCCAAATCCAGCCAGATAGTTGTGTTTATGTGGCCAGCATAATATCAGATTGTGCATAACCTGATCTTTTATTTTTTTTTTAAGTAAGTAAGTTTCTTGCCCTCGTAGTCATGAGGAAGACCTTCCAATTGGCAAATGATTTTAACGGATGTAATGCTACCTGGCCAAGTCTGTGGACAACCAGAAACAATTACTCAGAAGTGTGAAATTGATTGTCTCCCATTAATCTCATTGGAGTGTCAACATTATGCATTTAATTACTAATTCATTAGCAGATAGAATGGGGAAACAGGTGGGAGTGAAGACCATAAGGAAGTGGGAGATAAGAGTTACTGCAGAAAATGAAATCCAAAGGAGATGTATGAATGAAGGGACTATGAGGAAGGAAAACTAACTAAAAGGTGGAAAGGTGGTGTTCCTAAAGGAGAGTGTATTTTTCACTGATGCTGAATCTGACAATAAGGTACTGAACAAATAATAGTATTAACTAAAAGTATAGTCATCCAGGCCCTTATAGATTTATTGAGCCACAGTCTATTGACTAGCTTGACTCCTGTTCTCAGAGTCCTTAGCTCAAAAAAAAAAAAAAAAAAATGGAGAGATAACAAGGCTGTTGTACTTGTGCCTTTAGGTTTTTGCTGGCTTATACAGGGCCGGTGCAACCATTTAGGTAAATTAGGCGACTGCCTACGGCGCTTAGTGGTTGGGGGGCCTAAAAGCCCACTCAGGCAAAGAGGTGGAGTGGAGGTGAGCTGGGGCGGGGGGGTGGGGGTGAGGGGAGGGCCACCCGCAGTAACGTGGGGGGCGCACAGGGGAACCGCTCCGTGCCCCAGATCACCTCCACTCTGCCTCCTCCGCTGAGCACACAACCCCCGCTCTAAGTCTCCTTCAATCAGCGCCGCAAGCCTGGGAGGGGAGGAGAATTAGAACGGCGCCGGCATGCTCAGCGGAGGAGGCAGAGTCGAGGTGAGCTGGGGCGGGCTCCCCAGGCGGGGTTAGCTGCGGCCGGGGGGGGAGGGGGGGAAGTCTCCCCAGGCGGGGTTAGCTGCTGTGGAGGCAGGCTCCCTGGGCGGGGTTAGCTTCTGCAGGGGGGGGGTGTCTCCCTGGGTGGGGTTAGCTGCAGAGGGGGGTTAGCTGGGGGTGGGGGGCGCAAGGTGGAAGTTTCACCTAGGGTGCAAAACTTCCTTGCACCGGCCCTGGGCTTATAGGTGGGGAATAAATACTTTACTTCAAAAGGCATTTGGCAGTAGGCAGTTTTATTGATTTAGATTTGTATCTGAGTTAGTTTTAAATCAATTTTTACTATTCTTCATTAGTATGCAATATACTTTATTGTGTATTTTCCCCTAGGATGTATATTGAAATCAGTTCCCCCTACCTATGAGACTTGCATCATTATTCCCATTTTACATTATAGGGAAACTGAGGCACAGAACGGTAAAATTACTTGTACAATGTTATGAAGCAAAGGCAGAACCAGAGTAGAACCCAGAAGCCCTGATTCATTGTTCCTTGATCTCAGGCCAAAGTAAATGGGCACCAAACAAATAACATATATTGATCAGAATAACAGTTCTGTAAATATTGCTGGGAAGTTGAAACAATGTTTTAAAATGAGTCAGATAAATGGAGGACTGTTCACTAAGGGTTCCAAGAAAGTGTGGTTATGCTCTCACCGACCAGCCAGAGTAATCACATTACTATACAAGCAATAACATACTTCAAGAAATCAGGATATACAGGAAAACAAGACCTTGTGTTTAACTTTAGAGGGTGGTGAAGTCACTTGGTCTTCTGCATCATGTTTCACCATGATAAAAGACAATCTGTAACCCAGGTGTAAATGCCTACTATGTTACATGATTGCTTATTTACCCAATTGAAGGCATGCTGATCCCATGTGAGATGATCAATACCTTGCAGGACTGGGCTATCAGCTTGAGCTGGATACTGTACCAGGCTACTGAGGGGCTCCTTTGAAAGGTTAAAATGTAAATATATATTTTTTTTCTCTTCCAGGTACACATAGACAGAAAATAAGGGCCTCACCTTATTGATATTATGAAAGAGGGAGAATGAAGAGAGTTGCTGCCCTTCTGTAGTCTACTGTAAGAGTAATGAACCTCTGAAGAGAAAGTGAGCTACAGGCCTGGTAATGTCCAAAATCCTCTCGCTAAAGTGAGGACTGTGGATTCCTTTATCCTAGTATGTAAGAAATTAGAACCTCTCATGCTGTTCTTCAACTTCTATTTCCAATCTTTTGGATGGGGTGTTTCATGCAGTGTGTTCACTCCTTAGCCGTGAGTTACAGAGGAATCTCTTCCCTGCCACAAAACAACAATTGTATATTGTCTTTGCTATGGAGGTGATATTACATAGTAGGGGAAAGCAGCCCAGCCACAAAAGCATGGATTGATATTCTAGGTGCCTCAACACGAACAAGCTCAGCCTTTGCTTTGGGGAGCTCCGGCATACGTTTTTGCTAAAATCAGCGAGATGAAAGAAAGCACATGGATCCTATGGCTTTTCCACAGAAAACCAAAAATGTTAAGATTTGGACATCTGAGGCCACATTCCTCATTGGCCCTCTGACCCCTTTGTACCAGTGAGGCTGTAGCAAAGGGGTTGTGTTTTAGGCAAAACTACTCTGGGGAATACCTGCTGGTCCCTGCACCTGTTTCAGAGCTGTGTCCACCAGTTCTGTTCCACCTCCACAAAGTTCAGGGAAGAGGTAAGGAAGGAGCATGGCCAGGGCAGAATCTGTTTCTCTACAGTAGTCCATAGTGACCATTGCAATAGGGGCACAAGTTAGACGTAGCCTGCACTGGGGCCCCACACACTCCCACAGTCCTTGAATAGGAGAGCTGCAAGCCTCATCCCCTCTGTTCCCATGCCAGCACAGGAATGAATCTAGTCCCTAGAAGGTGCACTGCTAGGTATCAGGCAAGTTGCAGTCTTCTATATGGAAAATGTTATTGGAGTTCATAGGTTCTTTTTCAGTCATACTGCTGGTTTGTGCCTCCAAGGGGCTTGCACTTGCTTCCTCCTTTGGACCTGGCACAGTGGTAAGAACAGCAGCTCTGAATCCACCTATTGAAATATCTGAAGAGAGCTTTGAATGGAAGACTACTTAAACCCCCTTGTGGACCAGCAGCTAAACCGTGACTGGGAGCAACAGGCACTGGGAATTAGAATATAGTAAATTTTCATCATGGCAAAAATTAACAATGGGGTATCCTGAGGATTCTGTACTAGGACCAGTGTTGTATAATATATTTATTGATTATCTGGAAAAGTTGGTAAAGCAATGAAGTAGCAAAATCTGCAGATGACACAAAATTACTTGAGTGGTCAACACTGGAGAAAACTGAAGAACTTCAGATGGACTTAATCACACAAGGTAAATTGACAACATGATGCCTCATGAAATGCAAAGCTGACTAATGCAAAGTAATGCACAGTGGAGGAAATAATCTGAACTACTTGTACAACTTACTAGGATCTAAATTAACTATTAATTCAGGGAAAACATTTGAGCTTCAGTGTGAACATCTCTGCTTAATGTGCAGCAGCAGTCAAAACACTAGGATGTCTGAGGAAAATTTTCAAAAAATGATAAATATTTTATATCATTATATAAATCAATTATATGCTTCACCTAGATTGCTGTGTTCAATTCAAGTCATCCCAACTACAAATGGTACAGCATAAGAAGAGGGGGTTCAGAGATGGACAGTGCAAATTATTAGAGGCATGGAAATACTCATGATTGAAAAGAATGAGGTTATCCCAGGAGATGAATAAGGAGACATGATAAAATGCTCTAGAGAGGGTAGACAGGGACCTTCCATTCACTCTCATAACACAAAAACTGAGAGCTATTGAAAGATGGCAAACTCAAAACTGATGAGAGGATATTATTCTTCACACAACACAATTAACCTGTGGAACTCTGTAGCACATTTAAGCACTGAGGCCAAGACCTTAGGATTAAAAAAAAAAGTTGACCTGTATATGGTTAACAAGGATATTCAGAGTTGTTACAGCAAATATTAAAAGAATAAACAATAATTTGGGAAGGAAAATAAACACTCATACTTTAGGGCACAAGCAAATCTCTAATTATTGGGGGTTAAAAGGAGATTCTGAGGGCAAGTTATCCCATAACTGCCTATTGAAGGGTTTCTTGCACCTTCCTCTGAAGCATCTGGTGTTGGACACTGTCTATAACAGAATACTGGCTAGATGGACTACTGGTGAGATCCAGAATGGCAATTCCTGTGCTCTAAAGGAGAGAGAGAGAGAGAAAGAAATATCAGGAGAAAAAGCTAGAGGTTTTGGATTCACAACCAAGCAAAGAAAATGCAATACAGGGCTGCAGTCAATGTTGGTTTAAATTAATTTTAGATACACCTTCAACTTCCATTTGGTGGTGATGAAGTACCTACCTATAGTTGAATTACTATAATTGTTTTCAGTATTCATGCATCTACAAAAGGCAGGGGGTAGAGGGGAAAGAAAAATTAGTGAAGCAAATCTATAACATTGCACATAGATCAAAGAACAGACTTACTGCAAAATCAATACATCCAATAGAACAACACTGAGTATGTATTTTGTAATAAAATAAGAATGGGGCCACTTCTGGTCCCTGCTATTCCTGTATGCAGTTTCAACAGCCACATAAGAGCCACCAGGAGCCAAGGAGAATTCCCCTTTGGCAGGAGCAGCATATAGCCAATGTACCTCTCATTTGAAAGCCCCAGCATAGAGGGCGGTCCTAGAAGTGGGAGGGAGCGTACCTATAGAATTGTGTGTAGGGCTGTTGATTAGCTGCAGTTAACTCATGCAATTAACTAAAAAAAATTAATCACGATTAAAAACATTAATCGCAATTAATTGCCCTGTTAATAGAATACCAATTGAAATGTATTAAATATTTTGGATATTTTTCTACATTTTCAAATATATTGATTTCTATTACAACACAGAATACAAAGTATACAGTGCTCACTTTATATTATTTTTTATTACAAATATTTGCACTGTAAAAATGAAAAACAAAAGAAATAGTATTTTTCAGTTCACCTCATACAAGTACTGTAGTGCAATCTATTGTGAAAGTGTAACTTACAAATGTAGATTATTTTTTGTTACATAACTGCACTAAAAAAACCAATGTAAAACTTTAGAGCCTACAAGTCCAATCAGGCCTACTTCTTGTTCAGTCAATTGCTAAGACAAACAAGTTTGTTTACATTTACAGAAGATACAGCTGCCTGCTTCTTATTTACAATGTAGTAAAGTGAGAACAAGCGTTCTCATGGCACTTTTGTAGCTGGCATTGCAAGGTATTTACATGCTAAACATTCGTATACCCCTTCATGCTTGGGCCACCATTCTAGAGGACATGCTTCCATGCTGATGATACACATTAAAAAAATAGTGCATTAATTAAATTTGTGACTGAACTCCTTGGGGGAGTATGTCTCCTATTCTGTTTTACCTGCATTCTGCCATATATTTCATGTTATAGCAGTCTCGGATGATGATTGAGCACATGTTCGTTTTAAGAATACTTTCAGAGGCAGATTTGACAAAAATGCAAAAAAGATACTAATGTGAGATTTCTAAAAATAGCTACAGCACTTGACCCAAGGTTTAAGAATCTGAAGCTCCTTCCAAAATGTGATCAGGACGGGGTGCGGAGCATGGTTTCAGACGTCGTAAAAGAGAAACACTCTGATGCGGAAACTACATAACCAGAACCACCAAAAAAAAGAAAATCAACCTGCTGGTGGCATCTGACTCTGAGGATGAAAATGAACATATGTCGTTCTGCTCTGCTTTGGATCGTTATCGAGCAAAACTCATCATCAGCATGGACTCATGTCCTCTGGAATGGTGGTTGAAGCATGAAGGGACATATGAATCTTTAGCGCATGTAAATATCTTGTGATGCCAGCTACAACAGTCCCATGCGAATGCCTGTTCTCACTTTCAGGTGACATTGTAAACAAGAGCGGGCACCATTATCTCCTGCAAATTGTAACCAAACTTGTTTGTCTGAGCGATTGGCTGAAGTTGGACCAAGTGGACTTGTAGGCTCTAAAGTTTTACATTGTTTTATTTTTGAATGCTGTTATTTTTTGTACATAATTCTACATTTGTAAGTTCAACTTTCATGATAAAGAGATTGCACTACAGTACTTAGATTAATTGAAAAATATTAGTTCTTTTGTTTTTTTCACTGTGAATATATTTGTAATCAAAAATAAATATAAAGTGAGCACTGTACACTTAGTATTCTGTGTTGTAATTGAAATCAATATATTTGAAAATGTAGAAAACATCCAAAATATTTAAATAAATGGTATTCTATTATTGTTTAAGAGCATGATTAATCACGATTAATTTTTTTAAGAGTGTGATTAATCATGATTAATTTTTTTAATCGCTTGACTGCCCTAATTGAGTGCTACAGGAATTCTGGGCTACGGTGCACCACACAGGTAGTCCTAGAGATGCTGCTAAAAGTTAGTGCAGCCCTAGGCTCTATCTTACTTCAGGAGCTGTTTGACCCTTGCAGCAGTGCAGAATCAAAAGGGCACAAAGATAGCATGAATCCATCTTTGCTCACACGCTCCTGCTCACCATGACCTGAGCCTTCTATGCTGTGTCTATCAGGAGGTACACCGAGCTGGTAGTGACCCCCACATTTAGGTTGCCAAACCCTTTTCATTATAAAAAAATATTTTATTTGAGAAGCCTCATTGTTTCCAGCAGGGCTTTGATATTTTAACAGGGGAATCGACCCACCCAAGATTGCTAATGTTTGTTTGAATAGATCTACAACATAAATAGCAGAAATGTGCATTTAAAACAAAACTGGGGTCGCGTTGACATGCAGGAAGGATTAGAGTAGCTCAGTTATAACAGTCTGCATCTAGGGACTGCCAAAAACATGCAAGTACAGTAAGCAAATGATCTAGCTAAGTTTAAAGGTAAGTTCATATCAGTTTAGTCTTGGATTCAGCCATTTACTTATAGTGCTTGCAACCCAAATATTGCAATATGGTGGAAACGAAACTAACTGGAAATAAAAGTGAAGCTGACTAGTCTGTTTCTATGGTCCAAGCTGAACGAAGTGCAAACAGGAAACAGCCTAAATGATGAAAAACCTATATTGATTTTTTAAAACACCTTCAGTTCTTGTAATCTAAAGTACTATTAATGACACAGGTGCCATTTTTTAAAAATATTACTATTAATGATAAAATGATGAGACTGAGGTAGCATGATACAGAAGGATGGGCAATAAGGCATGGTTTAATGGGGAAGGGTACAGTGGATTGGGAGCCAAGAGACCTGGGTACTATTCCTGGCTCTGCCACTGGCCTGCTATGTGACTACAGGCAAATTACTTTGTTTCTCTGAACTCTGGCCAACCTTTGTCTGTCTCTGTCTATTTAGACTAGAAGCTCTTGGGGGCCGGAACTGATCTGTGTGTGGGCGGTGCCTAGCACAATACCCCCAATTTGTTTCGGATCTCAAGAAATAAGAGAATACAAATAATAATAACTGGGGAATTAGAAACTCCCTAGTTTCACTCCTAGCTTTGTGGCCTAGGGAAAGTCACAGACCAAAACTTTTTAAAACTGGCTACTGGCTTTAAACTGGCCACTCAATTTTTGGGTGTCTAACTTCAGACCATTTGAGCCTTATTTTAGAACTGCTGAGCCCCTACTGGAGTCAATGGAAGCTGCAGAAAATCGGTACCTCTTAAAATCAAGGCAAAGGTATATCTCAAGTTGGGCATCCAAAAATTGAGTTTCTTTTTTGAGTAGTGTCCCTATGGGAGCTCCACTGTAGGTGTATCTGTGCTCCTGTGCCTCTAATCAGAGATTTTACGTAGCAGTGTCCATTCAGCCCACACTACATGGGCAACCCCCCCTTAGTTTCTTCTCCACCGCCTTTGGCCTCATGGAGCGAGCAGTTGTCTCTTCCTTACCTGCGTCATCAGCATAAGTAGTAGTTGTTTTGGTCTCTTTTTTGTTCTCCTTAATAGTTCATGTTTCCTTTTTACTCTGTTGGGATAAAAAGAAAAGAGGGAAAAGAACTTTAGTTTAGAGGGATCCCCCCCTCCTCCAGGGTGTTTAAAAGACTCTAAGTTCTTTCAGTTTAAGAAAAGAAGAGGAGGAAAAAACATTCCTCACTGCTAGGGGGTGATAATCGTCCCCCCCACCCCCGCTCCCTCCGACATGCCCGGGTTCCAGAGGTGCATCTCCTGCAAGGAGTCAATTCCAATAACGGACAGACACTCTCATTCATAGAACCATAGCATATCAGGGTTGGAAGGGACCTCATGTGATGTCATTTCCCTGGCTTCTCATCATGGCCCGACATCACAATACAAGAGTCCTCCTCAATTCCATTGAGCTAACCCACGATTTTGGTACAGGCCCCCTTGGGCACCCTACACCAGCCATGTCCTTCACCCACAATGGCTGTATTGGGATCCCTGGGAAACATAGAGATCCCATACTTCACAGGCGTTTAGTGTCTCTCAGAGAGAGTCTGCCAGATACTCTCCTACAGCATCACTGTCCAGAGCCCCTGAACCAGAGGAGGAAGCTTTTGAGGAATATGAGGAAAGGTTCAAAAGGGAAGCTACCCCTCCAACAGACTGCTCCTCATCTTCGCCAGATAAGGCTGTAATACTGCCCCCTTCTTTCCCCCTCCCCCCAAGTCACTAGCTGATGATTTCAAGGACTTCCAAGACATTACAAAGAAGGTGATGAATGAGCTGCAAATTCCCTACCGGAGGTGGCAGCTACACATCACAAGCTGGTGGATAGTCTGCACACCTCCTCCTCATCCAGAATTGCCTTCCCAATTAATGAGGCGATTCTAGATCCTGCCAAAGTCATCTGGCAGACACCAGCCTCCATCACACTGACCAGCAAGAGAGACGACAAAAAAAATACTACCTCCCTCCCCAAGCACACTTTCTATTTCAACATCCGCAACCCAACTCCATCATAGTGGATGCAGTTAATGCATGAGGCAAGCAACATCACGCCAAGGCCACCCCAAACAATTGAGATTGGAAAAGGCTAGATCTCTTTGGGAGGAAGGTATATTCATCAGAGTCATGTACTACCAAGCTGTCATGGCCAAATATGATTTTATTAATTATGGGAAACTCAAGGTTCAATACAAGTGGTCTTCCACAGAAGTGACCCTCCATATCAATCTTTTTGAGCTAAGGGCCATCAGGAACACTTGTGCACACTTTCTGTCTTTCATCAAGAAAACCCACTCAAAGATCATAATGGACAATATGACCTATATGTTTTACATAATCACCGGGGGGGCGCCAAATTTCCCTCCCTAAGCATGGAAGCACTCACATTTTGGAATTGGTGCATCCGTCGCAACGTGCACAGTTCAGCTGTCTGTCTACCAGGGATACAGAATGTGACAGCCTACAGTCACAGTCTGAACTTTTCTCATGACCATAAATGGGAACTCAACTCAGAGGTGCTTCAAGACATATTTGCCCTTTGGGGAAAGCAACTACAGATCTCTTTGCTGTGTACCAGAACAAGAAATGTCCTTGTTACTGCTCCAGGGTTGGCCTGAGGAAGCATTCACTGGGAGATGCCCTCATCCTCCCATGGGACAGGGTCCTCTTGTATGCCTTTCCCATCATTTCCTCTTGTATCCGAGGTCCTGTTGAAAATTCTAAGACACAAAGGGTATGTCTATACTACGAAATTAGGTTGAATTTATAGAAGTCGATTTTTTAGGAAGCAATTTTATACAGTTGATTGTGTGTGTCCCCACTAAGCGCATTAAGTCGGCAGAGTGCGTCCACAGTACCAAGGCTAGCGTCGACTTTCGGAGCGTTGCACTGTGGGTAGCTATCCCACAGTTCCCGCAGTCTCCGCCGCCCATTGGACTTCTGGGTTGAGCTGGGTTGGGGCAAAAACATTGTCGTGGGTAGTTTTGGGTACATGTTGTCAGTCACCCCTCCGTCCATGAAAACAACGTCAGACAATTGTTTCGCGCCTTTTTTCCGTGCGGGCGCCATACTGCTTTCAGCAGACGGTGCAGTAGGACTGCTAACCGTCGTCATCGAATGACCGCTTCTGCTGCCACTCTGCTCTCCTGCTCTGGCTGCAGACGGTGCAATAGGTCAGAAAAACTGGCATTCCGACCACCGCTTCCGCTGCCACTCTGCTCTCCTGGTAGTCTCACAGGTCCTCTATATGACTGTCGTCATCCGCCGCTTCCGCTACAACTCTGCTCTCCTGCTCTTGTCTCGCCATACCACAGCAAGCATGCAGCACACTCAGCTGTCGTGTCCTGGCAGCAGACGGTGCAGTAGGTCTGCAAAACTGGTCATCCAACTTGTACACAGCTTAAATTGGTTAAAAACCCTAACGTTCAGTACTCGGTTTTTCAAAAATGTTAGACTGTCAACCTGTGTCGTAGAGATGTCTTTTGTTTAAAAAAAAACCATGAATAAAGCTACTTTAAGGGAAATTACTGCTTTGTCCAACCCCAAAGAGCTATGAGATCTTTGCTCACCAATTCTCATAAAACTTGTATTTGTCATGCCTTTTTGGTGACTTTAGTATTACGATCTATTATAAATAAAGTGCATTTCATTGATTGATTTTAAAATGAAATTAGTAACTAGAAAAAATGGCCAGTATTCTTTTTTAAACGTGTGACAATTATAAACTCTGTATTCGGTCATTTACTTTCTAGAACCTAAAGCAGGGGTCGGCAACCTTTCAGAAGTGGTGTGCCGAGTCTTCATTTATTCATTCTAATGTAAGGATTTGCGTGCCGGTAATACATTTTAACGTTTTTAGAAGGTCTCTGTCTATAAGTCTATGATATATAACTAAACTATTGTTGTATGTAAAGTAAATAAGGTTTTTAAAATTTTTAAGAAACTTCATTTAAAATAAAATTAAAATGCAGAGCCCCCCCAAACTGGTGGCCAGGACCCAGGCATTGTGAGTGCCACTGAAAATCAGCTTGCATTCTGCCTTCGGCACGCGTGCCATAGGTTGCCTACCCCTAATCTAAAATATATCTAAGTATAATCTAAAGTTCTCCTGCAAAATGCCAGTTGAGAAAACCCTTCCATGGCTGGATCATTCTTGTGTTTTTATTTTAAGTACAAATAATATGTATAAGAACATAAGAACGGCCGTACCGGGTCAGACCAAAGGTCCATCTAGCCCAGTATCCTGTCTACCGACAGTGACCAATGCCAGGTGCCCCAGAGGGAGTGGACCTAACAGGCAATGATCAAGTGATCTCTCTCCTGCCATCCATCTCCATCCTCTGACAAACAGAGGCTAGGGACACCATTCCTTACCCATCGTGGCTATTAGCCATTAATGGACTTAACCACCATGAATTTATCCAGTTCTCTTTTAAACGCTGTTATAGTCCTAGCCTTCACAACCTTCTCAGGTAAGGAGTTCCACAAGTTGACTGTGCGCTGCGTGAAGAACTTCCTTGTATTTGTTTTAAACCTGCTGCCTATTAATTTCATTTGGTGACCCCTAGTTCTTGTATTATGGGAATAAGTAAATAACTTTTCCTTATCCACTTTCTCCACATCACTCATGATTTTATATACCTCTATCATATCCCCCCTTATCCAAGTTGAAGAGTCCTAGCCTCTTTAATCTCTCCTCATATGGGACCTGTTCCAAACCCCTAATCATTTTAGTTGCCCTTCCCTGAACCTTTTCTAGTGCCAGTATATCTTTTTTGAGATGAGGAGACAACATCTGTACGCAGTATTCAAGATGTGGGCGTACCATCGATTTATATAAGGGCAATAATATATTCTCAGTCTTATTCTCTATCCCCTTTTTAATGATTCCTAACATCCTGTTTGCTTTTTGGACCGCCTCTGCACACTGCGTGGACATCTTCAGAGAACTATCCACGATGACTCCAAGATCTTTTTCCTGACTTCTTGTAGCTAAATTAGCCCCCATCATGCTGTATGTATAGTTGGGGTTATTTTTTCCAATGTCCATTACTTTACATTTATCCACATTAAATTTCATTTGCCATTTTGTTGCCCAATCACTTAGTTTTGTGAGATCTTTTTGAAGTTCGTCACAGTCTGCTTTGGTCTTAACTATCTTGAGCAGTTTAGTATCATCTGCAAACTTTGTCGCCTCACTGTTTACCCCTTTCTCCAGATCATTTATGAATAAGTTGAATAGGATTGGTCCTAGGACTGACCCTTGGGGAACACCACTAGTTACCCCTCTCCATTCTGAGAATTTACCATTAATTCCTACCCTTTGTTCCCTGTCTTTTAACCAGTTCCATGAAAGGACCTTCCCTTTTATCCCATGACAGCTTAATTTACGTAAGAGCCTTTAGTGAGGGCCCTTTCAAAGGCTTTCTGGAAATCTAAGTACACTAAGTCCACTGGATCCCCCTTGTCCACATGTTTATTAACCCCTTCAAAGAACTCTAATAGCTTAGTAAGACATGATTTCCCTTTACAGAAACCATGTTGACTATTGCTCAACAGTTTATGTTTTTCTACGTGTCTGACAATTTTATTCTTAACTATTGTTTCGACTAATTTGCCTGGTACCAACGTTAGACTTACCGGTCTGTATTTGCCAGGATCACCTCTAGAGCCCTTTTTAAATATTGGTGTTACATTAGCTAACTTCCAGTCATTGGGTACAGAAGCTGATTTAAAGGACAGGTTACAAACCTTAGTTAATAGTTCCGCAACTTCACATTTGAGTTCTTTCAGAACTCTTGGGTGAATGCCATCTGGTCCCGGTGACTTGTTAATGTTAAGTTTATCAATTAATTCCAAAACCTCCTTTAGTGACACTTCAATCTGTGACAGTTCCTCAGATTTATCACCTACAAAAGCCGGCTCAGGTTTGGGAATCTCCCTAACATCCTCAGCCGTGAAGACTGAAGCAAAGAATCCGTTTAGTTTCGACGCAATGACTTTATCGTCTTTAAGCGCTCCTTTTGTATCTCGATCATCAAGGGGCCCCACTGGTTGTTTAGCAGGCTTCCTACTCCTGATGTACTTAAAAAACGTTTTGTTATTACCTTTAGAGTTTTTGGCTAGCGGTTCTTCAAACTCCTCTTTGGCTTTTCTTATTACATTCTTGCACTTAATTTGGCAGTGTTTTTGCTCCTTTCTATTTGCCTCATTAGGATTTGACTTCCACTTTTTAAAGGAAGTCTTTTTATCTCTCACTGCTTCTTTTACATGGTTGTTAAGCCACAGTGGCTCTTTATTAGTTCTTTTACTGTGTTTCTTAATTTGGGGTATACATTGAAGTTGGGCCTCTATTATGGTGTCTTTAAAAAGCGCCCACGCAGCTTGCAGGGATTTCACTTTAGTCACTGTACCTTTTAACTTCTGTTTAACTAACCCCCTCATTTTTGCATAGTTCCCCCTTTTGAAATTAAATGCCACAGTGTTGGGCTGTTGAGATGTTCTTCCCACCACAGGGATGTTGAATGCTATTGTATTATGGTCACTATTTCCAAGCGGTCCTATTATAGTTACCTCTTGGACCAGCTCCTGTGCTCCACTCAGGACTAAATCTAGAGTTGCCTCTCCCCTTGTGGGTTCCCATACCAGCTGCTCCATGAAGCAGTCATTTAAAGTATCGAGAAATTTTATCTCTGCATTTTGTCCTGAAGTGAAATGTTCCCAGTCAATATGGGGATAATTGAAATCGCCCACTATTATTGAGTTCTTAATTTTGATAGCCTCTCTAATTTCCCTTAGCATTTCATGATCACTATCGCTGTCCTGGTCAGGTGATCTATAATAGATCCCTAATGTTATATTCTTATTAGAGCATGAAATTTCTATCCATTCAGATTGTATGGAACATGTGGATTCTCTTAAGATTTTTACTTAATTTGATTCTACATTTTCTTTCACATATAGTGCCACTCCCCTCCCCGCACAACCTGTTCTGTCCTTCCGATATATTTTGTACCCTGGAATGACTGTGTCCCATTGATTGCCCTCAGTCCACCAGGTTTCTGTGATGCCTATTATATCAATATCTTCCTTTATCACGAGGCACTCTAGTTCACCCATCTTATTATTTAGACTTCTAGCATTTGTGTACAAGCACTTTAAAAACTTGTCACTGTTTATTTGTCTGCCCTTTTCTGATGTGTCAGATTCTTTTTATGTGAATGTTTATCATCTGATCTGGCCCCTACTTTATCCTCTTCCATCCTCTGCTCCTGACTATAACCTGGAGATT
The DNA here is from genome assembly GCF_027887155.1 of Malaclemys terrapin pileata. Lineage (NCBI taxonomy): Eukaryota > Metazoa > Chordata > Testudines > Emydidae > Malaclemys > Malaclemys terrapin. The sequence goes on from NC_071511.1 coordinate 47,124,749, forward strand.
CTCTATCATTAGACTCTCCCCTAAGAGAAGTCTCTGTCCGAGCCACATGCTCCTCTGCAGCAGTCGGCTTTCCCCCATCTCCTAGTTTAAAAACTGCTCTGCAACCTTTTTAATGTTTAGTGCCAGCAGTCTGGTTCCACTTTGGTTTAGGTGGAGCATATCTCTCCTGTATAGGCTCCCCCCGTCTCAAAAGCGTTCCCAGTTCCTAATGAATGTAAACCCCTCCTCTCTACACTAGAGTCTCATCCACGCATTGAGACTCTGAAGCTCTGCCTGCCTACCTGGCTCTGTGCGTGGAACTGGGAGCATTTCTGAGAATGCCACCATAGAGGTCCTGGATTTCAGTCTCTTCCCTAGCAGTCTAAATTTGGCCTCCAGGACATCTCTCCTACCCTTCCCTATGACATTGGTACCTACATGTACCACAACCACCGGCTCCTCCCCAGCACTACACATAAGTCTGTCCAGATGCCTCAAGAGATCCGCAACCTTCGCACCAGGCAGGCAAGTCACCATATGGTTCTCCCGCTCATCACAAACCCAGCTATCTATGTTTCTAATGATCGAATCTCCCATTACCAACACCTGCCTTTTCCTAGTGACTGGAGTTCCCTCCCCCAGAGGGATAACCTCAGTGCGAGAGGCAACCCCAGCACCGTCTGGAAGGAGGGTCCCAACTATGGAAAGGTTTCCCTCTGCTCCCGTTGACTGCTCTGCTTCCCTGGGCCATTCATCCTCCTCAACAGTGCAGGGGCTGTCTGACCGGAGGTGGGACAATTCTACAGTGTCCTGGAAAGCCTCATCAACATACCTCTCTGCCTCTCTTAACTCCTCCAGTTCCACTACCCTGGCCTCCAAAGTCCGTACGTGGTCTCTGAGGGCCAGGAGCTCCTTGCACCGAATGCACACATACGCCACCCGCCCACAGGGCAGGTAATCATACATGCTGCACTCAGTGCAATAAATTGGATAGCCCCCACGCTGCAGCTGGGCTTCTGCCTGCATTGTCTCCTAGTTAATGAAAGGGTTGTTTAAGCAAGAAGTTTTGGATGTAGTTTGGTTTATAGGTTTTAAGGGGAATAAAGGGAAACAGATAGAACCGGCGAGGGACTCCCATTCCCCTTCCAAACTCCCTTGAGAAACTCCCTGTTAGCAGCCCCTGGTCGCTTGTACACTGCTTTATAAAGCCCTGGCCTGTGTGAATTCCCCACCCACTGATTAAGGCTCAGCCAATTACCAGAGGCTTCTAGCTTTCAGACCTTCCTTTGAAGCTCACAGCTTCCAACTGCCAGCCACAGCAAATGGTCCTTCAAACAAACAGACTGACAAACACAAGCTCAGCACACAGCAAGTAACCCCCAAACACAAACACACACACACAGTACAGACAGTCACTTACCCTAAGGGTCCTGTATTTGCTCCTCCTTCACCTGGAGAACTCCCTTGCGAAACTCCCTGTTAGCAGCCCCTGGTCACAAAAAACGAATTTAACTAATTTAAAAGTATGTAATTAGTAATTTGATATGTCGGGTGGCGCCTTTTTTTTGTGTTCGCTCCCCCTGATGTTAGAATCATAGAATCATAGAATATCAGAGTTGGAAGGGACCTCAAGAGGTCATCTAGTCCAACCCCCTGCTCAAAGCAGGACCAATTCCCAGCTAAATCATCCCAGCCAGGGCTTTGTCAAGCCGGGCCTTAAAAACCTCCAAGGAAGGAGACTCCACCACCTTCCTTGGTAACGCATTCCAGTGTTTCACCACCCTCCTAGTGAAATAGTTTTTCCTGATATCCAACCTGGACCTCCCCCACTGCAACTTGAGACCATTGCTCCTTGTTCTGTCATCTGCCACCACTGAGAACAGCCGAGCTCCATCCTCTTTGGAACCCCCCTTCAGGTAGTTGAAGGCTGCTATCAAATCCCCCCTCATTCTTCTCTTCTGGAGACTAAACAATCCCAGTTCCCTCAGCCTCCCCTCATAAGTCATGTGCTCCAGACCCCTAATCATTTTTGTTGCCCTCCGCTGGACTCTTTCCAATTTTTCCACATCCTTCTTGTAGTGTGTGGCCCAAAACTGGACACAGTATTCCAGATGAGGCCTCACCAATGTCGAATAAAGGGGAACGATCACGTTCCTCGATCTGCTGGCAATGCCCCTACTTATACAGCCCAAAATGCCGTTAGCCTTCTTGGCAACAAGAGCACACTGTTGACTCATATCCAGCTTCTCGTCCACTGTGACCCCTAGGTCCTTTTCTGCAGAACTGCTACCTAGCCATTCGGTCCCTAGTCTGTAGCAGTGCATGGGATTCTTCCGTCCTAAGTGCAGGACTCTGCACTTGTCCTTGTTGAACCTCATCAGGTTTTTTTCGGCCCAATCCTCTAATTTGTCTAGGTCCCTCTGTATCCGATCCCTACCCTCTAGCGTATCTACCACGCCTCCTAGTTTAGTGTCATCTGCAAACTTGCTGAGAATGCAGTCCACACCATCCTCCAGATCATTAATAAAGATATTAAACAAAACCGGCCCCAGGACCGACCCTTGGGGCACTCCGCTTGAAACCGGACATGGAGCCATTGATCACTACCCGTTGAGTCCGACGATCTAGCCAGCTTTCTATCCACCTTACAGTCCATTCATCCAGCCCATACTTCTTTAACTTGGCGGCAAGAACACTGTGGGAGACCGTATCAAAAGCTTTGCTAAAGTCAAGGAATAACACATCCACTGCTTTCCCCTCATCCACAGAGCCAGTTATCTCATCATAGAAGGCAATTAGGTTAGTCAAGCACGACTTCCCCTTGGTGAATCCATGCTGACTGTTCCTGATCACTTTCCTCTCCTCTAAATGTTTCATAATTGATTCCTTGAGGACCTGCTCCATGATTTTTCCAGGGACTGAGGTGAGGCTGACTGGCCTGTAGTTCCCCGGATCCTCCTCCTTCCCTTTTTTAAAGATGGGCACTACATTAGCCTTTTTCCAGTCATCTGGGACCTCCCCTGATCGCCATGAGTTTTCAAAAATAATGGCTAATGGCTCTGCAATCTCACCCGCCAACTCCTTTAGCACCCTCGGATGCAGCGCATCCGGCCCCATGGACCTGTGCACGTCCAGTGTTTCTAAATAGTCCCGAACCACTTCTTTCTCCACAGAGGGTTGGTCACCTTCTCCCCATGCTGTACTGCCCAATGCAGCAATCTGGGAGCTGACCTTGTGTGTGAAGACAGAGGCAAAAACATCATTGAGTACATTAGCTTTTTCCACATCTCGGTCACTAGGTTGCCTCCCTCATTCAGTAAGGGGCCCACACTTTCCTTGATTTTCTTCTTGTTGCTAACATACCTGAAGAAACCCTTCTTGTTACTCTTAACATCTCTTGCTAGCTGCAACTCCAAGTGTGATTTGGCCTTCCTGATTTCACTCCTGCACGCCTGAGCAATATTTTTATACTCCTCCCTGGTCATTTGTCCAATCTTCCACTTCTTGTAAGCTTCTTTTTTGCGTTTAAGATCAGCAAGGATTTCACTGTTTTTGCCAAGCTGGTCGCCTGCCATATTTACTATTCTTTCTACACATCGGGATGGTTTGTTCCTGCAACCTCAATAAGGATTCTTTAAAATACAGCCAGCTCTCCTGGACCCCTTTGCCCTTCATTTTATTCTCCCAGGGGATCCTGCCCATCTGTTCCCTGAGGGAGTCATAGTCTGCTTTTCTGAAGTCCAGGGTCCGTATTCTGCTGCTCTCCTTTCTTCCTTGTGTCAGGATCCTGAACTCGACCATCTCATGGTCACTGCCTCCCAGGTTCCCATCCACTTTTGCTTCCCCTACTAGTTCTTCCCTGTTTGTGAGTAGCAGGTCAAGAAAAGCTTTGCCCCTAGTTGGTTCCTCCAGCACTTGCACCAGGAAATTGTCCCCTACACTATCCAAAAATTTCCTGGATTGCCTGTGCACCGCTGTATTGCTCTCCCAGCAGATATCAGGGTGATTAAAGTCTCCCATGAGAACCAGGGCCTGCGATCTAGCAACTTCTGCTAGTTGCCAGAAGAAAGCCTCGTCCACCTCGTCCCCCTGGTCTGGTGGTCTATAGCAGACTCCAACCACGACATCACCCTTGTTGCTCACACTTCTCAACTTTATCCAGAGACTCTCAGGTTTTTCTGCAGTTTCATACCGGAGCTCTGAGCAGTCATACTCCTCTCTTACATACAACGCAACTCCCCCACCTTTTCTGCCCTGCCTGTCCTTCCTGAACAGTTTATATCCATCCATGACAGTACTCCAGTCATGTGAGTTATCCGACCAAGTCTCTGTTATTCCAATCACATCATAGTTCCCTGACTGTGCCAGGACTTCCAGTTCTCCCTGCTTGTTTCCCAGGCTTCCTGCATTTGTGTATAGGCACTTAAGATAACTCATCGATCGTCCCTCTTTCTCAGCATGAAACAGGAGTCCTCCCCTCTTGCGCTCTCCTGTTGTGCTTCTTCCCAGGATCCCATTTCCCCACTTACCTCAGGGCTTTGGTCTCCTTCCCCCGGTGAACCTAGTTTAAAGCCCTCCTCACTAGGTTAGCCAGCCTGCTGGCGAAGATGCTCTTCCCTCTCTTCGTTAGGTGGAGCCCGTCTCTGCCTAGCACTCCTTCTTCTTGGAACACCATCCCATGGTCGAAGAATCCAAAGCCTTCTCTCCAACACCACCTGCGTAGCCATTCGTTGACTTCCACGATTCGACGGTCTCTACCCCGGCCTTTTCCTTGCACAGGGAGGATGGACGAGAACACCACTTGCGCCTCAAACTCCTTTATCCTTCTTCCCAGAGCCACGTAGTCTGCAGTGATCCGCTCAAAGTCATTCTTGGCAGTATCATTGGTGCCCACGTGGAGAAGCAGGAAGGGGTAGCGATCCGAGGGCTTGATGAGTCTCGGCAGTCTCTCCGTCACATCGTGTATCCTAGCTCCTGGCAAGCAGCAGACCTCTCGGTTTTCCCGGTCGGGGCGGCAGATAGATGATTCAGTCCCCGTGAAGAGGGAGTCCCCGACCACCACCACCCTCCTCCTCCTCTTGGGAGTGGTGGTCGTGGAACCCCCATCCCTAGGACAGTGCATCTTTTGCCTTCCAATCGGTGGAGTCTCCTTCTGCTCCCTTCCCTCAGATGGGTCATCTAGTCCACTCTCCGCATTAGTACCTGTAGAGAGAACATGGAAACGATTGCTCACCTGTATCTCCATTGCTGGTGCATGGACGCTCCTCTTTCTCCTTCTGGAGGTCACATGCTGCCAAACCTCCTCACAATCCTTCTGTCCCTGCTGCGCCTGCTCTGAATCTTCAGAACATTGTGGCCGTAGAAGCATCTCCTGACATCTGTCCAGGAAATCTTCATTTTCCCTTATGCAACGCAGAGTCGACACTCGTTTCTCCAGCCCTAAAACCTTCTCTTCCAACATGGAGACCAGCTTGCACTTTGTACAGACAAAGTCGCTTCTGTCCTGTGGAAGAAAGACAAACATGGCACAACCTGTGCAGGTTACAACAGCTGATCGCTCACCTTCCATATCACCGTCCTCTTAAGAGCTTCCTCAACTGTTGCAGGAACTACTCAGAGAAACCTGCAGATGAAAGCCTCAGTGAGCTCTCCCCTCTGTTAGCCTCTGCTGTTCGCCGCTCAGCTGGTTCGCTGCTGACTGCCCTTATATACCAGTCAGGCCCACTCAAGGCCCACCTGGAACAAAGCACTCCCAATTCACACTTTTCATACAAACAAGTTAGAACCTGGCTACGCCACTGCGTACAGGGGTGGGGTAGTTGTAGGGGCACGCCCTAGAATTGCATGCAGCTCATCATAGAAGCGGCATGTCTGGGGGTCTGACCCAGAGTGGCCGTTTGCCTATTTGGTTTTTTGGTAGGCTTGCCTGAGATCCTTAAGTTTCACGCGGCACTGCTACGGGTCCCTGTTATAGCCTCTGTCCTTCATGTCCTTGGAGATTTTTTTCAAATATTTTGGCATTTCGTCTTTTGGAACGGAGTTCTGATGGCATGGATTCATCTCCACAATCAGTGATCAGATCCAGTACCTCCCGTTTGGTTCATGCTGGAGCTCTTTTGCGATTCTGGGACTCCATGGTCACTTCTGCTGATGAGAACTGCACGATTACCAGTGCTGATCAGCTTGCCATGCTGGCCAAACAGGAAATTAAATTCAAAAGTTCGCGGGGCTTTTCCTGTCTACCTGGCCAGTGCACCTGAGTTGAGAGTGCTGTCCAGAGCGGTCACTAGGGAACACTCTGGGATAGCTCCCGGAAGCCAATACCGTCGAATTGCGTCCACACTACCCCAAATTCGACCCGGCGATGTCGATTTCAGTGCTAATCCCCTTGTCAGAAGGAGTACAGGAATCGATTTTAAGAGCTCTTTAAGTCGAAAAAAAGGGCTTCGTCGTGTGGACGGGTGCAAGGTTAGATCAATCTAACACTGCTAAATCTGACCTAAACTCGTAGCGTAGATCAGGGCAAAGTGAGAGTTATTCTGATTGCCCCCTCCTGGCCAAAACAAGTCTGGTTTCCTTACTTGACACAGATGGCATATGTCCTCCAGTTCCATTTCAGCCCATTCCCCACCTGCTCTCTCAAAGTGACAGGCTGATCCTTCACCCCAACCTTCAGGTCCTCTGCCTCCAGGCTTGGCTCCTTCTTGGTTCCATAAATTAGAGGTAGACTGCTCTGATGAGGTGAAATGTGTTGCTCCCCAGCTGAAAGTCAACCACTTGATGTACTTACCTGCACCTTGGCAGGGGGTTAGATTAGACACTAGGTGACCCTTGCAGCCCCTTCAGATCCTATGGTTCTATGCCATCCCCAGCCAGTCTGCCCTGGCATAACTGGCAGTTCTCTTTAAGTGCAGAAAAGAGAGTTCCTCTCCTGAGTACCATAGAAGACTGACTGCAGCTCTTCAGTGCTTGCCCGAGATTGTTACCTGCACACATTAGGGCACCCCACATTTTCCCAGTCCGTAGGGCTCCAGGTTTAACCCGGTTAATTTAGGAACCCTCACCTTTTCCCAATTCAGAGGGCTCCAGGTGAAAAGCACCTACCCTTACCCAATTCGTAAGGCTCAGGGCCACCCGTACCCAATTCGTAGGGCTCAGGATGTAACTAACCTGGTCAATTTAAGTACCCACACCCTTTCCCAATATGTAGGGCTCTGGGTGTATACTACTTCTGCAGGTGTGCAGGACCTTTTACCAGTGAAAGAGCCTTACACAGTAATATACTATATACCCTCTATTTATTAACAATTACCAATAACAGACTGCACACACTACACGGACAGTGCTCACCACTCCCAATAAGACAGGTGAACTTTTCTTGATGGCCAGTCAGGATCAGGTCCATCTGGGGGACTCCAGTTTCTGCACGGTGTCATTGGCAGAGTGTTGAGATCTGGCAGCTCTGATCTTTGGGGCTGTGTCCTGGAGTTGGTTCCCAAAGAACTTCCTTTTGGACCCCAGGTTATATAGTGAAATTTGAGTCCTATTTAGCTGTACTTTAATCAATCATTATACTAAAATTTTACTAACCAATCCTAACATAGTGTAGCAAAATTCTCTAACCAATCCTACCCCACCACCTTAATTAATTTACACCTAACAAAATTAATTATGTAACAGACAGAAACAATTAAAGAACCAGACAGAGACTGTACACATAAACAATTAGGGAAGTGGGGACCATAATAACAAAACAATAAAGAAATGAGGATTTCGCAACCACAGCTATTGAGAAGTGATTTCTTGACAGACAGGATGCTATCCAACTAAGTTTTCTTTAACCATCTTAAGATCTGTTTTTTTTAATCCGGTGCTAGTGGGGGCCATTAGGACCGGGCCTCCTTCTGAACAGCCCGATATCACATTGTTTTACTGTAATTTAGATGGAATGTGAGGATGAGACTTCCTGCTTCTCAGCTAATGGCTGCTGCTTGGCTGCTCTTTTAATCTGGCTGCAGACGAAGGTGTCAAGGCTGATTCCCCATCTGGCCACTCCAGGCTGGTATTCAACTCCCAAGGTTACAGCTTTTCTCTGACCTTGGATGGGTAGATGCTGCCACCACCCAAGTGCAGAACCCTTTGAGAACCCAGGAAGGTGCACTTGGGAATTCCTTCCTGTGGGGTACCCTCAAGCCCTTTCGCCCCCCTCCAGGGAAGAGCTGAGAAAGAAAAAGAAAAAGGAAATCAGCAGTTGCTACCAGATAATTAAACAACATGTGCACAAACCTCTTAAGACACAAAAATCCAATTCTGTTCTTAAAAAAGGTAAATTTTATTAATTAAAAAAGAAAATACGTCTGGGAACTCAGGCTATTGCTAGATTAAAAAAAAAACCTACAAGGATTAAGCATCAAGAATAGCTTTCTTGAGGTCCAGCTTAAAGGTTACAAGCAAAACAAAAGCCCCTGGGTTAGCACAGAGGAATCCACAAGCCATAATGAAATAAAAGGAATAAAGCTAATCGCATCTTCCTAGACATTTCCTGATTACATATCTGGGGTTTTAAATTAGTAGTTTCTAGGTATGATACTGATGATTTTTTCAAGCCTGGCCCAAGCTCTTACAGCAGTGGTGGGCAAACTTTTTGGCCCGAGGGCCACATCTGGGTGGGAAAATTGCATGCAGGGCCATGCAGGGCCATGAATGTAGAGCTGGGGCAAGGGTTGGGGTGCAGAAGGGAGTGTGGGCTGTGGGAAGGGATTGCGTTGTGCAGGAAGGGGCTCAGGGCAGGGGGTTGGTGTGCAGGGAGGGGTGCACAGTGCGGGAGGGGTTCAGGGGAGGGGCTCAGGGCAGGGGGTTGAGGTGCAGAGTATGGGAGGGGACTCAGGGCAGGGGGCTGGGAGTGCAGGAGGGTGCAGGGTGCAGCAGGGGTCTCAGGGCAGGGGGTTGAGGTGTGGGGTGCAGGAGGGGTTCGGGGTGCGGGATCCGGGGTAGCAGCGGTGTGCAGCAGGCTCCCTGCCTACCCTGGCCCCGCACCACACCACACCGCTCCCAGAAGCGGCCGGCACTACGTCTAGTTGGCCCCTGGGGGGGATGTAGAGGGCTCCACGCGCTGCCCTCACCTGTGGGTACCTCCCCCAAAGCTCCCAATGGCCGCAGTTCCCTGTTCCCGGCCAATGGGAGCTTTGGGTGTGGAACCCACAGGCAAGGGCAGTGCGCGGAGCCCTCTGCTCCTCCCCTCCCCCAGGGAGCAGCGCGGTGCCTGCGGTGCCACGGGGGTGGCAATCCCGCGGGCCAGATCTGGCCCGCAGGCCACAGTTTGCCCACCCCTGTCTTACAGCATAGCTCTGTCTTGTCCGCATCTCCCTGGGAGAACAACGACAGACCAAAGGGGAGTCTTTGTTTCAATTTTAAAAAGTTCTAGCCTTCCCATTGGCTCTTTTGGCCAGGTGCCCCCTCACTTCCTTTTACCTATGCATCCCAGTGAGACTTTTTAACCCTTTACAGGTAGAGCAATTAGAGAACAGCTACTAAGAGGATTTTATAGCTATTGGCTGTCTGGGTGTCCATAAAAGGGAGCAACCCCCACCCACACTCCCTTCATTTATCACAGAAGGTCTTAGGCTTTAGGCCTTATACTTACAAGGTCACAGTCCAGTTCAAGATAAAGCTAGCTTAGCTATGTATGCATGCACACAGCATTCCTAACTTAGGTTCTTCTTCGAGTGATTGCTCCTGTGTATTCCACAGTAGGTGTGCGTGCTCACTACATGCATCGGTGCTGGAAGTTTTTCCCTTAGCAGCATCTGTAGTGGGGATGTAGCGCCGACATATCGCGCCATAAAGGAGGCTGCGTGCTCCCCTCACCCTCAGTTCCTTCTTGCCGCCAGTGAAGGTAGTCGGAACTTGTGCTCCAGCTTTGCTGAAGCATTTCTAGCCTTAGTGGTATCCAGCTTTCCCTAAAGTTACTGGTTGAACTTTCTCTGTTAGTGCTGGGCTTGGGGCATGCCCCGTGGCCCAGGCTTCAAGTCGTGCAACTCTTGTTGCAATTCTATGCCTAGAAGTGATCCACACACTCAGTGTCTTCGCTGTCTGGGCGAGGCTCACATTAGTGAGAAGTGTAAGATCTGCCGCTCCTTCAAGCTGCGAACGAAGAAGGAGCGTAAGATCCGACTTCGAGCTCTCCTAATGGAGTCGGCGTTGACTCCGGCACCGACGCGTCGAGCTGACCCCGCGCCGGGAACCTCGTCCTCGGCTCCCAGTGCGCATCGAAGCAACCCAGGCACGCCGTCCTGATGCCGCGCCCAGTACCGCGTTGTTGGTGCGCAGCGAGGCCCCGTCGAAGAGCCGGCACCACTCCCCTTCTAAGAAGCAAGGGAAGACTCAGCGGCGCCAGAAGAAAAAACGAGGTGAGGCTAGACCCATGCTGGGCGGCCCATGATCCCCATCGGGACTGAGACCTCCAACTCGGGCGGAGCGGAGTAGTCCGGTGCCGTCCATGCGCGCCTCGCCAGAGGTGAGAATGCCTTCGATGCCAGAGGCAGCTCAGGCTGCGTGCGACATCATGACGCTTCCGGTACTGGGAGTGCCGCTTCAGTTGGGACCCCGATCCCGTGGGAAGCCTTCGCTCAGTCCCATCGACCCTCTCCGGACATCTCCGAGGTCGAAGGGCTGAGCCATGGACCTCGGTGCGCCTCCACGCCGTGAGCAGGATCATCTGCGAGCGAGCTTTACAACTCCACTCTGACAGACTATAGAGGAGGCACTAAGAGATGTCGCCGCTCCTCTTCGAGCCTTGACCGCAGGGACAGGTCTCGGCAGCGGCGGCACTGCCGTTCCCGCTCCGGCATCCGCAGTGGAAGGAGCTATGCTCGGAGCTCGTCACAGGAATCCTAGGCACCGAGGCGTTGTACTCTTGGGCGCCGGAGGCACTACTGGGACAGCACTCCCGACTCCTACCTGTCCTCCTCCAGGGGCCGGAGACGTCATGTACGGGACCGCTCCAGCCTTTCATACGGCACCGTCTGCTCCTCACAGACTTCGGCTTTGGCACATAGCCACCCCTCGTCGAGCCGCTCGGTGCTGCAAGACCAGCCGGCCCTTCCGGGCCACCTTGCGTCCCAGGGCCAGGCCGTTCCCTGGCAGGGACAGTGGTGCCAGTGGGCACCGTGGCCCCAGGCACTGGCACCGCCGGGATCCCGCTCCGTGGCGGGAGCGTCCCAGGCCCAGCCGACGTCGCCGCCTCGGCACCGCGATGAGGCAGTGGGCACCAACCCTCCGGCACCGACTTGGGCCCCGGGTCAGGACTTCGAGCTTTTGGTACAGCCAGGTGCAGATAATACTGCAGCACCGACCTCCTCGGCGCCAGATGACTCCGTGGCGCCACCACCTCCGGTCTCTCAGGAGGATTTCAAGGCCCACCAGGAGCTACTCAGGAGGGTGGCATCAAACCTCCAGCTCCAGGCCGAGAGATGGAGGAGCCATCGGACACATTGTTTAATGTCTTGACCTCCTCGACGCTGGGGCGTGTGGCCCTCCCACTCCATCACGGGGTGGCCAATATTATTACTGGCCTCTGGCAAACCCCAGCATCTCTCTGTCCGATCTTCAAAAAGGCCGAACGGAAGTACTTTGTGCCCACTAAGGTGCACGAGTACTTATACTCCCACCCAACTCCGAACTCTCTAGTGGTGGAGTCGGTGAGCCACCGAGAGAGACATGGCCAACCCACTCCTATCCCTAAGGACAAAGACGTTCACAGGCTGCATTCCTTTGGGAGAAAGGTTTATTCGTCTGCGAGCTTTCAGCTCAGAGTGGCCAACTACCAGGCATTCTTGAGCAGATATGATTTTGACCTGTGAGGGTCCCTTCCCAAGTCTGAGCCCTCCCTCCATAAAAAGGACAGGAAGGAGTTCCGGGCTCTTGTTGATGAGGGTGCGGCGGCGGCTAAAGCAGCGCTCCAGGCGGCCTCCGATGCGGTGGACACGGCTGCTCATTCGATGGCCGCGGCGATTTTCATAAGAAGGGAGTCCTGGCTTTCACTCTCTGGCCTATCGGCTGAGTCCCAGTCGATCATGCAGGACCTGCCATTCGATGGTTGGGCCCTGTTTGCAGATCAAACAGACACGCGTCTGCATGGGATGAAAGACTCTCGTACTACCCTGCAGACGCTGGGCTTGTACGTCCCGCAGGCTAAGGACAAGCCCAGGCCTCACACCTCTGCTCCAAAGGCTCGGGTTAGATATGAGCCCCGCCTAAGAAGCAGCAGGAGCAGAGGCGCCGGTCACAACGCCAATCCCGTTCAGCCCCTCGTCCGGGACCCTCTAAGGCAAAGAGGCCAGGGAAGCGGCGTTTTTGACTGCTTGCGGGGGGTCACGGGGCCTGTTGCCAGGTTAACCTTCTCCCTCCCCCCCCCAGTTAATAAAGTTCAGGTTTGCAAATCATTTACCTGCCTTCCGTTTGCAATGGTTCCGTATCCCTACGGACCGCTGGGTCCTCAACACTATATCCCTGGGGTACAGGTTGCAGTTTGTTTCGCCCCCTCCCAATTGCCCTCCGGCCAGGGAGTCGGTGGAGGACCCAGAACATACACTCCTCCTAGGTCAGGAGGTACAGTGCCTCCTCTCCCTGGGAGCTGTGGAGAGGGTACCTTGGGAATTCCGGGGCAAGGGATTCTATTCCAGGTATTTCCTCATCCCGAAGGCAAAGGGCGGGCTTCAGCCCATCCTCGATCTGCGGAAGCTCAACCAGTTCTTGGTTCGCTACAAATTCTGCATGGTGTCCCTAGCCTCTATTATTCCCTCTCTAGACCCCGGGGATTGGTTTGCAGCGCTGGACCTTCAAGATGCCTACTTCCACATCCACATTTTCGAGGGTCACAGATGCTACCTCCGTTTCCTGGTGGGTCAGGATCACTACCAGTTTACGGTTCTTCCCTTTGGCCTCTCGACGGCCCCCAGGGTCTTCACCAAATGTATGACGGTGGTAGCGGCCCACCTCAGAAGTAGAGGGCTGCAGGACTTTCCTTACCTGGACGATTGGCTGCTCAAGGGCAAGTCCCGGTCCTAGGTGCAGCAGCAAATATCCCTCTTGCTATGCACCTGCTCCGCTCTGGGTCTAGTGGTAAACGAGGAGAAATCCACGTTAGTTCCTGTCCAGCGCATAGAATTCATAGGAGCGCTGCTGGATTCCCAGGTGGCCACAGTCTCCCTTCCAAGGGACAGGTTTGAGGCACTCAAAGGCCTCATCGCCTCGGTCACGGCCTTCCCAGTAACCACGGCTCGGATATGCCTTCAAATCCTCGGCCACATGGCAGCATGCACCACAGTGTTGCAACACGCCAGGCACCAGATGAGGCCCCTCCAACTCCGGTTGGCCTCCCGCTATTCCCAGGTCAGGGACGGCCTGGAGAAGGCCAACATGGTTGCAGACCTCCAATGGTGGTCCCTCCCGAGCAACATGCTCTGGGGTATCCCCTTCCGAGACCCCTCTCCCTCACTAGATCTAGTGTCGGATGCCTCGGACCTGGGCTGGGGAGCCCACGTGGGGGACGTCAGGACTCAGGGTATGTGGTCACCCAAGGAACTGACCCTGCACATAAATGTCAGGGAACTCAGGGCTGTGCGCCTGGAGTGCCTGGCCTTTCGCCAGCACTTACAAGGGAAGGTGTTCAGAGTCCTCACGGACAACACCACCGCAATGTATTACATCAACAGGCAAGGGGGCACGCGCTCCAGGGCCTTATGCCAGGAAGCTCAACTCCTGTGGGAGTTCTGAATAGCCCACAACATCCTCCTCCGAGCGTTCCACCTACCCGGCGAGAGCAACACGCTCGCAGATCGCCTGAGCAGGGCATTCTCACATCAACACAAGTGGTCCCTGCACAGGGAGGTGGCAGAATGGATTTTCCTTCAGTGGGGCACTCCCCAGGAGGACCTATTCGCCATCGCCCAGAACCGCCTGTGTCCCAGGTTCTGCTCCAGGGTGATAGAAGGCGATGGGGCCATGACGGACGCGTTCCTGCTCGATTGGTCAGGGCCCCTGATGTACGCCTTCCCGCCCTTCCCCCTCATAGGCAGCGTCCTACAGAAGGTGAAGTCAGACGGGGCGAGAATTAACCTGATAACCCCCGATTGGGCCTGTAAACATTGGTACGGGACCCTATTGTAACTCTTGGCGGCTCCCCCTCGCAGGCTGCCGCTGCGCCCGGACCTCCTCTTCCAGGAGGAAGGTCGTCTCCTCCATACCAACCTGGCCCCGCTCCACCTGACAGCGTGGCTGCTCCGTGGCTAGATGTGGAGGAGGGGAGGTGTACCGAGGCTGTTAGACGGGTCCTGCTTGAAAGCAGGAAGCCGTCCACACGGAGGACCTACCTGGCTAAGCGGTATCGGTTCTCCTCATGGGCGAGGGAGAGAGGTTCCTCCCCCGCATCCGCTCCACCCCAGCTGGTCCTGGACTACCTTCTGTCCCTTAGAACCCAAGAGCTAGCTCCCTCCTTGATCAGGGTTCACCTGGCACTTACAAGTGCCTTTCACTCTTCGGTGGCGGGACAGTCAGTGTTCTCCCACCATGACTTCCAGGTTTTTAAAGGGTTGGACAGAGCGTTCCCTTATGCTAGACCCTCGGTTCCCCCTTGGGACCTGAACCTGGTACTGTCACGCCTCACGGGACCTCCCTTTGAGCCCTTGGCCACTTGTTCCTGGTCCCACTTATCTGAGAAAGTTTTTGGTGGCTATCACCTCAGCCCGCAGGGTTTCAGAGCTTAGGGCGCTGACCTCGGAACCCCTGTACACTGTCTTCCATAAGGGGAAGGTACAGCTTCGCTCATACCTAGCCTTCCTGCCGAAGGTGGTCTCGGCGTTTCATATGGACCAGGACATTTTCCTGCCAGTCCTGTGTCCTAAGCTCCATTCCTCCAATGAGGAACGCCGCCTACACATGCTAGACATGCGTAGGGCACTGGTCTTTTACTTAGATCGAACAAGGCCATTTCGGGCATCCCCTCAGCTTTTCATTGCTACAGCCGAGCGAATGAGAGGGCAACTGGTTTCCACCCAGCGGATTTCCCACTGGATCACCTCATGCATATGCACGTGTTATGACCTGGCCAGGGTTCCCCCACCTCCTATTGTTAAGGCGCATTCGACAAGAGCCCAGGCCTCGTCTGCGGCCTACGTGGCTCATGTCCCTATTCAGGACATCTGCAGGGCTGCTACATGGTCCTCTGGCCACACTTTTGCATCGCACTATGCGATCGTCTCCCAGGCAAGGGATGACGCCGGATTTGGTAGGGCGGTGCTCCGCCCGGGTAACCCGTAACCTTTATCATTTAGAACTCCTACCCACCTCCGTCAGGTATAGCTTGGAGTCACCTACTGTGGAATACACAGGAGCAATCACTCGAAGAAGAAAGGACAGTTACCTGTTCCGTAACTGGCGTTCTTCGAGATGTGTTGCTCCTGTCTATTCCACATCCCACCCTCCTTCCCCTCTGTCGGAGTTGTCTGGCAAGAAGGAACTGAGGGTGGGGGGAGAACGCAGCCCCCTTTATGGCACTATATGTCAGCGCCACTCCAGGGGTCGCAGCGGTGCTCCCCCACTACGGATGCTGCTAAGGGAAAAACTTCCAGCACCGGTGCACGTGGCGAGCACGCACACCTACTGTGGAATAGACAGGAGCAACACATCTCGAAGAACGCCAGTTACGGAACAGGTAACTGTCCTTTCACACATAATGAACAGAACAAACGCATGGAATGCCAGTATGCTTCGAATCTGATTTTCAATTGTCCATAAACTGTTCAAACCCAATTTACTCTGGAACAAGGATGTGTTCTGCTCCTTCATCAAATTTCTACCCATGTATGTTAGGATTAGAACTGTTTCACTAACAGGAAATGTACATTCTTTTTCTGTGCTTCTTGTGCTCAGAAACTTCTTGGCTCTTCTTTCTCTGCCTCAGTCTGAAATATGAAAATGCCAAAAGGTTTGACACTTTCATATTTCAGCTCTATGTAAAGTTCAGTGTAAGCTTGAAAGCTTAGAGTCAGTAACCAGTTTTAAAAAGTTTGAGTACACTTGAAAGCTTGTACCAAGAGAAGTGGGTCCACTAAAAGACATTACCTCATCCTCTTTGTGTTTCTATAATATCCTGGGACCAACATAGCTACAACACTGCAAACAAAAGTTTTAAATGGCCAAAATGAAATTAGAATGGAAACCATTTTGCAGCCTTAACTAGTGGTCACTGGTTTACAGGCTATTAAGCAACATTTTTTTCCTTTGAGAAAATATTTGTGCTGAATCTTCTCATCCAACTCCAAAATCCTGTGGAAGGCAGTACAGCTACACTAGAAAAGGGAGTGTTTGCCAATTCCTGCAATTTTATCTCAATTCTCTTGATATTTGGTGTTTTTCTTGAAGCCTTAACTCCTGGATTCATATAATTATATGGAAATCTCAGCTTTCTTTTTTTAAGTAAGTTCTACTTTATGGTAGCAAAGGAAAGTCTGAAATGGTGACCTGTGTGCATCCCAATGGCTCAAAAACCAGATGGCAACTAAAAATACACAACAGTTATTACTATTTTAAAAAAATCTATTTTTAAGCCCATCTTATGATTTTGAGTGCCTGACAATTTTTAAGCATGTGGGGTTAGAAGCCCTGCTCTCTAATCCTTGTTCACTGTGAATATTTAGTGCCTAAGTTTTCTGTAGAGTGGCACAAACTCTCTTCTTCTTTTTCCTGGCTGCTTCCCTAGTCAGGTTCTGTGACTTTAACAGCTTTCTTCTAAAAGTCATGATCATAGGCCATGCTGCTGTGTAGACCCGCTGAGATCCAGTGCATGTACCAAGTCTTTGGGGTCCCCTTGGTCCCTTCCTAGGGTGACCAGACAACAAGTGTGAAAAATCAGGATGGGGGGGGGGGGGTAATAGGAGCCTATATAAGAAAAAGACCCCAAACTTTGGCCTGTTCCTCTAAAATTGGGATATTTGATCACCCTATTCCTTCCATCCCCTATCACTGCAAGAGCCAACCTCACGCAAAAGCTTTGCCTGCTACAGAGAATTTGAAGCATGGCACGTGTGCGCCCATGAATCCAGGGCAGCTGAGACCAGGGAGCCAGCCTGGTCCACAGCACTTGCCGAGTTGTCATGCAGTCAGCCTGGGCTGTCGTGCTTAGTGGCAGGTCAAGCAGCCAGCCTGGGCGCCAGGGCGGCCACCAAACGCCCTCTGGCTCCAGCACCCACCTCCCCCGCCGCAGGGTGCTGCCCAGGCCCCTGCTAGGCTCAGCCCCTCTTGGCTTCAGGAGGATTCCTGCCAACGACGGGGTTCCCGGCCCCTGGGAGCGGGGACCTGCCTGAGACCCAGAGCAAAGCGCCAGCCCCTCTTCTCTGCCGCCTCGTGGGTTCCAGCCCGTGGCATGGGGGACTTACCCCGCACAAAGATGGCGGCTGCACAGAATTCCATTGCGCGATCATGCTCCGCACAAAGATGGCGTTTCCCGGGGGTTGTTCCGTCTCCTGGAGACCGGCGGCTGAAGCCGTTCCGCGCACCTAGTCCAATCAGCAGCCGCCAACTCTCCCGTCTCGGCCGCGGACCGACCAATCGGGAAAGGGAGCGTGGAGGCCTATGGAAGAGTGGGCGAATGGGAGCTCGACGTGTGAGGGAAGCGCCAGGAGCACCCAATGGGGTGGGGGACGGGCGGTGCATGTTGTCAAGGCACCGGGTGCGAAGGGGTCTGGCAGAGCGGCGTGTGCTACTGAGGAAGCCGGGTGTGCAGCGGCAGGATGCGGGTGGCGAACGGGCTCTGGGCGGCGCTGGCCCTGATCCTGCTCCCGGGCGGCAGCCGGGCCCTGCGGGAGGGGGAGTGCGAGGGTGAGCGAGGTGCCGGCGGGTGTCCCTGTCCGGGGGGCTGCGCAGGGCGGCACCGGCTCTGGCGAGTCCTTGGCCTCGTGGGGCTGCTCTTCACCGGAGACTCGCTCGGCCGGTGGGCGGGCTACCGGCCACTGCGCGGGGCTGGGAGGAGTGGGGCTCCTGGTGGGGGGAGGGGTCCTTGAGCTGCCTGGGGTCTCCTGGGCCGGAAGGGGTTTCTGGAGGGGGGTGCCCGGGCGGGAGGGGGCTGCCCGGTGGGCTCCCTGAGGTGCCTGGCAGTCTCAGAGGGAAAAGGCCCTAGTGAAGAGCAGCCCAGGAAAGCGAAGGGAAGTTGCCTCTTGTCACTGTCTGTTGGGTCTGGAACTTATCCTGCCTGAGCTACAAAGCAAAAATTAAGCTTTGTCCTTCATAGTAGCTTTCTGTTGTCTCTGTCAGCCTGTTTTAAAACACTTAACCAAAACTTTTGCTTGTTTATATCAGGAAGAGGGAGTCCTGATTTTGGAAGGTTTCAGAGTAACAGCCGTGTTAGTCTATATCCGCAAAAAGAAGAACAGGAGTACTTGTGGCACCTTAGAGACTAACAAATTTATTAGAGCATAAGCTTTCGTGGACTACAGCCCACTATGATATGCATCCGAAGAAGTGGGCTGTAGTCCACGAAAGCTTATGCTCTAATAAATTTGTTAGTCTCTAAGGTGCCACAAGTACTCCTGTTCTTCTTTTTGCTGATTTTGGAAAGATCTGTGGAGGGCCTCATAGTGATATCAAGCCAGGACTACAACTCTCTCTTACGTGCACCCATTTGAGAAGAGCAATTTTGAGACCAGGGTCCAAATTTTTGAAGGTATTTTGATGACCATCTTCAGGTGTCTAAATACCTTTTAAAAATCTGTCCCTAATAGTGATATTTAGTACTCTGTGCTCTTGGTTTTGTGTTTTTTTTTTTAATTGCTCTCATTTCACAGTTCACCTTCATTAAAGATCCATTTAATACTCAGTTCTTCATTTCTCTGTTCTATCCTGGGTTTAGGGTGTTTTTTTTCTGTAATAGCTGATAATCTCCAAATAAAGCAAAGTAGGGAGGGTGAGGAATGTTCTGATGAAAGGTTTTGTGATATGGAAGAACTTCCCTAGCTAAAGAAGTGAATTCTGAACCTGAATATTGGCAGGTTAGTAAAGGAGAAAGTGAATCTTGACTATGTTCAAGTGTATTTGTAAATTGCAAGCCTGACCTGATAAGTGAAATGTAATTTTAAAAAACTTTGTCTCCTTACATGGCATAAATGATACCATGGTGACTAACACAATAGAAATCATACTGTACTGGTCACCATTATACTCCGGTTCAGGTAATATATATTGTGCCGTTTATGCTAAAGGGTGCCAGTGTTCAGCTAATAATACAAACTATACACTGGGATCTTGGTGCACCACTGAAATGCATCAGCCTCTTAGGTTTAAACTACTTAACAGCACAGAAGAGTTACACAACAGTTCTTAAGTGAAGAAGTGAACAGATTCTGCAGGTGAAACTTTAAGGGGAACTTTAAAGATGTAGTTATCCAATTTGGAATTTCCTTGCAGTTCTGGAATTTTGCACCACTACTGCTGCAAAAAATGCCATAGTCTCTTTAATTGGGGATTAATTTTTTCACCTCATCTGAAAGATGGCATCTCCAGTGCCCTGTAACACCATGCTGGAACTCAGGTTCAAGAGTAACTCAGTCACCAATATCATTCCCTGCAGCACCTGGAATCCAAATACTAGACCACAGCACAAGAACTGCGGACAGCACTGTGGGAGAAGTAATGTGAAATGGCCAAAAAAGATGCTATGCATGTAGAAAAAGTTCAGCTACCTATTTAGTTCAGGTTATGCTTTCTGCTAGTGTTACATATTTGGAGTGCAGACTTCTTCTTGGTTGTGTGGGGCTCAAATAGGTGATCCTGTATTTTCCAACTTCTTATGCCCTCCCTTGACTTTGGAATTGAGTGTAAAAGTAGCTGAAGGCCATAGAGATTGGTTGATCCCTTCTCCTGGTATCAGTAAAACGTATGGAAGCCCTAACCTGTGCCATTCCCTCCCCCACCCCCAGAGATGGGGTCAGGGTTGGGCACCTTGTCTCATCATTGAAGGTAACAGGATTGCAAGAGTGCTGCTGAGGGTCTCATTTGGCCCACAGAATTTTTCATATTGGTGATGTTGAGGTCAAGGCTGAGTTTCCAAAGCTGACATTCTTAAACAAAGCATTTTTTCCTTTGTAAACTGAGTGGACTTGATCTGTACATACTGAGAGACCATAAACATGGAGTCGACAGTGCCATATTTATTTACAGTCTGTCATTTTCAGAATAGTTTTGCATAATTAAAGTGCTTAGATTGACATTGAGTTATTGTTTTGGGAGGGAAGGATAAGAGAGCCTGGGCATTAAATTGGCTCTTCCCACCCACCGCTTAGTGCTCCCTCTATTGTTTGTTGCTAGCATTGTATTTCCACAGCTCAGTGGTTCTCAAACTGTGGCCAGTCAGCACAGAGCTGCAGTCCATGTGACATTTGCAGGACCACTAATGTAGTATTGGATGTGGCCCACAATGGTAAATAGGTTGAGAACCAACTGCCTCAGCTGAATCTGTGCTGCTCCTCCAGTACAGTACATGAATGTCATTGATGGGATCTCTCCTCAGGGATCTCAGTGGATCTGTTTCTGTTCTGTTCTAAGTATTAGCAAGACAAGGTGGGTGAGGTGTATAAATATGTGAGTCACCTGTCCTCATTCATGCTCTGAAAGATTTACTATGGTGTAATTGTCATGTGTACATCTCCAAGGGGATAGGTTCTTGGTTGCTAATGCAGTGTCCTAACCTAATTCACAAACCCCTTCATTCTCTTGTTTTCGTATAGTTCTCCCCAAGTGCTACTTCCAGGTTAGTGCAAATGTTATGAATCTCTTCCCATTTTTTCCCCCCTTTAGTGTGTGTTACATTCCTGGGAAGGTTCTACCAGAGTTTAAAGGACAAGGATGTTGAGTTCACACCAGCTAGTGTTGAAAAAGAACTCTTGAAATCCTGCAAAGAAGCAAAAGGCAAAGAGAACCGACTGGTAAGTAACAGTGATCCATCACCATCTCTTTTGCAGAATAATTCATACAACACCTGGGAGGTAGATAGAAACTGGGAAAGTCTCTCACTGAATGGTTGTGTATACAGTATAGGCCTATATAGGGAAGATTTGAGGAGGAGTGCAATCCCTCTCCACTATAAAATAAATAAATTGCTACCAATTTTCCTATTGCTTGAACTCATTTCTGCCTGTAATTGAAATGTCATGAGAGAGTTTTTCTTATTAAATTTTACTTTCTACTGAACCCCTTGAGCATTAGATGATGCCTCTAGATTGCTGTACAAATTATGATTAAGTAATAATGCTTATCAACCCTTGAACTGAAAAATGGCAAAGGAAGTGCTAATTGAAAGCAGTCCAAAATGCTTTCACAATGAAGTGACCCAAGTAGAAAGGCCTTCCCCTATCTTTGAAGAGAACTAGGAGTGACTTTGTCAGACATACTCAGGGACATATTGTACTTCAGACAAGTTGTCCTTGAACTGAGAAAACTCTGCCTTCAGGCCAGCTCAGATAAAATGTCACTCGGGGGTACCAGGACAACCTACATCAACATAATGAGAAATCAGCTTTTCTCATAGCTCTAATAGGACTCATGGAGAAATATTCTGTACCAGTAAATGTGAAACTGCAAAACCATGCGACCTAGTCTGTCAAAAATGTGCATGACAAAAGGCCAAATAAGCCATTTCTTGGTGGCATGTTCTCTCTGTTCCTCATGAGTGAAAATAAATCTTCCCCTGGAGCTGAGGTGCTTCCAAGAGGTGGAGTAAAAGTGGGGCTGTTGCTCCTGTTCCCCCTTCACTTTGCTTGCTCTAGAAATCTGAACCAAAGCAGCTGGTCCTCTCCTCTGGATGAAACAAATTCTGAGATAAAATCATGGCAAGACTGAGATTCGTATGGCAGAAAGCTCAGGGTCTCTGGCACAGAGGAGGGAGGAAGCACCCAAGAAAATCAGCTGAATTCTTCTGAAAGGATTCTTTTCCCTCAGCATCACTAGACACCTCATACTTTTCCTTTCTACCCCTCTAGTGCTATTACATTGGAGCCACCAGCGATGCAGCCACTAAAATGGTTAATGAGGTATCAAAACCTCTGAGTCACCACATCCCTGTGGAAAAGGTCTGTGAGAAACTGAAGAAGAAAGACAGCCAGATCTGTGAGCTAAAATACGGTGAGTTTGGGGAGACGTTAGCTATGGGGTTAAATGACTGGATTTTTCTGCAGTATGGACCTTTGTTCTGATAGATAACGCACTTGCCATCCGATCCCTTGTATGGATCTGTTTCTAATCTAAAACAGCCTAAAGTGGGCTTCTTTTGAAAGCTGATGAGGTGAAGCCACTTACTCTGCTGATCTTGCTGAAGAATTTAAGAGCAAGTATTATGACAGATAACTTGAGCTGACCCCATTAGAGATGTTTGAATGGTTAGGCCGTAGCACAAGTATGTGTAGTAAATGTTCCTGGAGGCTCCTAATAGGGTGATTAGGTGAAAGTTGCTGTGTCTGGCACTAATCCAACTCAGAGGGTTCCTGCACAGACATGGGTTTGTCTAGTGTGCAGCATTGCTTATGCCCAGGATTAGCCCAGACCCTTGCGGCTAGAGGGTGCCTAACTGCCTCTCTAGATGCCTAGGTCCAACATTTAAGCATCACTGACATTCACAAAACCACTGCTCAGCTGCTGCCTAACTCTGCTTAAGTCCTGATACTGCCCGACAGCTATCAAGTTGTATGGAGCCTTAGGTCATGCCTAAGCCCTGCCAGGATTTTCAAACAAGACAGCCCCCACCTCCTGCCCTCTTGCCTGCAGGGCCCAATCCAGGAGGTGCTCAGAGCACACTCTTCATTTTGTTCTTGGCCATTTTAGGCAGCTTCCTGCTCAGGTTGTTGGCTTCTGAGAATCTCTTTCGTGGATGCCTAACTCTCCACATGCAATTGGGCTTCTTGTTACCAAACCCTATCAAAGACATTTACAAGAGATTATTTCATTTTTAAATGGTCCCTCCTTGATTCCCTAAAAGTCAGGCTTCCAGTTCTGCTCCACTGAAACTGCTCATAACAGTCCATTTAATGAGGTCTTCCTTGCCAAGCCTAATTAATGGTCAGTCTCGCAGCCCTCCATGATTATCCTCTCCTAAGTGATCTCTACCTTGCTGCCCACTCCTTCAGAAATATCTTAGTTGCTAGGCGTCTGTCCTTGGGCTCCATTTTTCTGTGCTTGTTCTCTGAGTATTCCTATCCACTCTCTCATCACCTCTATTTTGATGATTCTCAAACCCACCTCTTCTTCTGTGCAGGCCACATCTTTCTTTTGTTCTGTCTCCTCGTGGATATTTGTCTGTTTACTAAGAAGATCCATTTGTCACGTTTCTCTTGTCTTTCCTTCTAAAACCTCTCCTTTTACCTTTTGAGATGGAGAATCCACTGTCCTCTCTTATCATTAGAGTTTACAGCTCTGGGATTACCCTTGAATCCTCACATCCAGGCTTTCACTAAATCTTATGTTTCTCTCTAATAGATAAAAATAAAAATCTGCCCTTTCCTTTCTGTGCTTACTGCCAAAACCCTAATTCTTGCCTCGTTTCTGTCTTGCTTGAACTCTTGTAACCACCACCACCTTTCTGGTGTCCCAGACTCTCTCCCCTTCACTGGGTCCAGTCTTCAGCAGCTGAATATAAGAATGGCCACAGTGGGTCAGACCAATGGTCCATCTAGCCCAGTATCCTGTCTCTGACAGTGGCCAGTGCCAGATATTTCAGAGAGAGTGAATAGCACAGGGCTGTTTTGAATGATCCATCTCCTGTCATCCTGTCCCTGCCTCTGGCAGTTGGATGGTTAGGGATACCTAGGTTGCATCCCCAACCCTCTTGTCTTATAGCCATTGATGGACCTGTCCTCCATGAATTTACCTGATTAACTTTTTTTAAGCCAGTTATCCTTTTGGCATTCACAGCATCCCATGGCAAAGAGTTCCACGGGTTGACTCTGCATTGTATAGACAAGTACTTCCTTATGTTTGTTTTTAAACCTGCTGCGTGACTCCTAATTCTTGTGTTGTGTCAAAGAGGTAAATGATACTTCTTTGTTCACTTCCTTCACACCATTCATGATTTTATAGACCTCTATTATTACCTGGTATTTATCTCTTTTCTAAGCAAAACAGTCCCAGTCTTTTTAATCTCTCCTGATATGGAAGCTGTTCCATACCCATAATCATTTTTGTTGCTCTCCTCTTCCAATTCTAATATATCTTTTGAGAGATGAGGCAACAGAATTGCGTGCAATATTCAAGGTATGGACATACCCATTGATTTACATAGTAGCGTGATATTTTTTGTCTTAGTATCTATCCCTTTCGAATGATTCCTAACATTACCTTTTTTGACTGCCGCTGTGCATTTAGAGAATGTTTTGAGGGAGCTATTCACAATGATTCTAAGATCTTTCTGGTAACAGCTAATTTAGACCCCATCATTTTGTATGTATAGCTAAGATTGTTTTCCAATGTGTATTACTTTGCATTTATCAACACTGATTTTCATCTGCCATTTTGTTGCCTAGTCACCCGGGTTAGTAGCTTTTTGCAGTCAGCTTTGGACTTAATTATTTTGTGTAATTTTGTATCATATGCAAATTTTGCCACCTCACTGTTTACACCTTATTTCAGATCACTTTTGAATATGTTGAACGGCACATATCCATGAGGGACCCTACTATTTACCTCTCTCCATTATGAAAACTGACCATTTATTCCTATCCTTAGTTTCCTGTCTTTTAACTAGTTACTGATCTATGAAAGGTCCTTCCTTCGAATCCTGTGACTGCTTAATTTGCTTAAGAGCCTTTGGTGAGGGACCTTGTCAAAGGCTTTCTGAAAGGCCAGGGACACTATATCAACTGGGTCGCCCTTGTCCATATGCTTGTTGACACTCTCAACTAATTCTAATACATTGTTGAGGCATGATTTACCTTTTATAAAAGGAGTGTTGACTCTTCCCCAACATACCATGTTTATCTTGGTGTCTGATCATTTTGTTTTTTGCTATAGTTTCAAACAATTTGCCTGATACTGAAGTTAGGCTTCCTGGTCTATAGTTATCAGAATTGCCTTTAGAGCCTTTTTTTAAAGAATAGACATTACATTAGCTCCACTCCAGTTATCTGGTACAGAGGCTGACTTAAATGATATACATACCGCAGTTCAGCAGTTTTCATATTTCAGTTCCTTCAGAACTCTTGAGTGGATACCATTTATCCTGGTGACTTATTACTGTTTAATTTATCAGTTTGTTCCCAGAGCTCCTTTATTGACATTTCAGTCTGGGAAAATTCCTCAGATCTATCACCTACAAAGAATGGGTCAGGTGTGGGAATGTCGCTCATCCCCTGTAGCGAAGACCACAGCAAACAATTCATTTAGCTTCTCTGCAATAGCCTTGTCTTTCTTGAGTACTCCTTTAGCACCTTGATCATCTAGTGGCCCCACTTCCTGTTCATCAGGCTTCTGGCTTCTGTTGTACTTAAAAAATAAATAAATACAAAATAATTCTTTCTTTTCCTGTTGCTCTGACTGCATCAGTCTGACACTGCCAGTCTCTTCACTGATTCAGAGTCCTTGTGCATGAAATTCAGCCTTGTTTGTCTTCGATTGCGATTCTCCTTCTTGCCTTGCCTCATTGCAAAATAATATCCTTTGTACTTGTGTTTAAGCCTCATCTCCCTTTTTTCCCTCCCCCTCCTTTGTCTGTTTTTATATTTCATTTCATTTCATTTCATTTCTGTGAGGTAGGGATTCTCTTTAATCTCCACAAGAGTAGGCCTTCTCCGGTGAAAGACATTAAACACAAGCAACTCAATCAGTGAAGGTAACAAGCCAACCAAGTGTCTTTAAGAAAGATGTTAATTTTGACAGCTTCTAATCAATTTGTTATTGCTCACTTAAAATAACTGATGTTCCCCCCTCTCTCTCTCTCTCTCTCTCTCTCTCCTTAGACAAGCAGATTGACCTGAGCACTGTGGACCTGAAGAAACTGAGAGTGAAAGAACTGAAGAAGATCCTAGATGACTGGGGTGAAACATGCAAGGGCTGTGCAGAAAAATCAGACTATATTCGCAAAATCAATGAACTGATGCCTAAATATGCACCAAAGGCAGCCAGTTCACGGACAGATCTCTGACCAATGTAGTGGCCTCTGTCATATAACACCTCGTACAAACTACATTAATCTCTCTGTTTTGTTTCTTTATAAAGCCTTTTTTTGTAACTTATTTAACTGGGCTCCCAAAGCTGTCAGTTGGAGTTGTGAAATGCTCATTCAACACCCCTGTTATGTCATGTCTCTAGTTTGTATTTCTCCTGATTTTGGTTTAGTTTAGGACATCACAATCTGTATGGGATTTTTTTTATTAAAGTAAAAAGAAATCTTCTCTTTTTCTACAACATCTGAGTTGAAAGGAGTTTAGTGGAAATCACAAGCAGGTATGGCTATAGTTCAGCTGAAGCTAGTCTCCTAAAAATAGCAGCAGTGATGTGCTAGTGCACAAAGTTGAGCCTGTCTAACCCTGTGGGCATCTATACCTCCCAGCTGCTGCATAGCTGCAATCATACACTGTGCTGAAGGCTGGTCGCAGGGTGTGTTAGAAGTTTGGTGTGATACAAGACCCTACACAAGCTTCACTGTGAGTCCTAGACTCCAGTTAGGGTACAAACTGCGCCTCTAGTGCTGTATGAGGCAAGGATAGCTGGGAGGGGTGAGACCAGAGCCTGCTTATGTAAATGCAGCTTTACCCCAGCCCTGCCTCCTGATTTGAAGTGTGTTTAATGGGTGTGTGGGTGTCCTAGTCCAGTGCTGCAGGGTGTGATGTACGCAGTGGGGCCGGGACCCTGGTAGGAGGATGCGTGGGGTAGGGGTAAAGCAGCTCCCTGCAGGCCCGCGCAGAGATAGGCCCAAGGATGCTTGCAGGAGCCAACGCCGCTCGCGTCAGGAAGGGGCCTGGTCTCAGCCTCATAGCGGCCTGGCACTGTTGGCTGATCTCGAGTAGCAGGGGCTGCTTCGCTCCTGCGGCAGGGGGCGCTGTGCGGGGCCGGGCCACCGCCAATTCCCCTCACTCGAAGCCGGCGCCCTCCACGTTGGTCCCCTGACGGGGAGGGGCTGTAACTGTCACTTCCTTATTGGTCCTTTCTTGTCACATGACTCCGGCCGCGTGGGTGGCGGGAGGGTCTCCCTTGTCATGTGACAGGTGCCTTGGCGCCCGCTCGCCATTGCCCCTGACGCCACCATGCGGCGGGGCGCAAAATGATGACGTGTGGCCCGCGCGGCGCGGCGGCCGGACTCCGGAGCCGCCTTCGTTCCCTTTTGTCCAAGATGGCGGCGGCCGCCGGAGGCGCCTCCTGAGCCGCGGGTCCGGGAGCCATGAAGCGGGGCAGCGAGCGGGACCCCAGCCCGGGCGGGGCGGGAGGAGGCCGAGCCGCCGCCGCCACCAAGCGGCCCCGGGAGCGAGAACGGGAAAGCAGCAGCCGGCGCGGCCCGCACCGGAGCTCGGGCGCCTCCCGTAGTAGCCGGGACAAGCTCCCGCCCGGTGGTAGCAGCGGCGCCTCCAGCTCCCGCAGCCACCGCGGTGACGAGCGGGCCGGAGGCAGTGACTCCAACCACCGCACGGCGGGGAGCGGCTCGGCCTCCAGCGCCCGCAGCAGCCAGGCCGCCCCCCCCTCCACCTCCTCGTCGTCGTCCCGGGCGCTGGGGGTCCCCAAGGCCAAGGCCCTCCCGGGGGCCGTGGTGGCCCCGTCACTGCTGCTGGCGGGGCCTCCCCCGGGGGCAGCACCCTCCCTGCTATTGGCTCCGCTGGGGGGCTCGCCAGGGCTGGTGGTGGAGCCGCCCGGCTCCTGCGAGTACAAGAC
Source organism: Malaclemys terrapin pileata (assembly GCF_027887155.1). Taxonomy (NCBI): domain Eukaryota; kingdom Metazoa; phylum Chordata; order Testudines; family Emydidae; genus Malaclemys; species Malaclemys terrapin. The sequence continues at coordinate 47,152,625 of NC_071511.1, forward strand.
GTTGCTGGTGAGTGGGCTGAGTGCAGCGCTGCCTGACCAGCTGCTGGAGGATGGGCTCTTCCGCCAGTTCCAGCGCTTTGCGAGTGGGGGTGCTGGCGACATCAGTGTGAAGCTTTCCCACACGCCCGAGCTCGGCCGTGTCGCCTATGTCAACTTCCGGCACCCGGGGGACGCCCGCGATGCCCGCAGACACGCCCGGGCCCGGCAGCTTCTTCTGTACGATCGTCCCCTCAAGGTGGAGCCTGTGTATCTGCGTGGGGGTCGCAGGAGCCGCACACCCCCACCTGTGCCCTCCCCAGAGCCTCTGGGCTACTTGCCACCCATCCACAGCACCTACCAGTATAAGCAGAGGTCGCTCTCACCTGTTGCCAGCCCTTTATTGAGGGAGCCAAGGCCCCGGCACGCTCATGCCGCGGCTGCAGCCTTTGCCTTGGAGGCTGCTGCCCTTGGGCTCTCCCGGGAGCGGGAGAGGGCGCTGGATTACTATGGGCTGTATGATGAGCGTGGCCGACCCTATGGCTACCCCATAGTGGCTGAGGAAGACCTGATGCCAGAGGATGACCAGAGAGCCACCCGGAACCTGTTCATTGGGAACTTAGATCATAACGTCTCAGAGGTGGAGCTGAGACGTGCTTTTGAGAAGTATGGCATCATTGAAGAGGTGGTGATCAAGCGCCCTGCTCGAGGCCAAGGTGGGGCCTATGCGTTCCTCAAGTTCCAGAACTTGGACATGGCCCATCGGGCTAAGGTCGCCATGTCTGGCCGGGTTGTTGGCAGGAACCCCATCAAAATTGGCTATGGTAAAGCCAACCCTACTACTCGACTCTGGGTAGGCGGCCTTGGACCAAGTACCTCCCTGGCTGCCCTTGCTAGGGAGTTTGATCGCTTTGGTAGCATCAGGACTATTGACTATGTGAAGGGGGATAGCTTTGCCTATATTCAGTATGAAAGCTTGGATGCTGCCCAGGCTGCCTGTGCGCAGATGAGGGGCTTCCCCTTGGGCGGACCAGAGAGGAGACTTAGAGTGGATTTTGCCAAAGCTGAAGAGACAAGATACCCCCAGCAGTACCAGCCTGCACCACTCCCAGTGCACTATGAGCTGTTACCTGATGGATATAGCAGGCACAGAAGCCTAGAGCAAGACTTAAGGGTGAGAGATAGGACTCCTCCACATCTCCTGTACTCGGACAGAGACAGGAGCTTTGCAGAGGCAGACTGGGCTAGCCCTGCCAAAAATGCTGAACGCAGAAATAACTTGGAGAGCTACGGCCGATCCGTGCGTAGCCGCAGCGGAGAACGTTGGGGTAGTGACAGTGACCGCAGCGTGCCCAAGCCTTGGGAAGAAAGACGGAAACGACGGAGCCTTTCCAGTGACCGAGGAAGGACTGCTCATTCGCCTTACGAGGACAGAGGCAGGACAAAGGCCAGTGGGCTAGTTTTAGATCGCAGCCCAGACAGGGTTCGCAAAGAGAACAACACTACAGAGTCTGGAACAGAGAGAGACCAGAGTAACTCCCTTCAGAACAACCGGCATGTGTCTGAGGAGAAACCCCATCGTGAAACTTCTGATCTTCCTCAGCCTAAAAAAAGGGACAGCGAACGCAATCATCGAACTGGTGAATCGGAATCAAAAACTCACGAGGAGCCAAAAACTGAGACCAAAAAAGTAAAGAACTTATCAGAATTCGCTCAGACACTGCAACTTGCTTGGAACGGGCTTCTTGTGTTAAAAAATAGCTGCTTCCCCACATCTATGCACATCCTGGAGGGAGACCTAGGTGTCATCAATGGGCTCCTTAAAGACCATTCATCTGGTGGGAAGTTAACACAGCTCAAGATTGCTCAAAGACTTCGGCTTGACCAGCCCAAGCTGGATGAAGTAACTCGCCGTATCAAACAAGGCAGTCCTAATGGTTATGCTGTGCTACTGGCTACCCAAGCCACCCAAGGAGGGGTAGGGGCTGAGGGGACCTTTCCTGTTGTGGAGCCTGGCTTGCAGCGAAGGCTTCTCAGGAATCTAGTCTCCTACTTGAAACAGAAGCAGGCTGCTGGGGTGATCAGCCTGCCTGTGGGAGGGGCGAAGTGCAGAGACAGCACAGGCATGCTTTATGCTTTCCCTCCCTGTGAATTCTCTCAGCAGTACCTCCAGTCAGCACTAAGGACATTGGGAAAGTTAGAAGAAGAACATATGGTGATAGTTATAGTCAAAGACACTGCCTAGCCCACACCGTCTCTTCAGATTCCATGTTTTCTTTGTGTGTGTCACAACCCAGTTGTTTTTAAGGCCGATCATTTTGGTGGAAGCCCAGTAAACCTTAAACAAAACTGTAAGATTTTTAGTTTCCAATTTAATTTTAATACCATTTGAATAGATCCAGTTTTATTCGTTTTTTAATATGTGACACTGTCCACTGTGTTCTGTATTTTTATTTTTTATTGTATGGAAAGTTGTCAGTAAAGCCTTGTTCACTGATGGATTTTTAATCTTGTGCAGTATCTTGGTTTTTATGGGCTTACAAGGGGCTGGTTCCCTGTCCCCCCAAGAGCTAAAAGATGATGCCTCCTCCCTTTCCAGTTTCTCAGACCTATATTTCCCCTACCTCTTTCCAGGTGCCCTGGAAGATTGGGGGAAGACTTCTTTATGATATTTGAGAGACACTGAAATGTCAATTCATGTTCTTGGCCTGCTTGCTTTGTATATTATAAATTTGAGTCTTGACACTTTTCTGCTAATTCTCCAATATTTGATAGAGGTAGATAAGTTCCAAGGAAGTGAATCCTGATCAAAGTGACTTTTATTCATAGTTTTAAATTTTTTTTTAACAGCTATTTAACACTTGAGAGCAAAATGCTGCTTATAAAAGGTCACAAGGACTGACCAAGAAGCTTCAACAAAATATAGGTAGACAAGTCTTGACATTCCTGATAATTTTTAAGGGTGGGGAAGGGGGAAAAAAAAAAATCCCACCTTTCCTCTTTGGAGAGAGAACCCTCTTGGGCCTCTGTAATACATAAACAAATAAAGGGCACAAGCTTAGTTTTTATTGCACTGCAGATGCCCTTTTGTATAGTGCAGAGCTCAACTATCTGGACAAGGTTAACTGCCATGGTTTTGCCAAAGTTAAATTGTTTGCAGGATTCTAAAGGAGGAAAAAATACCTTTGGCTGTTTAAAAACATAATTATGGACTAAGAGATAATTTTCCTAAGATCCTGGGACATCCTGCCACAGTAAGAGCATAAAGAAGGAATGAAAATTGGAATTGAAGAAGGGGCGGTTCCTTCTGGTAGTCTGTGAGGTGGTTGTCTGACAGAAGCTAGGCCATTTGCCTCTCTAATGTCTCAGTATCTTAATGATGGGGGTTAACCATTCCAAACGTGATTTAAAAGCCACACAGTTACATTATTTTATAATGCTGGTAGCCTTTAGCAGTCTTAGAGAAGAGTTTCTAGGATAAAAAAAAAAACAACCCTAAATTTAGCAGTTTCTTTGAATTTCCAGACTTTTTTTTTGTTGTAAAACAACAATGCTGGAGGATCCAAACATCTCTTTTGCATATGTGGGTGTGAGCCAGACACTCAGTGGCAGAAAGTTGCCAAAGACCCTTTTAAAACTGCTGTGAGCTAATACGCTCATTTGACTGGTGGCAGAAGCTATGTAAGGGGGAGGTTAATTCACACTAATAAAGCCCATTTATCCTGCACAGTTTCAGATGAGGAACAGCAGTGTTGGTGCATAATCAGTTGCTTGTTTCAATAATGTAAACAATTTGTTGCTTTTATTTAATACTGCAATTATATTAAAATAGAGCTACTGGGTGAGTTTAATAATGAGGCTTCCATAATAATGCCCCCCCCAAGTACAACATGTCTAAAAGTTAGAGGCTAGCTGGATTGACTAGGGCTTTCAGTTTTTTAACTGTGTTGTGGCCAAGTCCTGTAGTGTTGATGGTTCCTTATGTAAGCTATCAGCATCTTGAAGTGTTACGTTTGTTTTTTTGAAACCAACTGCTATTAAATATTCCACATGGTCAGTGTTAGAGAGCAACTCTAGCTTTTGTCACAAACATCCTGTGTATTGAAAGTGCAGTTGTGAACTGAATCTTTTACTGCCTAGTGCTGTGAATTCTACTTGCTACTGCTTCTTCGGTTGAGTGGCAATGACTGCTTGTTATATGATCCGAGTTGGAAGGTTCCAGAGACAGATGATTCCCTGAGGCCAAAGCCAGAAAAATGTTACTTGAGCTCTGCAATGCCAAGGCCCAAGTAAATAGTAATTAGAACTTCAGATTATTAGAGCTTTAGCCTTGTACTGTTGCTTCCTGAATGGGTTTCTGTTCAATGTGGCTGAGTGTTTATGAATGGAGTCCATCATTCCCAGGATGTGGTTGTGCCCCTGGTGTCATGAATATTCAGACATCTAAAATTACTATAAAAACAGGTGCCTATTATCTGTCTAGCATCAAATGTATGCTAGGTGCAGAAAAATAAGGCCAAGGTCCTTGCCCTTATCACAGTAGATAAGGCATGGGGAATGTACTGACAAGCAAGTAATAGCACATGGGTGCTGCTAGGTCTATGACACTTTTTTCCAGCTACGAGAACCCTTCCTTCACGGCAGGGCCTCTGTGAAGATGCAACGAGAGGATGGCAGCACTAGGTAAGCCCAGCCTAGGGAGGTGCAACAGGTGGTAATGTCATGTGACCTTAACATCTCATTGAGTGTAGGAGACTGGCCCTATAGTGTCTTTTAGATACATACAGGGCCACAAAAGCATGGGTCTTGACAAATGTGAATCCTGCCTGACCTTTGTGAATAGATGAGATTTTTGGGGCAGAGGGAAAATGTAAGCCAGTCTCTGCAATGGGGAAAGACACCAAAACAATTCCCACCTACTCTAAAACTAGCAGTGGGAAGTGTAGTGTAGACATAGCTCCAGCAGTGAACTTTTTTGTTGCTGTTTTAGTAAATGCCGAACAGCAGCGTGGTGGTAAAAATGGTTCTGCCTTGTCTACACTAGGATTTTGTACTGGTTTTAAGAGCAGTTCAGTGGCCATTTTGGGGGACAGTACCCTGGGAAGAGAGCCTAGAAATCAGTTCAACCAGGCTGTCTTGCTCTACTGGAGAATTAGGTTGGTAGGATAGAACTGACTTAGAGCACAAACTGTTCAATATGTCCATGCGCTAAACCACTTATTGCAATGCCCCTCAGGTAAATATCCTGGCACTGCTCCCTGTGGGACATTTCAAAAAACCCTTGATGCATTTATGTACTAGTGCCGTTAGACCAGCAATCCCCCCCAGCTGAAGTGGCACTGTAGGCAGGTTACATGCATGTAACCTGTTTGAAACAGTCTTGTGTAAGGATCTTTTTTAATGGTTAATTTCTCTGGGGTAGACAAAGTGAATTAGCAACTGTTGAAGGGAAGTACCACTCTGGGAGGGTGGGCAGAGAGTAAAGGCCATCTCCCCTTGTGGTTAAAAACACTCTACTCAGGGTAGTGCTGGCCTGACTCTGCCTGAGGCTTGAACTGAGGAGGAAGAAACTCACTGGGCTTCCTTGCTCTCTACTCAACATCATTCTTTTTGTGCAAACTTCCCATTCTGAATTCTAGGAATAGACAAGAGAGCAACCCACCAGGGTAAGTTAAGAAAGGTGTAAAAGTTTTCAGAAGAGAGATGTTTTCAGCCAAGTGGTGGCATGTTTTTTGAGCACCAGGCTGTATGTAGTGGGCTTTGTTAGGGCTTGGAATTTGATGTGAAGGTGAACTTAGTTTTGCTCTCTGTAATGAAAGCCACAAGGCACCTAACCTAGGTGATTTTTAAGGTAGGGCCCTTGCGGTCTCAAAAACAACAGCACCTCATTTGACTTATCTGTCATCCAGCCTGCATACATAACATGATCTCTTCCTCTCTTGTGTTAACCCCACTACAAAACCATTTATGTAGTGCCGATAACCAGTGTAATAAATGTTCAAGTATATCTTAAATCACAGTAGTAAAGCAGTAAGAGTTTTGTTTCAAGGCAGACCAAGTGTGCTGTTAATCAGTAAATAGTTGTGTTGTTTTGATTTAACCTTGTAAAAAGAGGAACGTGGAAGAGTTGCCAGGGATGTCCAAGGCACACCTCTGGTGGGCAGCCTTGAGTGAGTGAAGGACAAGTTCTGACACAGAACTGAACATGTTTTGAGTTAACAGTTCTTTGTAATTGCAGCACTGCTTCTTCCTCCCACCTGATTTACCTTGTCCTTTGTGTTGCAACTCAGTCATTTCTCCCACAGATGGCTGCTTGTTGGGGTGTCTTGGGAGATACTGTGCTCCCAAATACTATTTGGGCAGGTCTGAGGGGGAAAACATGGGTACAGCTCACAGCCATTCGTAGAGACAGGACTTGTATTTTATTTTTTTAATAAATACACTTTACATTAAAGAAAGGCCTTCAATTTGCAGTTTCCACAGAGGGTTTGAAAGGGAGAAAAAAAGATTAAAAAAACTTGAATCACAAGGGGGAAAAAAGGGCCCAAACTGCAATCCCAGAGCCCCTTGTCTACATGAATACCAGGGTGTCAGCCTCCACCTCTGGCTGCTGTCACAGCAAGAACCTCTGCTTAAAACAGGCTGGAGGTTCAGTTACCCCCTTGGGCTTTTCCCTAAAGGCAGGTGACACATACACAAGCTAGCAGCAGATGGCAACAGCTATTTAAAAAAAAAATTCTCAATTCTCAGCAATTTTAGAAACCATGATCCTCTTATTTCATTTAGTACTCTCAGTAAAAATGCCCCTTTTGTTAATTTTAAACCATTTTTCTCCCCCAAAACCTGACCCGTGGTAACAAGATACTAGATTGATACAAAGTTCAGACCCTTTTTACTATAACACCTGCCTTTTTTTTTTCTTTTTTTTCTTTTTTTTTTTCTTCCTTTTTTTGGTTTTATATAAAACTATTTTTGTTCTTTAGGAAAGAACTTTGTACAAAGAAAATATATTCTGAAATAGCTTCAGACGTTTCCGTGGAGAGGAGAGTCTCATCTCAGCCTAAAATTAAAAATTAAAAAAAAAAAAAAAAAAAAAAAAGGCAGAGAGAAAGAGGCCTAACCCCTGGTCTGTTTATTCAAGCGCCTCGATCTGACCCAAACCAACAACTGTTGGGCTGGAGTTCATTGGATGTCCCAAGGGGTGCTCAGAAATTGCTTCCGGGTTGGTCTCTTGTCTTCTGGGAAGGGAACTTCTCCTGCTGCCAACACCCTGCGTGGTGGTCACTCCTCACTCATTCAGAGACAAGATTATGTCGTCTTCCAAGTCAGAGTTATCTGAGCTGTCAGCTGGAAAGGGGACACATGGTTTATTTGTTTGGTGTATGTGGAAAAAATGCAGATGTCAGGCCAGCTAAGTAATGGAGCCTGTTCTGCATCAGTCAGTTACAAGAGACTACCACCACCTGCTCAAGCAAACTGATCACAGACCAATGAACTCCTTAGCATTAGCAGCTAGAGAGACAGCCTGTAATTGTATTTCAGGCCAGCAAGTCAACTGGCGTAAGGTGAGTGCACAGTAGGGTTTTAGTGGATCAAAGGGACTGGTGCAATTTTACCTAGTATAATTCATGTAAGTTGACGGAACTCCCTTGCACAAGTGGGGCTGGAACTTTCCACCAGGAGGTTACTCCTATGTAAACTGTTTGCACAACTTATTGGGAACATATAAATGACATAACTTCATGTTGCTGGGATGTGGTTTTGCAACACAGTTATCCCACACATTATTTCAAGAAACGACATCCTACCTTGGATGTGTGGGCTCTGCATAAGTTATAGTTCATTATGTAGCAAACTAGACACCAAAAGCTACATTCTTATTGAACAGTTGTTCCCTTTCCGGGCAGGGCACTGGGACCTCATTAGTGAGGAAAGTCAATAATTCATTATACTTACACCATCATTTATAGCACCTCCCACAAAGCACTTCACAATGAAATAGCAGCACAGCACTCATTAAAGGTGACCTGCAGAGGATTTCTAAAAACAGGGCTTTTGCCCTTTTTAGCTTTGTGAGGCAGAATGAAGACATGAAAGTATTTGCCAAAAGTTCCATCCCCCCGCCCCACCATCACTTGCTTTAACTTTAAACAGGAAAGTCAAGTCTCCCTCAGCTGTGCTGCAGGGGAGTATAAAGTGGCAGAGCCACATACCATGAGTTCTCAGGCCCTAGCTGAAGTGACATGGTTACTGAATATTTAACAAAGATGGCCTTTCTCCTAAGTATTTGTTGAGTGCTATAGTTAACTAGGTGTTAAAAGCAGTTTTAAAGAATAACCAAAACTCACTCTCCCCTCAGCTTCTTAGGATTTCTCTTACATTTCATGAGCTCTCCAGAGAGCCTTCCAGGGTAAGCAAAGCCTCATAAAAAAGGTGACAAACCTTTTAGGCCTTAAAAAAAAAAAGGGGGGGGGAGCAGCTCAGGCCACAAGCCTGTTTTTCCCCCTTTGTAGGTACCTTTAATATAGGTAGGAAAAATGGGTTGGCAAAAGTCAAAGAAATATTTTATAGTCTGAACTATCCAGTATCACAAGTTCACTGCCCAGACAACTCAATGCTGTGTTGTCTCCTCCAGCCCAGATGGAATACTTGCAGCTGGACTCCTTTCAACTTTTCCTTTTGCTTAAAAAGATTATCTGGGAGCTATTTCCATGGTCCCGATTTATCCAGAGGAAATGTTTATAGCAACTCTCCAGTGCTGCTGATTTCTGTGGCCAGGCTGGGCCAAGATCTCTGACCACTTCAGGAGAACCAGCTGCCACACATCTCAGAAGTTTCAAGGGAAAGTACAAGTCAATCCAGCTGCATGTTCTGCCATGGGGCGGGGCAGGGCAAGGGACAGCAGTTGCTGGGCTGAAAAGTCAGGGGAGCTGAAGTTCCAGAGTGTACCTGCCCAAAATGCTTGGCTGCCCTTTCAGCTGTGACCCACCAGCCAATCAAGACTCAGCCTCTATTGTAAAGCCTAGGAGAGCAGTAGCTATGGCAATGCAATGGGAACTGAGCCACAAAGTGCTGCTGTAAAATAGCAGCTAGGTTACATGGGGAAAGAGGAGGGACAACAGATCTGAAGAGTCCAGAAAACATGGAGAGGAAAAGAGGCAGAAAAGAAGTTATTTATTACTAGCAGGTGGGAACTGAATGAGAGAGAGGCATCCTGATCTCATGAGGAAAGAATTTCTTGGCTGATCAGCCTTCAGCCATGTCCTTAAGAATCCAATGAATGCCTCAGGTGTACCACCTCTATCACTCCACTGGCCAGACAGCACAGAACCTTTCAAGACGTTTACAAAGCACTTATCTTGTCAACTGTTCTCACACTACCCAAGTGAGACCACACAGACCTGTTATAACTGCCATGAGGGAGAGCACAATGCTTCACTGGGTCATGTAAGGCTCTTCAATTCAAACGCTGACTGTTCTCGCAACACAAACCCTTAAATCTGCAAATACATATGCCTGGAGAGAGCTCACGTACTAGCTTGGCAGTCACTGTTCCAGGTGTTAGAATAGCAGTTCACAGCTCAGCCCAACACTGAAAAGCAAGTTATTCTGCTGTGAGTTCCCAGTCACCAGCAAGCGGGACAGAAATGCTCATTTTAATCAGACACTTTTCTTGCAGATACCCAAGTTCAGCCCATCAGCAAGAGGCTTCTTCCCAGGGCTGGATCAGAACTCCTGCCCAGCTGCTTTCTGTAGGGCATTACCAGGGGGAGATAGCCCCAGATTTCCTAGGAGCATTTTCATAAGGACATCCTAGTGACTCAGACAATGAAACGAGCTTCTGCAAGAACCCCAGTGGGTGCAGAAATTGCCCTAGTCCAGAAAGGCTAAGCTTCAAGCTGCTTTGTGTGGATCCCCTCCAACCCAAGTGATGCATGAGGCTGAGAGGAACATCTGCACATTTTAAATGTTTTCACAGGTCATTCCTGAAAAGGCAACCCCTCCCTGCCCGGGACATGTGTACCGGGGTCACTCACTTCCCTGTTTTCATTGTTCCTTTAATTATTATGTCCCCACACTGTACACGGGCATACTAACTGTGCCAAGCTTAGGGAGGGTTGTCAAGAAATACTAGTATGGCCAGTAAGAAGCTCAGAGGGCCAGTACCACTGGGGGACAGGGGAGGAGAAGCAAAGTGCTATACATTGGATAATGCATCTCAAGATTGGACTCTAAGCAGTGAATACAAGGATCAGAGTCTCTGATGCTCACTGGTCTCCCCACGGCTGGGAACTTGTAAGACATGACTGCAGCCTCAGGGAAGGCAGAGGAGAAGATTATGATTCGGTAAGTACGAGATGCATGCTGGACCTGGACCACACTAGCCTGACAAAGCTGAGTCCAAAAAGAGGAGCCGCCACAGGACCCAGCTAACCATACAAGTGCAACCTGACCAGAGCATGGCTGAGAGTTCCATTCCTAGCTAGAGACTCCAAAGATGCAGGGGAACTTCACAGCCATCTCGGAGGGCTAGCTGCAGCTATACAAGTTCAAAGTGGAGTCTCAAATAGCCCAAAATCACAGGGCACCTGCTCAGCAACTTCTGAGCAGGCAACGCACTCAGTGCAAGAGGTGCTGATGCTACTCATAAATGACCCCTTTGGCAGAGGCTTGGAACTTGGGCCAGGTGGAGCTGTGACAAGTCCCTTTAGCCTGGTGACTTATGTAGCCCTTGTGACTGATGGCAGTGGGGAAAAGCCTAAAGGAATTACCCCACAAACCACTCTGGCTAGCTTCTGAACAAGAGCACCCCATAGTGCTGTCTTTCTGCAAAGCTGTCCTTAGGAGCACTATGTCCATAATAGCTATGTATGTACAGAGCCAGTATGCACCCTACTGCCAAACCTGCTTCCATCCTACCCCAACTTTAGCTGGCATGGCTAGCGAGGCACCATTCAAAACTGCAGATGCTCAAGTGAGGCACAAAAAGCATCTGACTCAGGTATTTGCAGCAGCACATGGGCCAGCATGGGGAGCCAGAGCAAGAAGAGAGCCAGCCAACTGCTGCGGCTGCTCCTCCCTCCCCATGGTCCAGGCCACCACATACGCAGGGATGGGATCAGCAATTCCTGGACCCCCATTTCCTCTGCTTCCTTTCTACCTCCTCCCTATTTTCTACTACACCAAAAAATTAAGTGGGCAACAAGGAGATGGGGTGGGGGATAGCTGGGAGGGGACATGTGATGGGGTGGGAACCAGTCATGGGCAGTGCTCTGGTGGAGCATAGATGAGTGCCAGCCTGTTTTCCCCCCCAATGTGCCCATTGGAAAGGGGTCACACACACTCCCACCCCCAGTGTTCACAGGCTGCAATTTCACTGCAGGGTTGACAACCTCAAACCACCAGTCCAAATCTAGATCTAAAACCCCAGAATAAACTTGATATTACATGCCCATTTGCCATATTAGTAATGCCCCACCCCTCACCTCTCTTCATTCACCCCCTTCCCCTTCTATAAACTGCAGGCTGCTCAGGAATGAGTGGTGAGGTGTGTCTAATTCCCTCGAGCATCAGGAGTTGGATGATTACTTTAACTATTGCCCTTAAGTGTCAGACCTGTTACCCGCTGGCCTCTCTAATGGAAGCCTCTGCTTTGTCTTTCCCATATAAGCTTGGAGTTTTCTGTGTGCTTCTCAGTGCTGTAGACTGAGTAGTTTCTAATACTTTAGGTATCAAGTCTAAATGCTCGGTGCCCATTTGAGATTTTGGAGCCAACTAGTGATCTCTGTGATTCAGTATTCAAACAGGCAAAGTCGTGAGCAGGAAAGGTGTACTCACATTGCCTGGATGTCAGATGATCACTTATTCTCTGCTGCAGCCGCCTCCCCTTCTACCGAGACTCAATCACAGATTGATGTAAATGGCACACGTACACATTACAGCCATTTATAGGAACTAAGAGCCAATTGACTTACAAATGCAGAGGTTTTTAAAGACAGTCAAGTTAAAATAAGCTCCTTTTCAAGTGCACAAAATTTCACCCATTTCTGTGTAACCTTCCCACTCCTTCCCACCAGTGTCTGCTACCTACCAGTACTCAACTCCTTCCTCAATACCCATTCCCCTTGCGTCCTTACAAGCCAAAATACAGAGATGTCAGGTTCTTGTGGCTTCCTTACCATTCCCACTGGGTCTTCCCCGCACAGCTGCTGAGTGCTCACAGCAGCCCTGTAGCCCCATCAGAGGAAGCAGGAACACAGAGTTAGTGGACAGGCCAGAGGCAGCCCCACAGGACTTTGTCTTTCCTCCAACAGTAAAGTAAGTGGGGTAAGGCAGATGCAGCACAGAATGCCAGTCTCCCCCTCTGGCAGAAGGGCCAGAAAGTGGTGAAAAGGCCCTGCAGGACCAAGTTTTAGTCACTTCTCTTCCTGGCGCCGGTGACTCCTAAACTGAGATTTCCTTTAGTTTCAGTTAAGGGACCTGTCATAGGCCTGTTCGAACGCACTCTGACAAAATAATACCACTAAGTATCTATTAAAGTGCAATTCATTTTTAATTAGAGCTATGCAAATGTCCTGTTTGGACAAAATACCTACCACCTTCAAGAGAACAGCGGACTGACTGACATACATATAAGAAAATCTCTGGAGACCTGAGGGGACATTACCCCCAAATTCATGAGTCTGATCACAGAGGAGCAGGGCTGCACTACAACGAAACAGAAGAAGAGCATGGATGAGTCTGCCAGTGAGAGTGACTCTGAACTTAGTGTAGAAGGCTATACCAGCTCAGAAACTGAGAATTGTCACTCAAAGCCTTCCAACCTGCCACCAGAGAGGTCAGGTTTCCATCTCAGTTCCCATCCAGCCCCATCACTGCAATATTTTAGCACCTCAAACATCATTTATCTTCAACACACATGTAAGGTAGGACAGTGCTACTATGCTCATTTGACAGATGGGGAACTGCAGCACAGAGACACTAAGTGAATACCCTAAGATCACACAGGAAATCTGTGGAAGAGGTGGCAACAGAACTCAGATCTCTTGAGTCTCAATCCAGTGCCACCTTAACCACAAGGTCATCCTCTCTTGATTGTTAAGCATTTTCAAAATTGAAGTGCTAGACAAACTCCAAAGCCGTTATTTATTTATTTTTCTTTTAAATGAAGTCTCTGTTTTTCCAAACCAGGAGGGAGAACAACTTCAACCTTATGCGCAGAGCTAGGTTAGCATTGGAACGGTCAGGGGCAACGAAGAAGCAAGCTGAGAAACGCCATGCTGGGTTATTCTCTAAGTAACTGCAGAAGGTGAAAGTACATCAGCCAAATGGAAAAGGCTCAAACTAGCAAGGAAAAAAATGGCTTCCCATTTCCATGAGGGTATAAACAAAGCAGAGGAGAGGAGAGAAGTTACATAGTGGTCTGCGTCCCACTGGAGAGCAGGATTTGTGAGCATACATATAACAATCCTTCACACGGAGTTGCAAAACTTGCTTTTAAATTCTCTCAAGTGTATCTGGGAATAAAGATGGAAACAGTTTCCTTCCTAGACCTAACAAAGGTGGTTCCCTCAGACCATGGTTGGTATTTACCAGTGAAGCTCTTTGGGAGGCCTAAAGCTGATTGAGTGGGGGGACCAGTGCCTTTCATCCAGGGAGGGAAGGAGAGAAATCAATTTTTCCAGAGGGAAAATTTATCTTTTTCATATTTGTGGGGATGGGACCACCTGTGACCACCAGGTTAGAAGTATACTTACTATCACCAAGGATCAGCTCAACTTCCTCATCTGCATCAGAATCCTCATCTTCACCTTCATCCCCCTCTTCCAGCAAGTTGGCAAGCTCCTCATCATCAGAGGGAGCGAAATCATTGTCTCCATCCTCACCAGCATTCTCATTGTTCTCATCCTCCTCCAGCTCGGCCTCCAGCAGCTGGTCAGTGTCTAGTTCATCAAGGTCATCTGTATCATCATCGTCTTCATCATCATCCTCTTCCTCTTGTTCTTCTTCCTCCTGCAGCGACAGCAAAAGAGCCCATTAGGACATGCAAAAGTATATGGGGACTCTACTGAGGGAAATGCATACCTCCCCAAACTAAAGGTCACCCAACATTATTTGTAAACTCTACCGTCTTCACCCTTAAATCACGATAGATGCTAGATTGACAGTCCTGGAGAAGTCCTTGTTACCCATAAAACAGGTATAACACAAGATAGTAACATCGCACGCCTCCGCCCCATGATGTTACTTACCAACATGCCTCACACGGATCTGCAGAGGCACATAGTTCAGCCCCAGCTCGATACAATCCCTGGCCTCATGCCAGGCTTACACAGACAGCTGTTCCTTCACAATTGGTCTGAGACCATTAATTCAGTCAGAGAAACTGGAATTGGTCACTGCTGACCAGGATGAGATTTGAGGTCCAGTGAAAATCTCTATTATCCCATTACCAAACCACGAGCCATTCAATTCAACCATGAAGCCTCAGATTATAAATTCTTTTAAAGTGGCTCAGCAGTCTCACTACTGAAATTTACACTGTGAATCGGAGTCTCCATTCTACCAGTGTGCTGAATGAACAGCTTAAAGAGGAGAAAACAATCCATCAGAATTTTAGTTTGTGTTTAGTGATTGAATTTCTTATTCCATAAATTAAACCCTTTCCAGCCTGAATGCCATTTCTGGTATAAGCATGGTTTTATGAGTGGGATGAGGCGAATGGTAGCACTCAGTGATCCTTGCACACAACTGAGAGGATACCAGCTGCACCAACAAGTCTCTGAATTTCAGTCCCCTTTTAGTATTCTTGCACATATATCACACCCACCCACACCCCTCTTCTCCGATGGAATATTTTCACATGGCAGGAAAAGTACCTCCCTGAACCATGGAGTCTGAGGGGGTATATGGGACACACCTTGCAAGATTATAAAGCAGCTGTGGAATATTTGACAAACCCATCAGAGACAGATACTCAACCCTGCCTCTTTCTTGTGGCATTGACAGATTTTGGTTGGTTTCATTTTCAGAATTATGCTAAGGGAAGAGAAGCCCCATCTTCTTTGCTCCCCCACACCACATTTTTTTTTAAGTCTGTCTAATACACATACATACAAATGGTATTATGACTAAAAGCAGTAGGTAAATGTTCTCCAAAGCATGTGCATCCACAGCATAAAGGGGTACTGAGCTTACCGTCCACAGCTGGAAATTTAGGAATAGCAGCAAGCCCTGACATTCTATCCATCCAGTGAGCTCTATTATTTTTAGATTCATGAAAGGGCTCCAAAGTATGTCTCTCACTCACTGGAAGTATTTACATAATTTAAAATCGGATGGATAAAAATAGATGTTAATAATAAAGAAAAAAATGATTTTAAAAAATCTAGTTTATTTAAATACATTTTTCTTTTTCAAAATCAACCTGTTTAAAATTCAGTTTGAAATAACCTAGGTAAAGGCCTAAATTTACTATAAACTATTAAAATCATTTAAATAAATAAAAAAAAATATGCTATATCAATAAGCCCTCCTTCAATTTCAATGAGTTAAAAGGTGCGGCTTTAATATGTATGTATAGAATCAGGGGGGAATATCTAATTTTTGAGGTCAACTTGACTTTTATAAATATGTCACGTCATGTACTATATTATTGTCAACCTTTACAACTGAATGAATGCTAATATTTACATTTTTCCAAAAGTACTTTTGGTTTGCTGTGCAGAATTAACCTTAATTACTTTTGGTTTCAGTTTAGCTGATGGGTGGACAGATTTATTTTTTAATTCATTTGAGCTAGTTCAGGGGTTGGCAACCTTTCAGAAGTGGTGTGCCTAGGGTTACCATATTTAACAAATAAAAAAAGAGAACCCTCCACGGGGCCCTGGCCCCACCCATTTCCCACCCCCAACCCCGCCCCTTCCTCGCCCAACCCCACCCTAACTCCGCCCCCTCCTCCCTCCCACTCCCAGCCATGCGAAAAGGGCTGCCCGAGCGCTACCGGCTTCACGGTTTGCCAGGTAGCCCCCAGACCTTGCGCCCCCGGCCGGCGCTTCCCCAGCCCAGCTGGAGCCCGGGAGGGGAAGTGCCCAGCCAGGGGCGCAGGATCTGGAGGCTGCCCGGCAAACCATGAAGCCGGTAGCGCTTGGGCTTCGGGCAGCCCCCTTGCCTCCGGACCCCAGCCACCGGCCGGGCACTTTCCCTCCCGGGCTCCGGCGGCGCAGGGTCCGGAGGCATGGGGACTGCCCAAAGCCCGTAGCGCTCAGCTCTTAAACAGAGCCGAAGAGTCAGGGGAGGAGCAGAGCCGCCGCGGGAGGGGAAGTGCCCGGCCGGCATTTTCCCGGACATGTTCGGCTTTTTGGCAATTCCCCCCGGACGGGGGTTTGATTGCCGAAAAGTCGGACATGTCCAGGAAAAACCGGACGTATGGTAACCCTCGGTGTGCCGAGTCTTCATTTATTCACTCTCATTTAAGGTTTTGCGTGCTAGTAATACATTTTAACATTTAAAGAAGGTCTCTTTCTATAAGTCTATAATATATAACTAAACTGTTGTTGTATGTAAAGTAAATAAGGTTTTTAAAATGTTCAAGAAGCTTCATTAAAAATTAAATTAAAATGCAGAGCCCCCTGGACCAGTGTCCAGGTACCTAACCGGGCAGTGTGAATGCCACTGAAAATCAGCTCGCGTGCCGCCTTCGGCACCCGTGCCATAGGTTGCCTACCCTGAGCTAGTTCAAAGTTGAGATGCTAATTGGGAGCTGAAAAAGCAGGAAAGCTTGTTTTACTCTTCAAATCTATGAATAAAAACCAAATAGCAGAAGATGAGCTTTACTAATTCTAAAACCAAGAGACCAGATTTTCAAGGGTATTTAGGCACCTAGACGCAGACAGGCGCCTAGTATGTTGTTCTAAAGCACCCAACTTCTACTGATTTCAATTCCAATTGTTTTCAATAGGAGTTAGGTACCTAATCTGTTTAAGCATTTTTGAAACTCGCACTAGAAATCTATTGCCACTTTTAGGCACTAAAATACCTTTGAATATCTGGCCCACCATGATGAGAAACCATCAGTCAATTCACTAACTACAGTATATACTTCCATTGTTTAATAAATCAGTTTTAAATGCAAAATATGCTTTAATAAACTTCGTTTTTTCTTATGCATCCAATACATTTAGGGTTGTTTTATTTAACTAAAAAACAATTTTAAAATGCTGGTTTTGTGCATTTTTAATTGAATTCCAATTTCCATCCAAATGCAGCTTTACACAAAACATGAGTAAACAAAATCATCTAGTAAATAAGTAATGAGTCTCACAACCTTTTCTAATAATAAAAAAGGTAAAAATTAAGAGTACATGGAGTTACAGAATTGCTTCAATGTGTATAGATATAGTTTATCCTAATTGTTAGCAAAAAGAACCACCAAAGGCTACATTTAATTGCAAACCAACAGATTTTAATATTTATATCAACTAATGAGAATGAACCTTTAAGAAAGTAACTAAAAAGTACCAGTGCAAAATAAGATTAAAATCAATTATTTAAATCAAGGTTTCTTGCTTGCCAGTTTAAATCATGATTAAAATCTGTGATTTAAGTCAGTCCACCCTGATTTTAACACAGCACAACAATACTGTCTCAGCTACGCAGATATCTCCCCAACCCCAGTAAGGCAGACTCATTTCTCAAGTCTCCCATTCAGGCTACAGTCTGAGGAAAGCAATGAGCCTTACACTGTCCCATGAAAGTCAACAAATTCTGGTTGTGATGAACTAATGGAGGAACAAGCCCCAGAGCCAAGAGGCCTGCATGGAGAACACCTTTATCCAGTTCCTAAACGTACAAGTTTTTTTAGGGCAGCCAGCAGATACTAAATAACTATTTGAAAGCATATGCAGTATTGTTATAATCACGTTGGTCCCAGGATATTAGAGAGACAAGGTGACTGAGGTAATCTCTTTTATTGGACCAAATTCTGTTGATGACAGAGAGAAGCTTTTGAGCTTACACAAAGAAGAGCTTCATGTAAGCTCGAAAGCTTGTCTCTCTCACCAACAGAAGTTGGTCCAATAAAATATATTACTTCCCCTACCTTGTCTATCTGAAAGCAGATATTCTCAAACTGTGATCTAACCTTGCCAGTGGGCCACAGAAGGAAACGTTTTGAGACCCAAGCCATAGGGGGCTAGGGTGCTGAGAAGGGAGGTAATTCATGAAAGGAGTGCTGCAAAGGGTGGAACAGTTGGAGAATCTCAGGTCTAGGTGGACCAAGTGAAAGTGCCCTATCTGATCTGACAAAGAGGAGCACCTCAAGTAACAGAATCAAACCATACAAAGCTTTAGGCCCAGATTTGTAAAGGTATTCAGGAGTTGCTGTGCTCAATGATGAAACATCTAACTGATTTAAGAGCCTAAATCTCATTTTCAAAACGAATTTAGGCAGTTAAGAGCCTAAATCACATTGACAGCCAATGGGATTTTGGCTCCTAAATGCCTAAATCCCTTTTTAAAATGAGATTTAGGCATTGCAACACTGAGTGCAGCAATGTCTAAATACCTATTAAAATCTATGCCTTAAAGATCCAAAGGCAGCACTCTGAATTGTACACAGAAACAAAATGTCAGCCAGTACAACTCTGAAGAATAGATGTAACATGGTACCCCCACTAAACACCAGGCAGCTGGATTCTGCGTTTGTGTCGGAGCAGTCTTTAAGCCTAACTCTTTGTACAGGACAATGTAGTAATCCAATCTATAAGTGAAAGGCCTAGCTAACTGTGGCAAGGTCTGCACTAGTAAGAGTGAAAATGGTTGCAATTTTCTAGCCAAACTAACTGAGGACAAGGGTTTCAGTCCTGGGTGACAGGACTCATTTTACAGGCCCTTCGCCTGGGGCCTAAGGCCTTGGGCTTCAGCTTTGGCCTCCTGCCCAGGGTGGTGGGGCTTGGGCCCCGCCACCTGAGGCAGAGGGGTTCAGGCTGTCTTAGGCTTCGGTCCCCACTCCTGGGGTCACGTAGTAATTTTTGTTGTCAGAAGGGGGGTGCAGTGCAATGAAGTTTGAGAACCCCTCTGTGACGTTGTGCAGTCTATATGGTTTTATAAAAACTTGATAATAAGTCAATATAATGTAACTGAGATAGTTTTAGAGAAAATACGGTAATAAGTGACAAGTTTCAGAGTAACAGCCGTGTTAGTCTGTATCCGCAAAAAGAAGAACAGGAGTACTTGTGGCACCTTAGAGACTAACAAATTTATTAGAGCATAAGCTTTCGTGGACTACAGAAGTGGGCTGTAGTCCACGAAAGCTTATGCTCTAATAAATTTGTTAGTCTCTAAGGTGCCACAAGTACTCCTGTTCTTCTTTTTTGGTAATAAGTGAATGTAAGTAACTGGGATATGCCTCATGCAAAAGGTCTCTTGTAAGGTATCATTACAAAGCTTATAATCTACTGAGTGTGATCATCTGATTTGTATAAATGTACCACTCTTGTATCTAAAACTAGAAATATAAAATGTAACTCTGAGGGCCTATTGTAATTGGGTAAAGTGTGGACCATTAATGATGGTTTGGAATCTTGATGACTCCCATTGTCTGCAGATGGCTGTATTTACCTGTGAGTCTTCCTGTATATGTGTGTGCTGGCAAGTGAGTAATGAAGTCTTGCAGTGACATGTGATCATGTCACCTGAACTGGAATCCATCTTTAACCTGGTGCTTTTCCAGTGAGGGGGGGTGGAAACCCAGAGAGACAAAGAGTTCCCGCCTTATGCAAAAGATATATAAAGGGGGGAAGAGAACAGGGAGGGAGAGGAGCCATCATGAAGAATCCCCTAGCTACCACCTGAGCTGCAACAAGAGCTGTACCAGGGGAAAGGATTGTGCCCAAGCCTGGAAGGTGTCCAGTCTGAGAAAAACTTACTGAAGCCTCTCTGAGGGTGAGATTATCTGTATTTAGTTTGATTAGGCATAGATTTGCGCATTTTATTTTATTTTGCTTGGTGACTTACTTTGTTCTGTCTGTTACTACTTTGAACCACTTAAATCCTACTGTCTGTATTTAATAAAATCACTTTTTATTTAGTAATTTACTCAGAGTATGTATTAATACCTGGGGGAGCAAACAACTGTGCATATCTCTCTATCAGTGTTATAGAGGGCGAACAATTTATGAATTTGCCCTGCATAAGCTTTATGCAGGGCAAAACGGATTTATCTGGGTTTAGATCCCATTGGGAGTTGGGCATCTGAGTGCTAAAGACAAGCACGCTACTGCGAGCTGTTTTCAGGTAAACTTGCAGCTTTGGGACAAGTGATTCAGACCCTGGGTCTGTGTCTGGAGCCAGACGGGAGTGTCTGGCTCAGCAAGACAGGGTGCTGGAGTCCTGAGCTGGCAGGGAAAACAGAAGCAGGGGTAGTCTTTGCACATTGGGTGGCAGCTCCCAAGGGGGTTTCTGTGATCTAACCCGTCACACCCTCATCTATCAGACCATTACTTGGTCTGAGTTCATACCAGCTGATTCTAATGCAGGCCTTTACCTTCATCAGGTGAGACCATCCAGGTCTCAGAGAAAAAACAAAGCTTTGTCATCCATATGCAAATTAAAATCACACCCCCAACCATGTGACAATCTTCCCCAATGACCACCATACACACTGGACGGAAGTGACAGAGAGAACAGAACTCTGCAACTCTGCAAGAGAGGGTGTTCTGGGCAGAAGAGCAAATTACCCTCTGGGATCTGAGAAGAACCAGCAAAGCCAGAATCTAACACCGTCAAGGTCCCCAACTTAGCTTAGCTGGCCAACCCTCATGGTCAAAGGAAATTGTGAACAGATCTAGAAGAATCAAAATGTACACCTGTCTCCACTGGAGATAAACTAACGAAACTTGTGTGTCTGCAGTATAACCGGGTCTGCATCTGAGGAAGGAGAAATTCAACACTCTGAAGAAACAGGGCAAATCAGGATGAGAGGTAAGGGGCCCAATTTTCAAATATGGGTTAAGCACCTTACAATCACCCATTTTAGGTAGTTACATGCTGGTTTAGGCAGCTAGGTCACCACACCGATGCCTAAAATGGGGATTTAGGTGCTTAACTTTGATAACTGGGCATTAAGGTTGGGACCTCTACAAGCATCTAAGTAATTTAGGTGCACAAATGCCATTGACTTTCAATGGGACTTGTGCTCCTAAGTCACGTACATGCTTTTGAAAATCCTACTTCAAATGACTTGTCAAAGGTCATATATGCCTCTTTTTGCTCTATAAATCTAAATAAAAACGCCACATTAGTGATAGAGATAAGAATACACCAGGAGTCACAATCACCACTAGACAATGCTGCTTCCTTTAAAAATGCTGTAGTAAGTTAAAACAGGAAGAGGTTCTGTTTATGAATAATGAACATTTTTATTGAACGTCAGCGTTTGCAAACAGGGGCTGCTAACAGGGAGTTTCGCAAGGGAGTTTGGAAGGGGAGTGGGAAGGGGGCGAGGGTCCCTTGCTGGTTCTATCTGTTTTCCCTTTATTCCCCTTAAAACCTAAACTTCTTGCTTAAACAACCCTTTCAGCAGACAGGGGGCTGCAGACGGGAGTTTGACAGAGGGAGGCTTACGATGGTTAGGAAGACCCGCAACAACTGTGCCATCACTGCTTCTGTCTCCTCCACCTGTGCCTGTAGCCAGACAGAGCGCCTGAGCATGGATGCTTCTACCCAGATCCTGGTGTGGTTTTGCAGGGACTGTAACTTGCAATTTCCACTTACTGATATCCAGGCTGGGGGGACCATCCAATGTGAAAGGTGCCTGCTGGTGGAATCTCTCAGGCAGCAGGTGGGAGAGCTACAGGAGGAGGTGGCTAGGTTGAGGAGCATCCAAATCCATGAGCAATTCCTGGACAGTGTCCATGTGGAGACAGCTGAGGTAGCTGTCCCAGTACATATGACTGCTGATACACCACTGGTGGAGGAGAAAATGGCTCAGGGTGGACACTGGCAGCTGGTTACTTCTGGCAGAAGGTAGTGCTCCACCCCTGCTCCGAACCCTCCCGCTGCGGTAATAGGTAACCATTATGCTCTTCTTGATACAGGAAAGAAGGAATCACCCCCTACAGTAAAGGAGGAGAAGCCTCGTACCCCTAAGGCTGGGAGGTGTGCTGCTACCACTGCGAATAGGAAACGTAGGGTAGTGGTGGTCGGAGACTCTCTGCTGAGGGGGACGGAGGCGCCCATCTGTCGCCCTGACATTTCACCTCGGGAGGTATGCTGCCTGCCGGGAGCCCGTATCCGAAATGTTACGGAGGCATTGTCGAGGATTATCCAGCCCTCTGACTACTACCCCATGCTACTCATCCAAATGATACTGTGCGGTGTGACACTGAGCGGATCAAGAGTGACTACAGGGCTCTGGGAGTATGGGTGAAGGAGTTTGGAGCGCAGGTGGTATTCTCTTCAATTCTTCCTGTCAAAGGTAGGGACCCGGGCAGAGACAGATGCATCATGGAGGTGAATGCCTGGCTGCGAAGATGTCGTCGCCATGAGGGCTTTGGCTTCCTAGACCACGGGATGCTATTCGAGGAAGGACAGCTAGGCAGAGATTGTGTTCACCTTTCAAAGAGGGGAAAGACCCTATTTGGACACAAACTGGCTAACCTAGTGAGGAGGGCTTTAAACTAGGTTCGACGGGGACAGGTGAGCAAAGCCCACAGGTAAGTGGGGAACATGGAGACCTGGAAGATGGGTCAGAAACGAGAGGGAGCGTGGGCTATATCGGCAGAGAGAAAGGAGGGTCAGGACAAAACTGGGAGGAAAGGTCAAACCAGTATCTTAGATGCCTATATACAAATGCGAGAAGTATGGGTAATAAGCAGGAAGAACTGGAAATGCTAATAAATAAATACAACTATGACATTGTTGGTATCACTGAAACTTGATAGGATAATACACATGATTGGAATGTTGGTGTGGAGGGTACAGCTTGCTCAGGAAGGATAGACAGGGGGAAAAGGGAGGAGGTGTTGCCTTATATATTAAAAAGGTACACACTTGGACTGAGGTAGAGATGGACATAGGAGATGGAAGTGTTGAGAGTCTCTGGGTTAGGCTAAAAGGGGTAAAAAGCAAGGGTGATGTCATGCTAGGAGTCTACTACAGGCCACCTAACCAGGTAGAAGAGGTGGATGAGGCTTTTTTTAAACAACTAACAAAATCATCCAAAGCCCAAGATTTGGTGGTGATGGGGGACTTCAACTATCCGGATATATGTTGGAAAAATAACGCAGCGGGGCACAGACTATCCAACAAATTCTTGGACTGCATTGCAGACAACTTTTTATTTCAGAAGGTTGAAAAAGCTACTGGGGGGAAGCTGTTCTAGACTTGATTTTAACAAATAGGGAGGAACTCATTGAGAATTTGAAAGTAGAAGGCAGCTTGGGTGAAAGTGAGCATGAAATCATAGAGTTTGCAATTCTAAGGAAGGGTAGAAGGGAGAACAGCAAAATAGAGACAATGGATTTCAGGAAGGCGGATTTTGGTAAGCTCAGAGAGCTGATAGGTAAGGTCCCATGGGAATCAAGACTGAGGGGAAAAACAACTGAGGAGAGTTGGCAGTTTTTCAAAGGGACACACTATTAAGGGCCCAAAAGCAAGCTATTTTGCTGGTTAGGAAAGAGAAAATGTGGCAAAAGACCACCTTGGCTTAACCACGAGATCTTGCATGATCTAAAAAATAAAAAGGAGTCATATAAAAAATGGAAACTAGGACAGATTACAAAGGATGAATATAGGCAAACAACACAGGAATGCAGGGGCAAGATTAGAAAGGCAAAGGCACAAAATGAGCTCAGACTAGCTACAGGAATAAAGGGAAACAAGAAGACTTTTTATCAATACATTAGAAGCAAGAGGAAGACCAAAGACAGGGTAGGCCCACTGCTTAGTGAAGAGGGAGAAACAGTAACAGGAAACTTGGAAATGGCAGAGATGCTTAATGACTGCTTTGTTTCGGTCTTCACCGAGAAGTCTGAAGGAATGCCTAATACAGTGAATACTAATGGGAAGGGGGTAGGTTTAGCAGATAAAATAAAAAAAGAACAAGTTAAAAATCACTTAGAAAAGTTAGATGCCTGCAAGTCACCAGGGCCTGATGAAATGCATCCTAGAATACTCAAGGAGCTAATAGAGGAGGTATCTGAGCCTCTAGCTATTATCTTTGGAAAATCATGGGAGACGGGAGAGATTCCAGAAGACTGGAAAAGGGCAAATATAGTGCCCATCTATAAAAAGGGAAATAAAAACAACCCAGGAAACTACAGACCAGTTAGTTTAACTTCTGTACCAGGGAAGATAATGGAGCAAGTAATTAAGGAAATCATCTGCAAACACTTGGAAGGTGGTAAGGTGATAGGGAACAGCCAGCATGGATTTGTAAAGAACAAATCATGTCAAACCAATCTGATAGCTTTCTTCGATAGGATAACGAGTCTTGTGGATAAGGGAGAAGCGTGGATGTGGTATACCTAGACTTTAGTAAGGCATTTGATACGGTCTTGCATGATATTCTTATCAATAAACTAGGCAAATACAATTTAGATGGGGCTACTATAAGGTGGGTGCATAACTGGCTGGATAACCGTACTCAGAGAGTTGTTATTAATGGTTCCCAATCCTGCTGGAAAGGCATAACGAGTGGGGTTCCGCAGGGGTCTGTTTTGGGACCGGCTCTGTTCAATATCTTCATTAACGACTTAGATATTGGCATAGAAAGTACGCTTATTAAGTTTGCGGATGATACCAAACTGGGAGGGATTGCAACTGCTTTGGAGGACAGGGTCATAATTCAAAATGATCTGGACAAATTGGAGAAATGGTCTGAGTTAAACAGGATGAAGTTTAACAAAGACAAATGCAAAGTGCTCCACTTAGGAAGAAAAAATCAGTTTCACACATACAGAATGGGAAGAGACTGTCTAGGAAGGAGTACGGCAGAAAGGGATCTAGGGGTTATAGTGGACCACAAGCTAAATATGAGTCAACAGTGTGATGCTGTTGCAAAAAAAGCAAACATGATTCTGGGATGTATTAACAGGTGTGTTGTGAGCAAGACACGAGAAGTCATTCTTCCACTCTACTCTGCTCTGGTTAGCCTCAGCTGGAGTATTGTGTCCAGTTCTGGGCACCGCATTTCAAGAAAGATGTGGAGAAAATGGAAAGGGTCCAGAGAAGAGCAACAAGAATGATTAAAGGTCTTGAGAACATGACCTATGAAGGAAGGCTGAAGGAATTGGGTTTGTTTAGTTTGGAAAAGAAAAGACTGAGAGGGGACATGATAGCAGTTTTCAGGTATCTAAAAGACTGTCATAAGGAGGAGGGAGAAAACTTGTTCACCTTAGCCTCTAAGGATAGAACAAGAAGCAATGGGCTTAAACTGCAGCAAGGGAGGTCTAGGTTGGACATTAGGAAAAAGTTCCTAACTGTCAGGGTGGTTAAACACTGGAATAAATTGCCTAGGGAGGTTGTAGAATCTCCATCTCTGGAGATATTTAAGAGTAGGTTAGATAAATGTCTATCAGGGATGGCTAGACAGTATTTGGTCCTGCCATGCAGGCAGGGGACTGGACTTGATGACCTCTCGAGGTCCCGTCCAGTCCTAGAATCTATGAAAAACCTTCATAGCACTGTACCAACATTTCTCCTCAGCATCCCTGTGGTATAAATAGGTAACATGCATAGGCTACAATGGGAAATCCATTGTAATACACAAAGACATAGAGAATCAGCTCTTCCTGATAATCAAAATATATGCAGAACCACTCTAATCTATGGCCCTTGTGGTTCATGCATAAAATGCCTGCCCCACTTTTCTACGGATATTTAATAGGAAAGTGCTGACTTTACTTGGCTTCAACAAAAGCCCCTGCAGGAGATTTGTAGTGTACACTACTAGCCTTAACTGTGTTATAAGGTGAACAGGAAACAAACTGAAATAATAATTAAAGAGCATGGTAAAAAGAGACCCTGCCCAACGTTACCAAAAATAGTGTCTACACACAGATTTGAACTGTTTTAGTGAAAGTGGTGCAAACCCCTGTGTGGACACAGGTAGTGTTGTAAGCAAGACACGAGAAGTAATTCTTCCGCACTACTCTACGCTGATTAAGCCTCAACTGGAGTATTGTGTCCAGTTCTGGGCATCACATTTCAGGAAGGATGTGGACAAATTGGAGAGAATCCAGAGAAGAGCAACAAAAATGATTAAAGGTCTAGAAAACAAGACTTATGAGGGAAGATTGAAAAAATTGGGTTTGTTTAGTCTGGAAAAGAGAAGACAGAGGGGACATGGTAACAATTTTCAAGTATGTAAAAGGTTGTTACAAGGAGGAAGAAGGAGAATTGTTCTCCTTAACCTCTGAGAATAGGACAAGAAGCAATGGGCTTAAATTGAAGCAAGGGAGGTTTAGGTTGGACATTAGGAAAAACTTCCCAACTGTCAAAGTGGTTAAGCACTGGAATAAATTGCCTGGGGAGGTTGTGGAATCTCCATCATTGGAGATTTTTAAGAGCAGGTTAGACAAACACCTGTCAGGGATGGTCTAGGTAATACTTTGTCCCGCCATGAGTGCAGGGGACTGGACTAGATGACCTCTCAAGGCCCTTCCAGTCCTATAATTCTATGACACTTATTTCAAGTTAGTTTAACCTGTTCCTAACTGACTAAAGCTAAACTGAAATAAGAGTGTCCACGCAGGCGTTTGTATCAGTTTAATTAAAACGTTTTAAAATCAATCACACCTTAAAACTAAATTGGTGAACTCTGCATATAAACTAGTGTGGCAATGGCAGTACCAGCTTCCTAACAAAGCTCTCCTTTAGCAAGGGCAGATCAGCATTTGTAATCAAGCTGATACAAGACTGGAATGAAACGGAAGGCATCATGAACTTTGCTCACAGAAACTCCCTTCCTCCTGAAGTCTAGCATCCCCATACCAGCAACACCCATGGAAGGTGCACTTCACTTTAGAGTCAAGTATAATAATAATAGGATTCCATATGATTTAACACCCTTATTGGCCCATGCTAGTACAACATCAAGCTTCAAAAATACAACTAATAGGTCCAATTAGGCTGGCCTGGAGTAGCTCATCAAGATGGGTATCACCTTCAGCTCCAGAATTTCATCTTTTATTTAAAAAAATTAAGTCTCTAGCCCTTATGGTTGTAAAGAACCACCTTTAAAATATGACCTGAGTGTAAAAAGACACAGGTGATATCTGCCCGAGTCCTCAGACAGCCAGAAATGAGAGGTCTATAGGAAGGATTATTGTTCCGATTCATCACAGTTGGGTATTGACAATGAAGCCTAATAACAACTTTAAATGCCAACATTGTTTCTTTTTCTTGTACAATTTAATCAGAGGTGAACTCAAATCTTACTATTTTTTGGTAACCGATCTTGCCCCTGAAAACTAGATTGCAAAAATAAGTGAACCAAGAGGGATTATTATTATTACTATGATTCATGAATTCCCAAAAATCAGTTATTCACAGTGTCCCCTAGTCATTAGTACAAGTTAGCGAAATGCTACTGTATTTCCAACTCAAACATGGAGATAATGAAAAGCAAGCTGCCCCACTAGCACACAAGATGTCATGTACAACCTCAACATATATATATTTTCTTAAACAAAAACCTTAAGTTTCATTCATTCTATTCCAGGTACTGCTGTTGTTATGATGGAAGAATAGCAGTGCTATTCACATCTGCTTTGGGGATGAATCAGGGTTGTGTAGTGCACAAGACTATTGTCTGTAGAAAATCTGCCTCATTTGTTGCAAAAGCTGGAAGGTGTGTAGTGAACGAGGCAAGAGATTGCAAGAAGTAAAAGAACAGTCTCATGATAAAGGCAGCTGAATGCTGCTCAAGAGAATTGGACCATCCCTGCCTCTGCCACAGAATTCCTATGTGATGGTAGGCAAGTCACTTAATCCAAACTCATCACGTGATCACTATTACTAATTGCATGTTCCGCATTTTCTGGGTGTCTGACTTGACACCCTGAGGACTAGTCTGCAGAAGTGCTGAGCACTCAAAGCTGCAACTGAAATCAGTGGGATCTGTTTTGAACATTAAAGTATTATAAAATGCTAAGTGCTGTGAAAAATCAGGTCCTAGAGGTCTCAAATTGGGCAGCCAAAATGAGTGGATCGTTTTGACCTTAATCTCTGTGCCTCAGTTCCCCATCTGTAAAATGTGGATAGTACCGCCTCACCTCACAGGGGTGGGGTGAAAATAAATTCATTAATGTTTATGAAGCACTCAGATATTGTAGTGATGGGCATCACAGCAAAGCCCATGAGTAAATTAACAATTCTGTCTTCAGATTAGGGTTTGGACAGTGTGCAAGAAATAAGGCATAAGGCCATACATTGAACAATGAGAAAACAAAATGCTGAATAGCTGCTCATTAAGTAAGCACCGTCCATCCTGTGCACTGAATGAGGCAGGTATACTATGGAAAAGTAGTATGTAATTATGTAATTAAAGACTGTCATAATGCATACTCCAAGAGGGCCAAAGATTTTCACAGGTATCCTTTATTGTGGCATTTCCAAACTTTTCAGTGTTTGACTTTGTATCCTTAATAATGTTATTTAAACAGTTTCTTGTGTAATTTTCTAGGTTTAAAAAAAAAACAAAATGAAAAAAAAAAACGAATTCTATCATGTATCATCATATTGACACCCACAAGGTTCACCAGCAGACATGGAACCTTTAGATCTACCATTTTTGCTAGTAATAGCAATGGTAGGTTTTCATCCTCTATGTGGACCAGCGCTACAGGGGGATGGAACACTTTGCCAGTGGGTTCCACAGATACTTGTGAGACTTGGGTTCCATTCCATGCTCTGGAGGAAAAAATTCTCTAGTGGACACTGGCTCTTTTTGACTGTTCCTCCCACAATCTTGACCCCCTTTTGCCCCATTTCCTTGAATCTATCCCTATTTCAGTCCTGTTTCTTCCCCACCCTAATCCCTTGTCCCAGTCCCATTCTTTTTCACCTAGCCCGTCCCAGTCTCCACTCCTCAAGCTTCCCATCCCAGTTTAATTGTCCAGCTATTCCTAGCTACCCACCTCCCAGCTCCTCATCTCAACTATCTTCCCTCTTCCCCCCAAATTTCAGCACCTCCTACAGCTCCCTGTCCCTTTGCCCAGCCAGTCCCAGTTTTCCTCCAACACCTCAACTCATCAGATCCATGTCCCCTCCCTCCATTCACACCTCCTTCCCCCCATCCCAGAGTTTCACAGTGCCAGTCTCCTTGCCCAATCAGACCCAACCCATTGCCTCCCGCTACCCCCGCTTCCCAGACCCAGTCTCCACACAATCTCACAGTGCCAGCTCACAGTCTCCTTGTACAGCCAGTCTGTCTCCCCCGACTTACTCCAACTCCCAGTCTCCCCTCTGTGACAGACTGGGGGACATGTCCATGTCAAACTACTCCCAATTTACTTCCCCTCCTGGCACCAGAAGGTTCGGCTGCTGCCCACTCTGCATTTAAATAAGGCAGCTTCCTCTTCTGCACTGGTCAATCAAGCTGGTCGATCATTTTCTCTCCTCTGGTCTCAGTTTATCTGCTCTCAGTTCAGGTGCTCAGACCTGGACCTGGCATACCCTGCAGCAGCCCAGAAACGTCTTGCTTTGTCCCAGGGTCCAGCACACTCAGTGCGGTCAGAATCTTCAGAGAATTTAGCTGCTAAAATCTAAAAAGTCTTTACTGAGCACATAGAAACTGATTTTTCAAAGGCCAAATTTGGGTTGATTTTCAGAGGGATGGTAAAAGGCTCATTCCTAATACAAAGGGCATGCCCTGACAAATTTCAAGTTGCTGCTCCAAAAATGGGAGTGCTAGACCTTTTCAAAGAAAAGTTTGCCCAGATTTCCCACCCCTCCTAAAAAAAAAAAAAAAAAAGTGGCAAAACAACATTTTTCCTCAGCCCCATTCTTAGAAATAGCTGAAATTTCAACAAGTTTTCAGCCCAAGGCTGACACCCTGCATGTAAAGTTTCAGCACAAACCATTAGAAGTTTGGCAAAATTATAAACAATTAAAATCAGGGTCTTATAATGGGAAAGGCTGGGTAACTTTAATAATATGCAGTGCTCCTAACTATATATTTTAGACTTCCCAAAAAGATACTACGATGGAATGAAAAATAAGGGCTAAGATATTTCAGTGAACTTTTAAGTGAGTCTCAATAAAGACTTTCTCCAGGCCCCTAGGTTTATTTGAGAATCTGTCTGATCTATCAAAACCTTTAAACCACTACACTAAAAATCCTCAATCATGAACAGTGTAGTCTCTTCCTGTGTCCACGTACTATTGTGATAAGAATTAAGAGAGTTAACACATGAGCCACAAGTAATAAGTTGGCTTTTACATGTCATTATGGAGAGATCTGGGATTTACTGCATACAGCCAGATTTAAAGGAATAAAGAATAAATATAAAGAAAACAAGAGAAATTGTAGATTTAAAATGTGGGATGAAAAAGGGATGGATTGCAAAGGATCCAGGCAAAATCATCTTAAAACAGATTTCTGGAGAGAGTGAGCTATCAGAGCAAGGGAACACAAAGGCTATGTCTATACTACAGCCAGATCGATGATCCGGCAGTCAATGCACAGGGGGTCGATTTAGCGGGTCTAGTGAAGACCCGCCAAATTGACCGCAGATCGCTCTCCGGTCAACCCCGGTACTCCACTCGGAACAAGAAGAGTAAGGTAAGTCGATGGAAGAGCATCTCCTGTCAACCCAGCACAGCATAGACACCGCAGTAAGTCGACCTAAGTTACGTTGACTCCAGCTACGTTATTCATGTAGCTGGAGTAGCATAACATAGGCCCACTTACTGGGGTAGGTAGGCAAACAAAGAGCATCAAAAATAGTATACATTCATACACCAGAACAAAACTACATTTTAGGTATTATCAAACGGTCACTACAGAAAGTTAAACACTTACTGTGCACTATGAAAACCAAAGTTTGGGGAAGAAAGAAGAATGTTTTACACTAGCATTTAGTAACAAGAGAACCACACTTAGGACTTGCCTACACCGGGATATTTACCGGCATACTGCTGCAGTTATACCTATATGGCTCCCTGTATAGACACTGTGGTTCTGGAATAATAGTGAGCTTTTCCAGCTTAGTGTACATTGCTCTGAAAGTGGATTAACCTAAACCAGAAAAACAGCTCCGAAATGAAAGTGTCTACACAGGGAGATATACAGTAGCAGTACAGTTGTACCAGTATAATTATGCCAGTATATTTCCCAGTATAGACAAAACCTCAGTATAAAAGAAGCTAGTCAAGGAGTTTTCCAGATGTTATCACTCTCCTGAGCTCAGTCTCCAGAAAAGATATTGTGCTAGTAGATTTGGAAAAAAAACAAACTTACCAACAATGCAGATAATGAAGTCTAAAACTGAGGAAACATAGGAAAGAGGGAAGAGGGAAAATTGATTCAAACAGACCTCCAGGCTGTTCAACAGCCTCCAAATGGAGTATTAATTATCTTACTATGAATCATAATTCATTTTCCTGGGCCAGGAGTTTTTACAAATGCACCCAAAGAGATGTGACACATATAAGGCTACATAATCTATATATCTAATGCTATTTCAGACTTAACTATTAGTAGATATAACCTTCACTTACACAGGAAGGTTCCCCAGTTACAGCCGACAGTCATGGCTCCAAGACAAGACATGGATGTCAACCTGCATCAATGGAACTTCCCTGTGTTACCCAGTTAAGGGAATATCCCCTTTATCCTGGACCACACTAGATTGTAATCACATTTATTTAAGTTCCTGGACTGAGAACATAGCTAAACAGGATATCTTCCCTCCTGAGCCATGGAATACATACTGTGTGAAAGAGATTAACTCAGGACCATATCAGGACATGAGTTGAATCATGGAACAAAGCTTTTGCAGGAGGACACTACCATCTGACTGTTTGATACAAGACAGTATTCCACATCCTCTCTAGACAACTATTTGTCCAGATCTGATATGGCGCCTGATTATCTATATGTATTTTGTGCGTGCACACACACACTTTCTCTCTCACTCCAAGACTGAGGGTAAAGTTGAGTTTTAGCATTTCTCTGCTGCAAGTTTTAAAGAATATAAGGCTGCAAAGCAACCCATCACATGTAGCAGAAGTTGCCCTGTTATCTCTTAAAGCTGCATAGCACAGACCAGCAACGATTGAAAAGCTACTTCCACTGAACAGACCAGATCCTAAGCTGGTGTAAGTTAACACAGTTCCACTGACTTCAGTGGAGCTAACCTGATTTACACTAGTAGAAATCTGGCCCAACGTTTTCTACACCTCCCACTCTTGAAGGGCTAAACTCCCTTTGGTTTGCATGTCATTAAGGAGTGTTACACTTGTTTGATCCCTCCTCTTCTAGAGGCATCAAATAAACAAAGGGAACCCATTATCAAGATTGTTTTCACCAACAGGGAAGCCAGCTTTAAACACAGATTGATACAAGGGTCTGATTCCCATTATCTGGAAGGCAGTTGAGCAGAAGAAGCAACCTAGAGACGCTTACTTGACACCAACTCTTTCCAAAAAGATTTGATGGGCTTTGATTTGGAGCAGATATTTCTGATTCAAGAAAAAAGCTTCCTATTCCCCCAGTGTACTGATGAGGAGTCTGGTCAGCACAACAAACTATCAGAGAAATTTAAACTCAAAAGATTGGTTCATGACCCACCATCTCCAAATATACAGGAGATTGTAGAAACTTCATATTCATAACATATTACGTGTTAGATTTCAGTCTTTTGGGATTTATTATTACCATTCTTCCCTTATAAACTGTGGGCTGCAGTGTACTTCACCTCCTTCCAAGGTGTCTCTTCCCTCCATTAATTATAGTCTCTCAGGCTTACATGTTTAGATTCTGGTTTTGAAATCAAATCAGAAGATCTCTCAAGCCTTTTTGTATGCTTGCAGCTGGGGTTGCATTCCTCAGACAACTTCATTTTGGGGATTACAGTATATAAATCTGGGTTTTAGGCTTTGAAATAGTTTCAGCTATTACCACAAAATAAGTTCTGTTCTGTCTAATTTTTTGACCACTTCTCCTTGCTCTGTGAGGAAATAATTTGGAGTCCGAATAAACCACATTTTGTATTATATTACTCGGTTGTGCATCCTCTGTTGGGGGTTGTTTTCTTACTTCCAAGTATTAAGACTCATCCCTCATCCTGGAAATTATGCCTCATGAGGCCAGAGGAATAAAATAGTGGTGGAACCTTTCCAGCCTCCTTAATCTTGTCTTTCATATTTAATTCACCTCTCACTATTCCTAGTTCACACTTCAGGAAGTCTTCAATTATCTGCCAGTCACTATCTACTCTATGCATTGACATTTGATTTTGAAGGGTCAATACATTTCTCTTCTGATCCAATTTCAAAGGTTTTTGCCCACCCTCTCTCTAGGCCTCTAGAATATTATGTTCCCCCCCTACTGTCCCCCACCCCCGTTTTTTAAAGGAAGTTCCTTTCTCCCATAGTCTCAGTTACTTTGGTAAGTTTCTTACACACATCTTACAGTTTTCTCTCTCCAGATTGTTCCTGTGGAAAAGCAAGCTCACTTTCAGCAATGCGAACCTTTCTAGAATGTCAGTATTCTACTGGTATCTGCCTCTTTTCCTGATACCAAAGGATTTTGTTTTCCCTGCTCATCCAAAGGGTTGAACAAAGAATGTTCTAGTCCAGAGGAGGAAATCTCCCCCATATTAGTAAGTTATCTTGCTCCACAGCCAAGCTATGCTTTATTCTTCTGACAGTTCAACACTCTGCTGCCAAAGCCGTAAGCAGCTCCACATCTCTCTGTAACTGACTCTCAAGGAGAGACAGCTTCTGGTTTTCAGCTGTTGGAGCTAAGTATCAGGGGGTAGCCGTGTTAGTCTGTATCTACAAAAACAACAAGGAGTCTGGTGGCACCTTAAAGGCTAACAGATTTATTTGGGCATAAGCTTTCATGGGTAAAAACCTCACTTCTTCGGATGCTTATGACTAAATAAAACTGTTAGTCTTTAAGGTGCCACTAGACTCCTTGTTGTAGCTGTTGGAGCTGTTACCTGATTTCCTCCCCAACCCCATTTTTTAGTCTCCCTAAACACTATATAGTAACGAATGCGTAGTGATAGCAATAGTCATTCTCTGTCTTATTCATGTCATGACATCACCACATTTCCCTATCTAAATTTTGCCCCCCTTTTTCCTCCCTTCCCCAAACCTGAACTTATACCTATTATCTCCATGACATAACATTCACGCTAGGCATTATCAGAGTCCTCCGCAACATGTGACTACCCCTGCTTTCACTTTTACAGCTAGTTTGGTGTTGCAGCTTAACTTCTTTGTGGATGAAATGATGTGATTCAGGTAAAGACACAGAGCTCTGGCTATGTGTATTAGTACATGTAATGAGTAAGGATTCTTACCATAGGCTTCTATGCAGATGGAGAGGACATGGACAGACGTAATACAGGGAGCACAGCAAACACAGCATACAATATGTCACAGATGCAAAAATGGAGCGAAGAGATAAAACACAGTTATTCTCTTATTCTATAAGAGCATCCTTAGCCAGTTTAACAATAACCACAGATCTACAGTAAAGAAAGAGGTTACCATTACACCTTTTTAACAAGTCAGCTAGACAAGACCTTGGAGATATTAGTCCAGTCTCAGAGAGATTGGCATCATGCTTCGTTGTGGCTCAGCGTTTAATGATCAATACCCTTTACTTTACACGTGAAACGTGTTTGGTCACACACGGCCATATAGTTTGTCTATGTACCATAATTTTTTTAAGAATAGAAGGATTAAGAAAATAATCAACTTAAACAGAAACCATTGTTTCCATAACTGTCTGTAAATAGCACAGTTAAGGCAATTTTTCCATCAATGGGGAGAGTATTTGTTGCTGTTTTTCATATATAAACTTTATCACAGGTTAAAACTGTGCCGCCTCAAAATAATCAATACAATCATCAGCTACTGTGTGGTCTTATTACAGAAAAGGCCAAGGCAGCTAACTGGCCAGGTAGACCTCAACCCTTAAGATCTAATAGTTAAGATCGCAAGTGTTCTCCATTTTCAAGCCTTGCCAGTTTCCAGGGGTTTGCTGAGGCTCACAGGAAGTGCTTGTTGAAGGGGATGGAGAGGAACAGAATCTGGGGCAAGACTCTTGAAAAGAATCCACCCTGATATGTTTCCACCCTGCCAGGAATATCTCTGACTAGCTCTCCTACTCTGCCCCTTTCCCCTGTACAGCTAGTTCCAGTCCCCTCCTCTCACACAAGTCAGAAATTGGGGAGGAAGGGAGAAGAATGACCTCAGAGCTGCCAGCAGCAGCTTCCACCAATGGCAGACCCCAGAGTGGATCTGCCACAGACCCCAGAGTGGATCTGTGCTGAAGAGACAGCTGAACCAGAGAAACAGGTTCTCTACCCAATTGTGGAATGAGAACATCTCTAACTGCTGCCCTCCCTCAGCTAAGAATCCTCTGGAGGAGTACATTTCTCCTTATGCAGTAAAGACAAACTCAGATGGAAACCAAGCAGGTTGTGTGGGGCTTATCAAAACACCACTAACCAACAATGCTACTGCTCTCTGGACTATCATTTATAATCAGCTAGTTACCTCCAACTTAAACACGAGTGTCTTAAGGTTAAATGTGAAGATATACGGCAAAGTCCAGTTGTCTTGCCAAATTTCCTTCTGAAATATTTGCGTACAGTAGAATAATTGCCTGGAACAACAGATTTCCTCCCAATTCTGAAAATCACTGTCCTCATTGAGAAGCATCATGTGCCAGTCATTGCACACTGCAGTTGGTAAATGGGTAACAAGATGCCTATTATATCCATAGATTTCCTTTATTGGAGAGCCCAGAAGTACTACCAGGGGTCCAGCGGTAGATGTTGCTGTACCCCTGTAATTTCTATAATCTATTAAATTCCTCCCCTTCCCCCACCCCCCTGAATCAGAGCCCTGCACGGGAGTTGTGCAGAGTCCTGCAGCGGGATTGGGATCCCGCAGGTACCTCAGGACCCACTGCCTTAATAGCAGGAGTGGGTGGGGATGGGAATGGGTATTGCAGGGTGGGAGCGGGATTTAAAATAGTCCTGTGCAGGGCTCTACTCTGAATTATTACCCATATGTTCTTAAATATGTCCATTCCTCTGGTACCCATATGCCAGAACAGCAGCATTTGCAAACACTGTCAATTTGGCAGTAGTTTGACTTTCCCACCATAGATGGAAGCATGTTCCCTTATTTCCACACTCCTAGTTCCTGGTTTACATTTTTTACTGCAACTGTGATAGCTTTTCCTGTTTTAAATCACAGCTGCTTTGGAGTTGCAGGAATATTCTCTGGCTTATCTGGAGGCATCAATCTTTGATTTTGTGACTGAAAAGCCCGGACATTCTTTTGTCATTTCTGTTTTCAGTGGGGAAACTGCACTCTAGGATATTAGAGCTAGAAGTTTAAGGAGTCTCAAGTATTTTATAGTAATTTCCTCTGTCTGTACCAGAGGGCTGCTACCTTCTGAAATTACAGCATAGTTCAGAGATGGACGCTAGCAATCCATACCAAGAACTAACCGGAATTCTTGTTGCTATGCAAAGATGTAGCAAAGGTGAATATGTGGCTAAAAACTATCCTTTTAATCCATTTTACAGGTTGCCCTTCCCTAATCTCTTGTCTGTCACAAAGAGGTCTTTAATCAAAGCCAACCCATCGCTAGCCTCATGGCTGAAGTCTGGTTTAAGACATCCCTGCTAAGATATATGATCACAATATATGATAATGTCAATTCATAATGCCTCTATTCAGCAAAGCTCTCTCTCAAAAACTACTGTCTTGTAATCCAGTGCCGGAGTTCACATTAAACCTTATCGTGCAGGATTATAAGCGCCTCTTATAACGAGTTGAGAACCATCAACTCCCACTGACTTTTTGAGGGCACTCAGCACCTTGCAGAATTGGTGGGTTCTTAAACATGTCTGCCGATTTGGATGGAAGCTTTTCAACAAGGATCAATATGAAAAAAGACGGTTACTCACCGTTGTAACTGTTGTTCTTCGAGATGTGTTGCTCATATTCATTCCAATTAGGTGTGCGCGCGCTGCGTGCACGATCGTCGGAGAATTTTCTACCCTAGCAACACCCGGCGGGTCGGCTGTGGAGCCCCCTAGAGTGGCGCCTTCATGGCGCTGGATATATACCCCAGCCGACCCGGCGCCCCCTCAGTTCCTTCTTGCCGGCTACTCCGACAGAGGGGAAGGGGGTCGGGTTTGGAATGGATATGAGCAATACATCTCGAAGAACAACAGTTACAACGGTGAGTAACCGTCTTTTCTTCTTCGAGTGCTTGCTCATATCGATTCCAATTAGGTGACTCCCAAGCCTTACCTAGGTGGAGGGGTCGGAGTGAGACATTGCTGTGTGCAAAACCGCTGATCCGAATGCAGCATCGTCCCTGGACTGCTGTACCAGTGCGTAGTGAGCTGCAAATGTGTGGACTGATGACCAAACTGCAGCTCTACAAATGTCCTGGATCGGGACTTGAGCCAGGAAGGCAGTCGAGGAAGCTTGGGCCCTCGTTGAGTGAGCGGTGAGGTGCGGTGTTGAGACACCGGCTAGGTCATAGCAAGTCCGGACCGCGCTCCACAGTTCCAACGACCGTCAAGGGCGGTAAGAAGGAACTGAGGGGGCGCCGGGTCGGCTGGGGTATATATCCAGCGCCATGAAGGCGCCACTCTAGGGGGCTCCACAGCCGACCCGCCGGGTGTTGCTAGGGTAGAAAATTCTCCGACGATCGTGCACGCAGCGTGCGCACACCTAATTGGAATCGATATGAGCAAGCACTCGAAGAAGAACTACAGGCTTCTCTCTAACAGCAGTGGGTTTAGCATAGGATTTTTGCTGTAGACAGAGGGGAAAGAGTCCTAAATAAACACACACAACATAATTGGAATCACAAGTGGCAGAATGTGAGCTGATAATAGAAAAAATAATGCTATGAAACCACCACAAGCACTGAAAATCCAGCAGCTACAATTTCAGTTAGTGCAGAAGAGACATTTCATTGGCAGGATCCAATCTGCAAACCTAAAACAAGTCTCTCTCTAATCTAGATTTACATAAGTTGCAATAGAAATTTTTACATTATACTATAAAAGGTGAATGTCTTAAAAAACAGTATAATTTAAACTGGAATGACATTTACCGATTCTCATAGAACAAATCCATATAACTACAGAGTATAAATAGATTTTCTCTAAAATTTTAAATAGAGGATTCCACATTTTTCCACTGCAATTAATGAAAAGGGTGAGAGAGGAAGATATTGGATAGATTACCATTGGCTAGGGCTACAAAATATAGACAGATATTCCTTGTCCCTGACCCTAACATTCTACTCAAGAGTATACATAAAGACCACAGAATTTAGGAAATATTAATGAAGTATGTAAACATTATCTCCCTAAACTCAAGATACCTTTCCCACAATCCACAACTCAGAAAGACCTATGCTAGCAATGGGAAATCTCTGTATTCTGTAGAGCTATAAAAGAAGAAAAACAGACCATGCCTTTTAACATCAGAAAAGCTAGCCAAGTTTAGGTGATGATGGCACTGAGGGAGGAGGACGTATCCAGGAGATGTTTTTAACGTGAAATAAAACAGAGCTACACAAATGTCTTATGCTTAATACAAAAATAAAAAGACTGAAAACAGAGAGAGTTCCCTATTTGGCTAAACTAGGGATTACAAGAAGAATGATCCTTCCCCCAAATATTTGTTTCCTTAGGTCCATACAATCAGATTTTCCAGGAGTTGAATAAAAATATTCAGAAATGTCATTTGGGGAAGGTGTCCACACAAAAGCAAAAGCCAAATTATACACAGCACTCCTCCTACATAGCAAAGCTTCTATTAGATGCATACTGATGTGGGAGGATGACTAAGAAAAAACAGCCTTTCAATACCGATGATTAAAAAGTACATCACATTTCAAGAGCAGTCTAGGAACAGTAACAGACTAGTAAGCTTTGTAACCTGCCCTTCAAGACTTCAGTCTCTGTGAACATGACAGTTTAAGTAGGGAGAGACTCCCAAAACTCATGCATCTGTGGTGGAGTACCCCTGACTATTAGTGAGTATTACTAAGGAAAAAAAGCAATGTTTTCAATCGATAAAAATGCAAAAGCATAATAAATCAAACTTTTTGCGTTCTACGCAATTAGTCACAAAACAGTGATGGGCCAGACCAGAGACCTATTTAACTTGTAGATTTTGACTCTACTCTCCAGCAATTCCCCCCGCCCCATCTCTGGCCTTTTTGACTAACCAATATTTTTAAAAAGTTTTCATCTCCTGCCACTCAGAAAGACCTCAAGACTTCTGGAATATACTGCTCAAACAGTTTCACTTTTGTTTCTACTGCTTGTCCCTCCCTTCTCACATTAATCTCCAGACTTCTTCTCCTTGTCCAGATCTATTCCGCCCCCAACAATCTTCTATTCATTGAACTTTTTGACTCTGTACACAAATTTGCAGAGGGACAAAAGGGTTGAGGTCTGTTATTTCTCACCTCTATATATTATTTATTTGCTGTTGACAAGCATGTTACCTCTGGAGAGAAAAATCCACAGTTTGAGAACTGCAAAACTAAGCATCTCTGATGGTATCTTCTAGACTGAGCACTGAGTCCCATTGGGTCGATAGAAGGATTAACCTAAATAATCTATACAGAAGCCCCTGGAACAGCATAAGATTGGGTCCCTAATCCATGAACTATTGGAACTCATTTACAAAATGTTTCTTAAACGTTACATGAATATATTGTCTCATACTATAGAATTAGAATTTATAATCCCTATTCCATGATGAGATTTTTTTGAGCTATAATGCATCTTAATTAAAACTATCTTTAGATAGATTTTTTCCTCAAAAAGCATTTTATCAAAAAAATCTGATTTAAATTAAAAAAAATTATTTAAAAAAAAAAATTGATTTTTATCTACCCTGTCTCCTGCCTACTGCAGGGGGCACGTGGGCAGCACCTGAGACTCCTTCACCCTTCCCTCCTTGGTTTCTCAGTGCATTCACTGCCCACTGTACCAGATCCTCCACAGCTCCTGCTTTGTCTCTCATTACAGAAGACAGGTAATGAATTAAATGAGTAACTGTCCAGGGAAGGGAGAGTAGGGGACCTTAGCAGGCCAGCAGCCAAAAGATGTTTTGGGGGGAGGGATAGCTCAGTGGTTTGAGCATTGGACTGCTAAAGCCAGGATTGTGAGTTCAATCCTTGAGGGGACCCATTTGGGGATTTAGTTGGGGATTGGTTCTGCTTTGAGCTGGGGGTTAGACTAGATGACCTCCTGAGGTCCCTTCCAACCCTGATATTCTATGATTCATCTGCATAAGCAGCCCAGATGCCCACTTGTGCAGTCAAAACCTCAGGGAGTGGGGAAGCCTGAAGGAGCAAGACCAGAGAAACTGTAGGGAGTGGGGAAGAAGAGAAAGGGCTTAAAGGGAAGAAAGAGTGGGGAACTGGACCCTGACAATACTGCAGGAATGGGCCTCTCACCTGCATCTAAAACTCCATTTGCCTACAGACTGTGTATGCAAATATTATGCAAGCAAGATTGCCAGGGTTTCTGAGGGGCCTTCTGATGGGCATGATGATGAACTCACATTGAAAAACACTAAATGCTAATGGCCAAAGACAGTCAGTAAGGCTAAAAAGCGACAGAGTCCTGTGGCACCTTATAGACTAACAGACATATTGGAGCATAAGCTTTCGTGGGTGAATACCCACTTCATCACATTCATCTGACGAAGTGGATATTCATCCACGAAAGCTTATGCTCCAATACATCTGTTAGTCTATAAGGTGCCACAGGCCTCTTTGTTGCTTTTTACAGATCCAGATTAACATGGCTACCCCTCTGATACTTGTCAGTAAGGCTAGAACAGGGGTAGCCAACCTATGGCACGCGTGCCGAAGGCGGCACCCGAGCTGATTTTCAGTGGCACTCACACTGCCCGGGTCCTGGCCACCAGTCCAGGGGGGGCTCTGCATTTTAATTTAATTTTAAATGAAACTTCTTAAACATTTTAAAAACCTTATTTACTTTACATACAACAATAGTTTAGTTATATATTATAGACTTATAGAAAGAGATCTTCTAAAAATGTTAAAATGTAAACCTT
Source organism: Malaclemys terrapin pileata (assembly GCF_027887155.1). Lineage (NCBI taxonomy): Eukaryota > Metazoa > Chordata > Testudines > Emydidae > Malaclemys > Malaclemys terrapin. Next base: position 47,193,929 of record NC_071511.1, read on the forward strand.
AAATTAGAGTGAATAAACGAAGACTCGGCGCACCACTTCTGAAAGGTTGCCGACCCCTGGGCTAGAATTTTCAAAAGAGCCCAAGGATGCCAGGCACCAAACTTCAATTGAATTTCAGTAGGATCCGGGTGTCTAATTCCCTTGGCCTCTTTTGAAACTCCCACTTAAGAGACAAAGGGAAAGAAAGAAGGAATGGAAGTGTACCAGCCAAAACATGTACCTGGCTCCCCTAAATCTGAGAGAAATAGGGTAGACTGGAAGCCATATTAAATAAAGAAAATGTTAATGCCACCTACTGGCTAGATGTGGAACTGAATTCATTTGTATATTTAGCATCAAATATTCATTATAAAGGCCTAATAAAAAATTAAAAAAAGCCCAGAACTTCACCATTGCTCTAACTGGCCAATAAACCCCTTTCTTCCTTATCTCCCCCTTACTTAATGTAGTAACTCTCAGGAAACATTTTAACAGTACAATACCAAAAGATTCACCTTAGTTTTGCTTAATTGGGCTTGATATTCTGAAGTATTCCCCTCAGCTAGGACAAGAAGGCTTTCCAGAGATCTAATATGAAGTCTAGCACGAGTAACCTACCACCAGCTGCAAAAACCCACCCTAACTCTAACCATTAACCTCAAATATTTTATAACAAAAACACTCAAGGATTTACAGCAGTGGCACTATGCATAAAACAGCTAATCCATCATGGTCACTGGGTTTGAGGGTAGCTTAAGCAGCAGCAAGTCAGTTTGATTTTACCTTCTCCCACCCCTCCCAATCAAATCACAGGAGGGGTGAAGAGAGATGCCATGAAAAAAAAAAGTGCTACAGCTTCATTTTACACAGAAACATCTAAAAACAGAGCCATTAGGTGACTTTGATGCTGGGATGTCACAATCTGAAGCCAAGAGGTTATCATAGTTCCCATCCACCCCCATTACTTGCTGCAAACACCATTACCAAAATGAGCAGGACACCTTCAATTCCTTCCTTCACTGCACTAAGGGGATTCAAACCAAGAATTGGGAAACCTGCTGGCAGACCATTTACAGAAGAAATAGATGTGAAAGCAAAAGGCCTGGAGGTGTAGATCCAGGATACCAAGGAAAGCCAACAAACAACCTGAGCTCTCTAAAAGCTGCAAACGATCTAGTGCCAGAGCATCACTTAGAACATTTAGTGAATCAGATTAAGAACATATGACCTATGAGTTCTGGTCAAAAGAGGAGACATCAGATTCATATGCTATAGGGAGGACATTGTGCCTTGATTTTCAAGGAACTCAGGGAGAAGACCTAACAAGGAGAAAACTGGAAGTACCTTTCTGATTTGTCAGGCCCTACGCAATGCAGTAGAACTGTTTAAGCACCCCAAACTTTTAAAACTGTATTAGATATAGTAAGATACAAATAATTTTTTTGACCAGCCTTAAGAGACACACAAGCCAGGAAGAAGAAAAGTGTGTGTGTGGTGGGGGAAAGGGGCCTGGAGCTCTCTGCTCCTTCTAGCTCAGGGGTGGGCAAACTTTTTGGCCTGAGGGCCATATCTGGGTATAGAAATTGTATGGCAGGCCATGAATGCTCATGAAATTGGGGGATGGGGTGCGGAAGGGGGAGAAGGCTCTGTGGTGGGGCCAGAAATTAGGAGTTCAGTGTGTGGGAGGAGGCTCTGGATTGGGGTGGAGGGTGGGCTGGGGGTGCAGGCTCTGGGGTGGGGCTGAGGATGAGGGGTTTGGGGTGCAGGAGTGTGCTCCGGGCTGGGATTGAGGGATTTAGAGGGCGGGAGGGGCATCAGGGTTGGGTCAGGGGCGTGGGGGGGTTGAGGGCTCCAGCTGGGGCCCTCAGGCTCTGGAGTGGGGGATGAGGGGTTTGGGGTGCAGGTGGATGCTCCGGGCTGGGACCGAGGGGTTCAAAGGGCAGGAGGGGGATCAGGGCTAGAGCTGGGGTGCATGCTCCAGGAGGCGCTTACCAGAAGCAGCAGCATGTCCTCCCTCCAGCTCCTACACAGAGGTGCGGCCAGGCAGCGCTGCGCACTTCCCCATCCACAGGCACTGCCCTCACAGCTCCCGGAAGCAGCGGCATGCCCCCCTCCGGCTCCTACGCGGCAGCGCGGTGCCCGCCTTGTCTGCAGGCGCCACCCTGCAGCTCCCATTGGCCATGGTTCCTGGAGCTGCGGGGGGTGGCGCTTGGGGCAGAGGCAGCGTGCGGAGTCCCCATAGCCCTGGCTGCCCCTACGCGCAGGAGCATGATATACAAACAGAAGTTCATTTAGGGCACCACACAAACACACATCACCACTGAAAAGTCAAGGACTACCAACCAACCATTACCACGTGCTAGTATCTAATACTACAGTATTTTCCTATATTTAGGATAAGAGAACAGTGATATTTGCCTGGTAATGACTGGTAAATGCTGTCTGTGAAAAATAGAAATAGCTATACAAAAAAAAAAAGTTTTACAGTAAGTTTATTTTGTAGATTTGTCAAAATCATGACGAAGTTTACCACAAGGATGCTGACACATTAAATTAATTTAGGAGGAAACAGGCATGAACAAGAGGCACATTCGCTGACTACAGCCAGAAACCATTATTTTACACATACATGTGCTCCGGGATAGATGTTGGCTGGCTATTAGGTAGTCATGATTTGCAATATTATTTGGAAAGGACAACAACTGGTATTTCTTCTATTAGAAAGTATTTTTGCTGTTCTAAAGAGTTACTAAACCAGATCCATCCAGTCTGGTAGTGTGCCTCAAACAGTGGCAGATAATTCCTCCTTCATAGTAAAGCACCCACTGCCCCATAACACAACATTTGAACCAATGTGGTATCAGGGATGAGAAAGAAAAGCATTCTCCCAATCTAATTTGTGTAGGTGATGTGAGGTACTACCTATATTATACAGAGCATAAATCCACTGATTAGACTGAAAATCCAGTCTCCTCCATGGATGCTATTATCAAATGTTCCTCTGAAAGCCAGTAAAGCAGTTTTATTCTAACAGGAGATTAAGAAAGTGGAATGAACACCAAAACCCCAACTTTCCGTGCAGTCTGAAGAAATCAAACTTCTCTTTACAGCACCCTCACCACGCCAACGCAGAGGAAAAAAGAAAAGTCAGCTGTGTTTCTACGATGCAGACATCAATGTATCACAATACAAACACCAAAAAGGTGACAATAAACCACTACAAATCCTCTCCTCCAACCAAAGCAAAATGTGCTGGGCAGTGCTATGAAGCCTGGTACCAAGAGGTCTCCTGAAAGCTGACTATAGAATGTACTGTAGCATAGCAGATAATCGTATTACCTACTGTATCCTGAGTAATAATAATTCTTAGCTCTTTTATAGGTTGTCAGACACAGTGAATCCAGAGGTCAAGTGCTTAGTTTATACCAGATATTAGTGCATCCCAATATAAACCTATAGATGTTACCAAATTTCATAAACATCTTTATTACACAGAAACATTGTGCAATTTTACAATGCAATATGGTACTCCATATCCTATTTTTACAAGGGTTACAAATCATAAATGACCAAGCCAATCTTAAACCTAAAGATTTGGAAATATGCACTTAAAGACAGCTAGAAAAAAAGAACACTAGCCTAGAGAATTGCTATTTTACAGTAACATTTTAACAAGCAGCAGCTCCCAGCATTCCAGCTATGAGTGAAAAGAGTTTGATTACAACTGGACCGCAACAATCAAAATTACTCTACAGTACTCACCTGATCTTCCTCTTCATCCTCTTCATCTTCTGCCAAACGCTGCCTGCCTACCTCATAGAGCCTGCAAACAGTATCCATGTTCATGGCATCCATGCTTCCTTGATTCTGAAGAAAACCCCCAACACAGCAGTTAGTACCTAGTGGAACTGTTTATGCTTTCTTACATAACTCTATCATGATCTCCATTACAGAAGACAGGTTACGACCAAGAACAAACAACAAAAAGGCATTTTATCTTTTATTTGCTACTTACATAGTGTAATTAGTACTAACGTTTATTCGGTTATGTTGCAACGTTTGGCTTTGAGATTCTACCATCTATGCCACTCCCAACAAAGAATTTTATACCCCATAAACCTTCATTTTGACCATTCAACACCCCGCATGTCCAACTTTGGGTTTGTTCACCCTCTCCAAAACTGCATGCCAGCTTCCCTTTAGATTCTCTTCCTCCTCTCCCACCTGAACTTTGCCAACAATCACTGCTTTAAAAACAAAGCAGTTTGTCCCAAGTGGGATTTGAACTCTCCACTCTTATAGACCAACTGCTGATACACTAATAGTTTGCATTGGGACCATGGCATTACTGTTAATCGTGCCCCTAAGCATAAGCCCTGCTGGTGTGTCAGGAACAGCACAGTAATCCCCAGGCTAGTATTATGGTGCTACTCTGTATGAAGCATGAGGCGAGAGCCTTATCAAAAATTAAAACTGCTTCCAATCTGGGAAAGAAATTATTTTATAATGATCCATAAATAGCTCACAATACAAAAAAAAAAAACAGACAGCCAATACAAGCCTGTTAGCCACTCCATCACTAGAGGGTAATGGAGAAACTCAGATCATTCCAAGTTACAGATGCATTGATTAAGGCCAGAAGGGACGATTGCGACCTTTTAGTCTGACCTCCTGCATACACAAGCCATAGAATGTCATCCCAGAAATTCCTGCATCAAGCCCCTAACTTCAGGATGTCCATAGCTTCCTTCTTCTCAAGAAGAAACAGGGAGGGTAAGAGAGGCCCAAATAAAAGCTCTGGGTGCACCAGACAGAGGGAGTTTCCTTTTTTGTGCAAGTTTCAATAACAAAAGACTAGAGAATCAGAATAAAAATTTATTTCTCCCTGCTTGTGAGGAGGACGCCTCCTTCTGTAGTATATTTCTTTTAAAGCAAGACAATGTTTGAGGAATGCAGGTGAAGGGTTCCAAGAAGTCCCCAAAATGTGCATATGTTAGAGAGACAGAGACAGAACTGCATTTAAGCACAAGAGATGGGGTATAGGGGACTGATCACTACTCCCCTATCCACATCAAAGCTCTAGTGCACAAGACATCCAAGACTGATAGTAGGAGCTCCAGAACTTCCAGCTCCAATAGTGGTAGATGTTTATTTTTTTAAAGCATTGCTCTCAGACCACAGCCACAAATACTGGTATTTACTCTTTCCCAACTATCCCAGATCCTTTACCTCAATAACAGCCAAATAGCAATCCTTGCTGTCCGTGCACAAATCAAAGATATTCCGTTTTACATCAATGGTGGCTAGAAAACAACACAAAGTGAACTTAATGGTTACCAGCAGGTTATTCAATGCTTTGCCAAATATACAATCTACAAACATGTCTGGACAGCTATTGCTAAAACAAAAGCATGTTTAACACTTCTATCTAATTTTAACCAGTAATGGAGAATATTTCTAAGCTGATAACACTGAGCTAGTCAGTTCTCATACTGATTTCCACAGCACCCCTAACTGTGCAAGTATGGCTATTGCGTTTTCTGTGAAGGGGAGAGACCAAGTTGGCCTCTCAACTTCCAATGAGGTAGTGACGGAGATGGACAGAGGTGTGGGTCATCTTTTCTCATCCCAGCACCTGGAAGCCAGAGGCCATGTTTACTCACTCCTGTTGCTGCTGCACTGAGCTCAGCTCCAGGAGCGCAGCGGGCTGGAGGCTGAACTGACAGACATTTGAGCTGGAGATAGGAACAAATCCTGATGGGAGAGGGGAAGGTAGGGGAGAAAAATGGGAACTTTCATGAAGCTGCGCAATTACAGCCTAGGCCATACCACTGACTATTTCTCAGATTCATGTCTGACTTGGTGGAAGGAAAACCAGAGCTGGTACCTGTAGGTCACAGAGTGAGTGAAGAGAAGAAATCATGTACTGGAGCAGAAATTCTAACTCAAGCTAGTTTAGTGTTGAAGACAAAGTTTGTGCTTGGAACAAGGTATATTAAGCAGAACTTGTTTTCATAAGATATTGTGGGGAGGTAACAGGTGGGGAGGTAACAGGTGGGGTTAAATAAAGAAAAATTTAAGTCAACCTGCACCAAACCCACAAAGCAACCCCTGGCAACTGCAACTTCATCCTCACCTATAGGTTTATAGTCTGTTGCATTGAATGTCCTGAAGGATGACCCAAAGGGACTTCTCATCCTCTCCTCCAGTAGGTCATCTTCATCATCTGCCTGCAACATAGCTGACAAGGGAAAGACTATTAGGCAAGTCCATGTCCCATTTACAATGCTGCCTCTAATCATTTTCTGATCCTGTCAGGGTCCACACAATACTATGATTTTTTTTTTTTTTTTTAGGTTTTTGCTTTTAATAATTTGGCAAAACCCCATTTAACCATGTACTGTTCCCAAGTTGTCTTTCACAACATTGAAGGTTATGAAGATTAGCAAATAAAATGGAAGCAGATTCTTTCCACAATCATTACAAGCCAAACTTTTGCATTGCATTACAAATTTTCAAAGGCACAAATGGAGTTTGATGCCCAACTTCTATTGACCTTTGGTGGGAGTAGAGTGCTTAACTTTTGTTTGTGCCTCCTATTAAAACTTAAAAAAAAAATATATGTTTATTTAGTAAAATCTCTCCCTACAAGTTATGAGCAGAGGATTTGGAGTCAGGACCCTTGGGTCGCCTCTGAGCAGGGGAAAGGAGAACATCTAGTTGTTAGAACAGAAGATTCTGAATTTATGACTAGGGAATATAATTAAAGACTATCATAATGCATATGCAAAAGGAGCCTAATTAAGGTTGCACAGACCATCTTAATTGTGGCATTTCCTAACTTTGGACTACTTGACATTGCAACTTAATGTTCTTTTAATGCAGTTGAGTGGGTGTTCACTCATTCTGTTCCTTAAGGCAACTTGCTCACGGCCCACGGCTCACTGCTTTCTAGAGGATTACAACTTAATATACTCCAAAGGAAGCAAACTGTTTCATAATCTGACCACAGATTGGTTAAAAATTGCAAAAGTGGCCAGTATATTTCCTTATGTTCCAAAATCCCCAGAAACTGCTAAAACCAGTGGTTCAGATTCCCCTTGAGAAGCGCAACTGAAGTTCAGTGGCCATGTAACCTTAACATGCTGCTCCATCCAGAAGCATCAGATTAATAGGCGCTGCACTGACAGTAAAGTTCCACACTGTCAAATTAGATACCACTATTAGAGGGACAGGTAAAGTGTAGCCAGTGACGTTCTAAACAGCACACTAAGGAGTTGGTGGACTCTACAGGTCCCCACCATGCAATGATTCACCGTAGTTTTTATGAGTTGCAACCTCCCTTAAAAATGACTGAAGCCAACTACAGCACTCTTTCCTCATGTAAGTTACAAAGTACAGCCATTGGCTGGAAAAAGTTTCCATTTGTCTGCTTTACTATGAACATGAGGGAAAGAACACCCCTACCCTCGGCTTCTACTGCCAAATCCAAGGAGATTGAGGAGAACAACAATGCCATGGTGCAATACTAAGAGACATCCTACCTCCATACATAACTGTACCAGTGTAGTTGAAGACTACACGGCACTGATCCAATGCTGGTACCGTGTGCAGCAAATGGAACGTTCGAAGATCCCACTGAAGAAAGAAGTTAAGGAATAACACACGACAAACTTTCCATTTTAACTCCAGGGTGAGCAGGAGATTAATAGTGTCCAACTAATGAAGTTTACTTGCTAGGTCAGGCAAATACTCAGCTCTCTTCTACCATCACAAGCCCTCCAGCATGAACAAAAATATAATTAACCATGTTGTACCAAGTCCTCAGCTGTAAGCACGGTGGTTATGATGAAGTTTTTGGTGAGGAGAGAAATGATCCCCTGAATGAAATGAAAGTGGTAAAACTACAAATATCTATGAGTCACACCTGAAAGGGCAGAATATAACATGCATCAACAGAAAATCCTCTCAACTCCCTCTGTTGCTGGAGAGGTCCATATGTCCCTCTCCTCTCCTGCCTCCCTTTCTGAAAGTCTTAATTCCCCACTCCACCTCCGTCTCACCCAATCTTTAACATAACCAGTGTCTTACCACCAAGACTACAGAGATGTAAGAACCTTCACAATGAAAACAGAAAGGAGTTGTACTTGCATGGAGAGCACCACTGAGAGTTAGCACAGGAAGTGTGGCCCAAGTGAAAGTCTGGTACTGAGGCAGGTAAGCTTCTAAATGAGTTCATTCAATGTAATACACAGAGGAAAAACTCCTGTTTAAATTATGGTAGTAGAATATCAGCAGCAGATCAACCAAGATGAGGGGCACCCAGTTTACTGCATAGAGTGCAGAATGTGTGACTGCTTGCCTTATGGCCAAATGCAGCACCCTGAGACTAAAATTATTCAAATAGACAGAAATATTTAGAGACAAAACACTGAAAGCTGAATCCACTTCAGAACTAGCTGCCCCAATCCTCCAGCTTAGAAAGCCAGTCTCCCAATGAGGCCAATGTGGAAGAGAAGGACAAATTTCCCTAGTTGGAACCCACTATTATTTCTTACTCACCATGGCAGTCACTCCAGGAGATGGGGTTACAGATTAAATAACTAGAAATATCAATAGTTCAGCATGTGGTGATCATGAAATTTGACTATTGAATGTGCAGGTAAAAGATCTCATGAGACATCTAGACAGACTTATAGCAAATGCTGGGGATTTGCTCATAAGACATGCCATATTGGTAAGACAGACAGAAAAGTCATCCTGGAAGTTAAATTTAGACTATGGGGGGGGGGGGGGGGGGGAGAAGAAAACACTTTGAACCCTGGCCTCCATAGCATCTCTCTCTAAAAACTGGACGAGCTTGGTAGGCCTGATTTCAAAATCTTAGTGTATAGGTGAGAGCATGGAGAAGACTGGAGGAGTTTACACTTACTAGATGCTGGGGAACATGGAGGGAAGGGACACCCTATGCAGAACAATAGGCTCCACTAACAAAAATGGAACCAGCCTGAGGACAGAGAAAATTAACAAGGCTTTGGGGGTCTTATTTGAAGTAGGAGCTGGGGGAAAGCCACAGTATCTGATGAGCAGTCTGGACAAACACAAAGGAAATTCTGTAACCAGTAAAGAATAGGAATACAGCTGTACTGAAGGAGTGACTGGTTGAGATCACAGAGGCAAAATTCTGAAAGAGTAACAGGGGATCAGACTAAGGCGTTAAAAGAGGTACAAGGCCAAAAATAAACTATAAAATGGCATAATACACCAGTACATATGCTTAAAAGCAAAAAACAAGTGAACTAAAATGCCTGACAACAGAAAGTGGCCTTGACATCAAAGACATTATTGAAACATGATAGAATGACAATAATTAATGTGATATTGTAAGACCTGGCTACAGGCTATATGAGAAAGGAAGATTATGTGATAGCAATATATCTAAAAAAGACCACTACAGAATCTCAAGACAAGATTTCTTAGTATAGAGGACCATACAGCAGAACATATACCAATACAATTCTCACATCAAAAGAACACAAATAATAATCTCTTTCTTAATGTGAAGGGTAAGTACATAATGTGAGGGACAACAAAGCACCTAAGTCTAAAAAATTATAATAGGTAACTTCAACTAACTACACATAAATTGGTCAAATGTCACAACAAGACAAGGAGGGGTACGGCAATTTCTTGATCCATAAATGATTGCTTCTTGGAACAGGTAGTGCTAAAATACATAAGAGGAAAGACTTAGTTTTAAGTCAAGAATAGCAACACACAGGAGTTGATTAAAGTAGTAAGTACAGTTGAGCCATTAAGCAAGAGTCACCATAACATAAGTAAGTTCCACATCCTCAGGGAAATAATCATACCAAAGACTAAATCTAATAATAAACTTGAGGAGGATTTAAAAATTAAAATTAAATAAAAGTAGCTAGTGAGAAGTAAAAGAAAATTAAAATTCTAGAACTCAACATGTAGGTTATTTAAACATACCATACCGTTAAGCAAAAAAGAATCAAGAGGGCAAGAATTAAAACACAAATGACAGACAGTACGGTTAAATGGCAAAGCTCAACAGTTTCAGAGGTGTCCTTCAGAAAATAGAAATGTGAAGCCATTAGAAATAAATAAATAATCCTCTCTTAAAATCGTGTTTTTCTGCCATGACACTCAAAGCACTTCACCAAATAAAGTCAGTAGCATTACTTCCAGATTGTGAAATTGAGGTACAGGGGTAAAATGGACTTGCTGAAATGTTTCACAGCAGGTCACTGGCAGAGCTAGGATTACCACCCAGGTCTCCTGACTCTCAGTTTAGTGCCCTATCCATTAGGGCATGTTGCCTTCCAGATGGAGATTAAACTAAGGCAGGTAAAGTGTAAGATGCAAGTTAGAAGGGCTAGGAGAGAATCTGATGTGCAAATAACCAAAAACGATCGAGAAATTCTTTAAATTGGAAGTAGAAAGCCTGCAAAAGAGCTACTATATCTGCTGAACTAACAGTGTTAAGGAAACAGGAGAATAAAGACAGGACGCACAACCCAAGATTATGTCTGTGCATCAAATTTCACTGCAGAAGATGTTGGGGGGGTGGGGGGGGAGAGGAGGGATACCCACCTCAGACCTACTTTTTTCACATCACAGACATCAGATTAAGCTGTCAAAATGAGAAGGTACTAGAACAAACTGATGAGTTAAAGAGCAAGAACTTACTAGGACTAGAATCCAAAAGAATTTAAGAATGAATATGTTAAACCGCTAACAAATATACACAATCTGTCATTAAAGTCCGTTACAGTACCAAAGGACTGGAGGGGAGAAAAGGTTGTGCGTATCTTAAAAAAAAAAAAAAAAAAAAAAAAAGGAAGTGTTGGAGTGAGAATTACAGACTAGTAATCCCTACTTCAGTATCCGGTAAGTAAATTGGCTGGAACAGCAGCTAAAAATAGAATACCTAAACGAGAATGGTGAGATACACAAAATAGCATGGCTTCTCTGAAGAAAAATGGTGCCTCTAATCTACTCAAATTGTTTGAGGAGATGAACGGAGGTATAAGAAGGAGAACCAGTTGACATAATTTGAGTTTATAAAAGACTTTTGAAAAAAATTCTTTATTAAGAAATCTAATGCATGTGGGGTAAGTGGCAACATTCCATCTTGGATTAGAAACTGACTATCAGACAGAAATGGTAGGAATAGTCAATTTTCAGTGTGTCCAAAGAGTAAGAGGGGGGATGTCTCAAAGTTCTATACTGGGGGACGGTTTTAAAAATATTTATTAATGAGCAAATGAATGTGGGCACGGGAGGAGGTAAAATTTGCAGAGGACAAAAAGTATTTAGATCACTCAAGAGCTTCAGAGAGTCCTAAATAAAGCTAGGTAAATAGGCAGTACAAAGGCAGATAAAATTCAATGTTGTCAAATGCAAGATAATGTACATTAGAAGGAATAATCTAAATTATTCACTCAGTACAAATCAATTTAGAACCGAGCAATCAGTCAGGAAAGTCCTGGTGTCACTATGGCAGTTCAATGGAAAAAAAACAAACAAAACCCTCTGTTCAATGTACAGCAGCGTTTTTTTAAAAAAAAAAAAAAAGCAATCAAAAAATGTATAAGGAATGGGATACAAAAGTGACAACATAATGCCTTCATATAAAGCAATGGTTTGCCCTTACCTGGGTCAACATTGGCCATCCTAGCCTCAAAAGGGATAGCAGAAATAGAAGGGGGAATCAGGGTCAAGAAATGCAAGCATGAAAAGATTGTTCTCAATACTAAACCATCTCAACGAGGGAACAAGACTGAAGTACATAAGATAATGAATGATACAGAGACGGTAGGTCAGGCATTCCTGTTTACCCTCTCATAACACTATAACAAGGGACGTCCAATGAAACTGAATGGCAATAACATTTAAAAGTGAACAAAAGAAACCTTTTTATATAAAGAATTAACTAATATTTGCAACTCACTGCCAAAGCATTACTGAAGCCAAGAGTTTAACAGGATTCCAAAAAGTATAGACATCTATATGAATAATGAGAACATCGACAGTTGCTTTACAGGGCACTTTTGTTTTTAAGTAGAGATAAAGTACTGGGTTTTATAAGGGCATTGGTTCTCAAACTTTTCACTACTATGACCCCATACTACAAAAAGTAAGCAGTTGCAGACCTCTCTCCCATCTAGCCACTAAGAAAGGTCCGGGGCGGGGGGTGAGGTCGCAACAACTGTTCCTGTTCACAACCCTGGGTCAAGAACTCACCCAGCATTATTCAGATGGCACCCACGGGCCACATCCAGCCTGCAGGGGCCTTCCCTTTGGCCTGCCAGGCATACGTTGTTCCCTCCTGCCCCCCACTGGGGCCTCCATTGTAAAGGCGGCCCCACTACATGGCTCCAGCCCTGAAGTCACCTGCCAGGCAACCCCTTTCCCTCCCCAGCTGCAAAGCATCCTCTGAGCCAGCAGGTGTCAGGCAATAGGGATGGGTGGGAGACAGGGAGTGGTGCTCAGAGGCAGATGAGCACAAGAACACTGCAGCAAGGGGAGCACAGAGGCTGGTGCTGTCAGGTGTCTGGGGTGGAGACGGAGCCAGGGGCTCTGTCCTTACAGCCAAGCCCCCAACTGGGAACAAAGGTAGATGGAGGCAGGGATGAAACGGGCTCTGGGGGGCGTCACCCCTTGCTCCACTCCTCCATCTTCCTCCCACTCAAGTATTAATGAGGCGGCACCTGACTCCTGCAGCGACTCCACACACACCCCTGCTCCACCCTCAGGGACTGAAAATCCTGGTTACCCCCAAATGACCATGGGGAACACATTGCTCATTTGGATAATCAGGATTTTCAATTCGCTGAAATTTGGACAAACGCACTTCACCTGTACCTGGCATGACTGTGAACAGAGGAAAAATAAACTGAAGCGCATCTCAAAACATGCCTCTAATTGGCCTAGCAGTCTGCATGCCAGTCAAAATCAGCCAACATGCCATCTTTGGTCCACCTGCCATAAGTTGCCAATGCCTGCCAGCAAGGCAAAGTAGCAGTGCTCTCTCCATGCTATTTGCTTCCCACCAAGTCAGTCTGCTGAAATCAGCTGAGTCATAAAAATGGCTCTCTACTCTGACAGAAAAAATGTAAAATTGATACCAAAAACAGATAATTTAATGAAGAACGGATCATGAATATTTGTTCTTTCTACCAAATGTAGCCAAAGTGAAGCCAATATTCTTGTTGTGCAACAAGTGTGTTTCTGTCATAAAGGAATACAACCTGAGATACCACTTTTATATGAACCATTCAACTTTCAATGACAATTATCCTTTGAACTCAGAGACACGGTGTTCAAAGGTCGACTCCCTAATCACATCTTACAATTATGGAAGTAAGATGCTCATGAGTTCTGCATCACAACAGGAGATGGGTATGGGTGCTTCTCTATGAGCAGCCTGGACTCTGGCGTGAAAGATGAAGCCCTTCATGGATTCCAAAACCATCAAAGACTGTATGCTGGCTGTTCTCCAGGAAGTGGAAGCTGATGAGAACATGAAGGCAGCCATCACGAACACTGTCAAGCAAGTTCCTGTCAGACACGACTGCAATGCACCCAAGTCCAGGCTTTGACGAAGCGCTCCATTGATTGTTGAAAGGTCTGAGAGGTGCTGAGTTTGTGTCAGTGGCCATTGACTAATCAATTACAATAAAGACATAGCGCAGCTGTGTTTGAATGTGAGCTACTTTGATGGTCAAACCTTCTGAGAAGAACTTTTGAGTTTGATGCCCCTGGAAACGTTTTTCCCTGGAGATGTCGTATTTGAAGAAAATCAATGGAGCGTTTGATAAACAGCAACTCTCACTAAGCATTTCTGGTAACAGATGGCAACCTTCAATGCTGGCAAATGGCAGCACAACCAGCGGAAACAGCATCACAACTGAAAGCCTTCTACAAAGTGTGCTATGTGCCAAGTTGAGTGGGGAATTGAAAGACGATAAGGAGACTGATGAAAATACTCAATTTCATCAGAACTTTCTCAAGTCTGCAACAGACTATTTTGTGAGCTGATTGCTGGGCCCTCTGCAAACCATGATGACCATCTTCTCCAGAATGATATTCACTGGCTTGGTGAGGCTACATCACTGGCATGTTTCTGCGAGCTCTAGGTTCAAGCTGTGGAGCAGCCACAAGGAGGCATCTGAATATCTGGCCCTTCTAGAGATATTGAATTCATGGTCAAATCAGCATTTCTTTGCAACATATTTGAAGATAAGCCGCAATCTTGTCAAGAAGCTAGAAGCTTTTCAGAAGCTGCTGGAAATATTTCTCATGGATTTGAGCACTGGAAAGCTTTTATACTTTATTCAATTCAACAACCATTGATCAGCACTGGAGACAGATGATGTGATCAATCCTCTCATGACAAGCTGCCTTTAACAGCGACAGGACAATTTCAGCACCCAATTTGGAGATTTCTTTCATGCCAAAGGATGTAATTGGTTCTGTACATGATCTTTTCTCCATACCACCTGAGCATGACTTCTTATCTCACATCCACGTGATCCTCCCTGTAACAGATGAGGGGGCCCTGCAGCTAGAACTAGTCGAGCTGCAGACCTCTGACATGCTGAAGACTGAATTCAAGAACACCAAAACCAATGGACATGTTGGTCATCCTGGACATGTTATCTGGACACAGAAAAATACCCAAACCTCAAGAAACTCCCGCTCCTGGAAATCTCAAATGTTCAGATCACCATACACGAGCAAATCCAGATTTGTAGTCAGAAGCACATTCAAGAATGTGCTGTTAAACAATACTAGAGTACCATTTATTTAAATATTTTTGGATGTTTTCTATATTTTCAAATATATTGATTTCAATTACAACAGAATACAGAGTGTACAGTGCTCACTTTATATTTATTTTTTATTACAAATATTTGCACTGTAAAAAACAAAATATTTTTCATTCACCTAATACAAGTACTGTAGTGCAATGTCTTTATTATGAAAATTGAACTTACAAATGTAGAATTACGTACAAACGGCATTCAAAAATAAAACAATGAATAATTTTAGAGCCTACAAGTCCACTCAGTCCAACTTCAGCCAATCACTCAGACAAATAAGTTTGGTTACAATTTGCAGGAGACAATGCTGCCTGCTTCTTGTTTACAATGTCACCTGAAAGTGAGAACAGGCGTTCACATGGCACTGTTGTAGCTGGCGGCACAGAACATTTATGTGCCAGATGTGCTAAAGAGTAATATGTCCCTTCAACCACCATTCCAGAGGACATGCTGGTGACTGGTTCTGCTTGATAACAATCCAAAGCAGAACAGACCAACACATGTTCATTTTCATCATCTGAGTCAGATGGCACCAGCAGAAGATTTTTTTTTTTTTTTTTTGTGGTTTGGGTTCTGTAGTTTCCACATCTGAGTGTTGCTCTTTTAAGACTTCCGAAAGCATGCTGCACACCTCGTCCCTCTCAGATTTTGGATGGCATTTCAGATTCTTAAACCTTGGGTCGAGTGTTGTAGCTACTTTTAGAAATCTCACATTGGGACCTTCTTTACGTTTTGTCAAATCTGTTGTGACAGTGTTCTTAAATATGTGCCGGGTCATCATCTAAGACTGCTATAACATGAAATATAGGGCAGAATGCAGGTAAAACAGACCAGGAGACACACAATTCTTCCCCAAGGAGTTCAGTCAAAAATTTAATTAATGCATTTTTTTTTTTTAACGAACATCACCAGCATGGAAGCATGTCCTCTGGAATGGTGGCCGCAGCATGAAGGGTATACGTATGTTAAGCATATCTGGGATGTAAATACCTTGCAACGTTGGCTACAGAAGTGCCATGCGAACTCCTGTTCTCACTTTCAGGTGACATTTTAAATAAGAAGCCGGCAGCAGTTCTCCTGTAAATGTAAACAAACTTGTTTGTCTTTGCGATTGGCTGAACAAGAAGTAGGACTAAGTGGACTTCTAGGCTCTAAAATTTTACATTGTTTTGTTTTTGAGAGCAGTTATGTAACAAAAATAATCTACATTTGTAAGTTACACTTTCATGATAACGAGATTGCACTACAGTACTTGTATGAGGTGACTTGAAGAATACTATTTCTTTTGTTTATCATTTTTACAGTACAAATATTTGTAATCAAAACAATAATACAAAGTGAGAACTGTACACTTTGTATTCCGTGCTGTAATAGAAATCAATATACTTGAAAATGTAGAAAAACATCCAAAAATAAGTAATAAATTTCAATTGGTATTCTATTGTACAACAGTGCGATTAATTATTTTAAATCGCGATTAAATTATGAGTTAATTGCGTGAGTTAACTGCTATTAATCGATAGCCCTAGTAAATAATAGTACAGACAAAAACTCTCTATTAGCCACCACTATGCCAATGAATTATTGCAAGAGGAGTGAAGCTTGTAGGTCACATGTTAAATGACAGAACTTTTTATTTAGACACAAAATACAGTAAAACAAACAAACAAAAGCTCGAAAAAGGCAAACAAAATGATGTGGTGATGAGGTTTTAAGTGTCAGATCAGAAACAAGGATGCAGGACTAAGGGAGAGCACTGAGTGAAAATATCGATCATTACCACTTTAGCTGGGTATAGAACTTTGACTCCCAATGTAGACTGTCATTGTGTGAAACTGCAGCTAAAATCATCATTTACCTTTATCCAAATGTCCAGTTATCCAAAGGTAATGAATGTCCCCGAAGCTAAAAGTTTCACCTATGGATAGGCTAGCCCATAAGTGTCCACTGCGGGGGGGGGAGGGGGGAGGGAGGAGGAGGAGAGGGTACATCATCTTCTGAAGCATTAGGCACTGAGTTAAGATCAGGGGTTTTCAACCAAAATTGGGTTACCAGAATGTTTCAAAAGGTGGAGTGGCAACTCCTGTGACTCCTGTCCCATGGGGTGGGCTGGGCTCGTTTCCCTGCTCCAGGCACTGCAGCCTCTGGGGTCCCAATGCCACGCAGGTTTAGCCCAGCTGTCATGACGACAGGAGTCCGGGTAGGCCATTTGAGTGAATGGCACTGCAACCCCATGACCCAGGTCACAACTCCACTCACACAAATTTGGTCCAGTCGGGGGGGTGGGGCCAAACCTGAGCAGCATTTCAGCCCTGGAGGTTGCAACACCCAGAGCGGACAGCCAAGCCCAGCCAGCCCCACAACACAGGAGATGCAGGAGCAGCCACTGTGGGGTGAGTGCTGGGCAGGACCCAAGCCCCCCAAAAGGCGGGATCCAACCAAAACCATCCCAGAGCCTCCACCCCCAGACTACTTACTGGGTTGCGACAAGCCCTAAAAATTTGTAAATGGGTCCTCATCCCAAAAAATTTGAGAGCACCTGGTTTAGATGGACTATTGATCTAACCTGCATAATTCCTATGTTCACCCTGTTATGTATTAAATTCATGTATTAAAGCTTCAGTTACTACCACAGCCTGTGAAATTCTATTTCTGCTTATCACATGATGCAGCTGGACAGTTATACAGGCTGCTGCAATCAGACCACCTGTTTGTCAGTCCAAGGTTTTATGTTTCCAGTGCATTAGTGTTACAACTGAGGTAAAAGGATACAATCTCTGTGTTGACTATGACCTCTAGCCCATTCGGATGAAAAACTCCACTGATAGTCATGTTGAATTTGTCAAACTTGTGGATGGCCTGTGCAGAACGGACATCCCAGAGCACCCCATCATTTAGGACAAGGTCATCTGTGGGGTTAAAGGTGGCGCAGTTCTTCTTGTAGTTGTTGGCAAGATCTGGGTTAAACAGAGTCAATAGCTTGTTGCCAGTCTGAATATCATAGATCTTTTAGATTAAAAAGAAAGAGAAAGATTAGTTAAGATTTGTAGTTCTATCAGTGCCCAAGAACACTATGTACCATCCCTTCCAGAATGTTTTTGGTGATCCCTCTCACCCTAGCTTTCCTTATGCATCACAAATGAGAGCTTGCCAATCTCCCTTCCAAGGCATCAAACATTCAGACAGTTCTCCAGGCCAGAATCTGCATTTCCCCATATATTCGGATAATGCTTAGCTCATCTGGGGCTCTCTAACATGTTTAAGAAGCTTGAGATTGGTACTAGAAAACTAACCCAGTTTTGAAAAATAGGTTGCGAAGTTTTAGACAAAGGCAGCATTTAGCCAGTCTGCTACAGAAATATTTAAACTAACTTTAAAGGAAGTGATATTTACAGGCTACAAGCAAAGAAAGAGTCCATTAGCACACAGTGAAGAAAACCCTGAAATATAGCAGAGAAGGAGTTCAAGTTACTGGCAATTACACTACATGGTCTCACTAAACTGTGCCCTTATTTCCCTGAGAAGGATTTTCACAACCAAAGACAAAACCTTCATACTTTTTGTGCCTGTGACTATTTTCTCAGAGGTATTTCTCACAGCCTCGTTTCCTTCTGACCCCTGCAATGAAGCCATAAGCCTGTGGTTTTTGGATATCAATTTGTTGCCAGGTGATCACATTGCAAACTCAGATTTGATTTCCCTGGAGTGCCAAAACACTGGAAGAGCTGGACAAGGATGGATAACTCATTTGTTTAAACAAAAATATACATGAAAATTAGCAGGAGTGGCAAGGAAAACGATGAACAATCTGAATAAGTATGCTTTGTGACGTTTTTTGTCAATGTTTCTTCAGGTGAGATAATCCCTGTAATGAATTCAGTCTAGAACTGGGACCTTTAAAAGAGGAGAGGAACCCTTCAGATTGCAGGATTTTCATGGCCTGATATGTGCAAAATGTTGAAAGAGTATTATGCAGAATACACAGATAATTTAAACCAACTTATTTGTCACTGTAAAGCAAGCTCATTCTGTGCATTCCTGCTGGAAAACTTCCAATATCCCGTTTCCCTCAACTGCTGGTGAAGTACTCTTTACGGCAAAACCTTTCATTTATAAAAAGCTGCCATAACTTCTTCACAGCTGCATGTGTTCCAGTACAATTCCCTGCAGAACATCTCTCAAATGAATGGCTCATCAGGCCAGATACTAGATATGCCCATTACAATTAGAGGCACCATATGTCTAAAGGCAGGTGGCATACCATTCAGCATTAGAGGCTCACTCAATTTTCAGGTTAACCCAATGCTTTTAAATGCAGTGAATAAGCTAATCTACACTTTTGAAGCTGTTCCTGTAAAGCCTTTAATTTGCCAGTTACATACATCTCCACCGAACCCACATCAGTTAATAGATGGTACGGATAGGGGAATAACTTTGTCAAAGAATCAATTTCCACTGGTACTTACATGGGCAATGTCCCCTTTCGTGCCAATGACCCTATCCTGAGAGTGCTTGCTGAACTCCACATAGTGATCATCTGGGAAGGAATGCCTGCACAAAAACAATCAGTGATGAGGTCAATGAGCAGCAGATTCAGACTGTCCATTCTGAATCAGACACACACTGTGGAAATACTTCTGGCAGAGGTTACAATTTTTAACACACAAGAAATAAAACCTAAAAGAGCATTCTCTGCTCCACTGACCATAGCAAATGGCAGTGCTAAAATGCACACACCAGCTGAGAGTTGTCCATTTGTCAGAAGAGTATTTCCTATCCACAGTCACAAACAGTACAGCTGTGAAACACACCAGCAGCAAGGCAATTTGTGATCAAAAGTCACCTTAGAACATTAACTGCAGCTGCTCAAGAAGATGAGGTGACATTATATTTGCTAAAGAAGGCTAGGGGAAACATCTAAAATTCCCACATGCATAGATTTGAGTGCATAAAATTTCCTGTCCATAACATGCCTTCCAGTTAATTTAAACATGGTCACATTAAAAAGTTTTTGCTATTGCCCACAGTCTAGTAGGCAATGGTTAAACCTTTGAGAGAGGGGAATCTCTCCCTTCTATTTTCTAAAGAGACTAAAGAATGGTTAATATTGAAATTAATTTAACTTTGCCATGTTTGCAGTTCATAGAATATCAGGGTTGGAAGGGACACCAGAAGGTCATCTAGTCCAACCCCCTGTTCAAAGAAGGACCAATCCCCAGACAGATTTTTACCCCAGTTCCCTAAATGGGCCCCTCAAGGATTGAACTCACAACCCTGGGTTTAACAGGCCAATGCTCAAACCACTGAGCTATCCCTCGCCCCAGTAGCCATCTGCACCGCAAAATTTACCATGCAAATTACTGTGCTACACTTTTTCAGTAGCCAGCCTTAAAAGATTGTCATGATAATTTACCAATGAAGCAAAAAACAAAAAAAAATGCTACTTATTTGCTTTTTATCAATATCACAATTTCATTCATCTGTCTCAAGTAAATATCCTCCAGGCAAATAGCCCTACAAAACTCTATCTGCATCCAATGAAGTGATGCAGACACAACAACATAGGAACAGAGCCAGACTTTTTTATTCAAACACTAACAATTTGAATGTTCTGGTCATAGTTATGTTGCACTATCCTTTTACACAATATAACACTACCCATTTTTTCCCCTTTGAAGTTATTTCATTTAACTGGTTTCCTGATAACTTTTAATTGTTCTAATTTTGTTTGATCATTTTAAACTAGTCAATACTGTGTGATCTGTCTTCTATAAAACCTCTAGGATAGGTAAGATTCCTTTCCCTTATCCCTAAAACTGAAGCAGTATTCAGAAGCTTGCTTTCAGGATGCACATCAACGACTCTACTAAGAAACCAGGAGCTGAAATGTTCCTTAATTTGGCCTTTGAGTACAAAAGGCTCTCTTAAGAGACCCAGATTTAGTGTAAATGTACATATCGTGCTCTAAATATTTTCTCGTTTTATAAGAAAAACTTGTTAATGTCTCAGAGTATATAGCGTCTGGTGGAATTTTTCCCCACTGCCCCAAACTCACACCTTTGGTTGGAATTAGGGCTGTCAATTAATCGCAGTTAACTCAAGCGATTAACTTAAAACAAATTAATTCGATTTAAAAAATTAATCACAATTCATCGCAGTTTTAATTGCACTGTTTAACAATAATAGAATACTAATTTAAATTTCTTATAAATATTTTTAGATTTTTTTCTACATTTTCAAAATATACTGATTGCAATTACAACACAGAATACAAAGTATACTGTGCTCACTTTATTTTTTTTTATTACAAATATTTGCACTGTAAAAAGGATAAACAAAAGAACAGTACATTTATGAGAGATAATGCTACCTGCTTCTTATTTACAATGTCACCTGAAAGCGAAAACAGTTGTTCGCATGGCACTTTTGTTGCTGGTGTTGCAAGGTGTTTACATGCTAGATATGCTAAACACGCATATGCCCCTTCATGCTTCAGCCACCATTTCAGAGGACACACTTCCATTTAGATGATGCTCATTAAAAAAATAATGCACTAAATTAAATTTGTGACTGAACTCCTTGGGGGAGAATTGTATGTCTCCTACTCTGTGGTTTTACCCACAGTCTGCCATATATTTCATGTTATGGCAGTCTCAGATGACAACCCAGCACATTTTGTTTGATTTAAGAACACTAACTACAGATTTGACAAAACACAAAGAAACAAACTTGTTTGTCTTAGTGATTGGCTGAACAAGAAGTAGGACTGAGTGGACTTGTAGGCTCTAAAGTTTTACATTGTTTTGTTTTTGAGTGCGTTTATGTAAAAAAAATTCTACATTTGTAAGTTGCACTTTCATGATAAAGAGACTGCACTACAGTACTTGTATGAGGTGAATTGAAAAGTACTATTTCTTTTATCTTTTTTACAGTACAAATATTTGTAATAGAAATATAAAATGAGCACTGTATACTTTGTATTCTGTGTTACTGAAATCAATATATTTGCAAATATAGAAAACATCCAAAAATATTTAAATAAATGGTATTCTATTATTAACGGTGTGATTAATCATGATTTTTTTAAATCTTGTGATTAATTGCAATTAATGTTTTTAATTGTTTGACAGTTGGAATAGGTTTCCTAGCATATAGCAGCTCTCAACTGCCAAGTACTTGAATACATTTTTGCAGTTCGCCATTCCAAGGGTTTTGGGGTACATTTAAAGGTTCTTCTTTAACTTTGTGCATTTCAGACTATCAAAGAGTACCTACTTCATGTCAAAGACAGATTTCATCCCCCACAGCGCAGACAATGGTTGGCTCCACGTAGCAGATGTTAGCAGTAAAGATCCATCCTGTAGTTCAATGGTGTGAGAAAACAGCAGAGCAATACAAAGTGGAGTTATTGGTACACAACTGTATTTTCTCACATGTACAATAGGGGTTTAGGAATGCTCAAAGGACCCTTTCTCACTGCACTACTCAGGAAAGGTGATCAGGTGGTAAATTATACCACTGTACAATATTCCTCAACAATGTTATGGCCATCTAAAGGAGCTATACATTATGATGGCAGTAGATGAGAAGGGGGTAATCCTTGCCTAAGCTCCAATGCCCTGTGAGTGGAGAGGAGAACTCTTTTTTTTTTTTATTTCTTCCTAGATTCTTGCACATCAGGTTTCAAAAGGAGAGTTCTTTGTTACAGCCATTTGTATTTCTCCTATACATATGCAAAGCCACTTCAATACCCCTCTTCGTCAGCCTTACAAACACAGGTTATCTATGCAGACACAAAGCTATTGCATCCCTCTTGTGCCGTTAGGTAAAAGGAAGGATTTATATAATTCTAAGGGAGGAGAGCAAAAACTGTTCCACTGTTATTCTGCTAGTATTTTTGTAGGCTATGCTGCAGTCACGGAGTATCGGGGGACTCAGGGCCCTGCACCCCCGGCTTCCTGCGATTCACCATGACTCTCAGCCAGCCAGTAAAGCAGAAGGTTTATTTGGATGACAGGAATACAGTCCAAGACAGGTCTTGCAGGCACAGACAACAGGGCCCCCCTCAGTTAGGTCCAGCTTGGGGTCCCAGGGCATCCCAGCCCACCCCCCTTTGGGGGGTCAGAGCCATCTCTGCCTCCCAGCCATCTCTCCAGCCTGCTTCCAGCCCTCTCCTTCAGCGACCCCTCCCACAGCCTTTGTTCAGTTTCCCGGGCCCCGGAGTCACCTGGCCTCCAACCCCTTCCTGGGTTCTCATGTTACAAGCTCAGGTATGTTCCCTCGGGCAGACTCCCATCCCCCGATGCAGACCATCCTAGTCACACTCGCCTGTCAGCATTCACACACCCCAGCAAGAACAGTCCCAGTTTGTCACATCTCTCCCCCCTTCGAGACCGAACTGAGCGGGGTCACTTTAGCCAGTGACCTGGGGAAGTTCGAACCTACCCCCGTTCCCATGGATGCCCCCGCATCCCTCCAGTTCCTTGGTGGGAATTACACCAGGCCCCTCCAGTTTCACGCCCCCCCTTAGGTCGGGGGTGCTTGATGGCACTCGCAGTTCGCATGTGGGAAGGTTTATGCGGCCTGTGCCCTTTCCCCACCCCCATACCTCTGGGGTTCCAACTGGGCTGTGGTCTTCTCCCAGCGCTCCAGTCTGGAGGTCTGTGCTTTGGGCTCTCTTGGTTTAGAGCCACCCTTTTAACCTTGGCCACCCTCCGGAAAGGATCCTTTATGCTGGGCAAGGGTCCTAAAGCTGTTTTCCCCTTGTCCCAGGCCTTCCTCCCCCTCTGACCGGGGTCACAGGATCCGCAGTACTGTCGGACAGTAACAAAGACCCCAGGCCAGTAAAAGCTCCCTAGCAGCCTCTGCTGGGTACGCCAGGTTCCCTGGTGCCCTGAGAGGGGAATGTCATGGGCCCGGCACAGCAGCTGGCGGCGATACTTCTGGGGTACCACCAGCTGCCTCCTGATCCCCCGACTCCATTTTCCCTGGGGGAGCCCATTCTCGGTACAGGAACCCCTTCTCCCACAGGAACCTTTTCTGGCCACCTCGTCCCATGGTCTGTACCGCATTGAGGTCGGCCAGGTCCCTTATCTTCCGCAAGGAGGGATCTCTCTGTAACTCGACCTGGAACTCAGCAGCTGGGACAGGGATGGCCACCTGCTCTTTCTCGCCCGCTGGGTCTGAAGCTGCAGCCTCCCTGAGCCGTGTCCCTGGGCGTTCCCTTCCCACCAGGTTAGGGTCCTGCGCCTCAGGCAAGGCACCCCCCCCAAGGCCAGGGCGCAGTGCCCCTCGCCGGCTCTGACTGCGGGTCACAACCAGTGCCTTTTGGGGGTTGCTTGGCCAGTTCTCCAGGTCCCCCCCCATCAATACCTCAGTGGGCAAATACGGGTGTACCCCCACATCCTTGGGGCCCTCCTTGGCCCCCCACTTCAGGTGTACCCTTGCCACGGGTACTTTGACTGGTGTTCCGCCCACCCCCGTCAGGGTCAGGTAGGTGTTGGGCACCACCTGATCTGGGGCCACCACCTCGGGCCGGGCCAGCATCACCTCTGCACCCGTATCCCAGTATCCATTGACCTTCCTCCCATCCACCTCCAGGGGAACAAGGTACTCTCTCCGGAGGGACAGCCCCGCGCCCACCGTATAAACCAAGAACCCTGAGTCTGGAGCATCCAGCCCCCTAGAGGAGCTGGCCTGGAGCTCTCCTCCCTCCTTAGCAGGTGGTACTCTGCCAGCCCCCCTTCCCTGGGAATGCTGCCTCTCGCCGGGCTGGGTCTCTACCCAGTCAACCCTCTGTGGGTTCGGCCTGCTCAGTCTGTCCCTGAGCCTGGGGCACTGGGCCCGTATGTGGCCCTTTTGGCCACAGTGGTAGCAGCCCATGTCCCATGGGTCCCCTTGAGTGGGTCGGATGGTCCTGATGCCGGATGCTCCTCTCTGATGGGTTTTTTCTGTATTTCCCCACGGGGGGGTCCCATGGTGACTCTCTCTCTGCGTTGTGGTGGGATTGTTCCTTTGGGACTCCTCCCTTTTATCTCCTGACCGTCTCTTTACAAACTCATCGGCCAGCTGCCCTGCGTGTCGCGGGTTCTCTGGCTTTCTGTCCACCAACCACAGCCTCAGGTCGGATGGGCACCGCTCGTACAGTTGCTCCAGTACCAGCAGTTTAATCAGGTCCTCCTTCGTCTGGGCCCCATCAGCCCACTTACTGGCGTATCCTTCCATGCGGACGGCTAGTTGCAGATATGAGATCTCAGGGGTTTTATCCTGACTCCGGAACCTTTCCCGGTACATCTCAGGAGTCAGCCCAAACTCCCGTAGCAGGGCCTTTTTGAATAGTTCGTAGTCCCCTTTCTCTGCCTCTCCCAGTTGGCGGTACAATGCCACGGCTTTGGGGTCCAGTAAGGGGGTAAGGACCCGGAGTCTGTCCACGGGATCAACCCGGTGCAGCTCGCAGGCCGTCTCAAAGGCCTCCAGGAAGTCATCCATGTCCTCCCCCTCCTTGCGTGGGGCCAGGATGCACTTATCAAAGCTCCGTGCAGTCCTGGGTCCCCCCTCACTCACCGCAGCCGGGGGTTCGCTGCCTTTCAATCTCGCCAGTTCCAGTTCATGCTGACGCTGTCTCTCTTCACGCTGATGCTGTCTCTCATTCTCCTGTCTTGGTCTCTCATTCTCCTCCCGTTCATGCTGTCTCTGTTGTTCACGATCCTCCAGCTCTCTCAGTTTTAGCTCTTTCTCCCATTCCAGCCAATTCCGCTCAACGGATGCCGAACGTCGCCGGGAGGATCCTCTGCTGGCCGGCGAGCTTCGCCGGGAGGGTCCCCTGCTGGCCGGGGGGGCCACGGCGCCTTCGGTATTTGCTGGGCTCCTCCCCACCCTTCCCCTAGGCATAGGAAGGAGGGGTCTCGGGAAGCCCTCAGCAGCCGGCTGACCACTCCCAGCTGGGACAGACACTGGTGCCTGCGCTGCATTTGCCAGGCTGCTTCCCTGAGACACAGGGATCAGTTCATTCGCGCGATCTTCCGCCTCCAGCCGGGCAATGAGCTGTTCTTTGGTGAGCCTCCCAATGCACAGCCCCCTCTGCTTGCACAGCTCCACCAGGTCGCTCTTAAGCCGCTTGGCATACATCTTCCTGCTGGCCACTCACCAGCCTGTGTGCTCACAGCTCCCCACAGTTCCCAGGGGGTCCCCTAGTGTGCCAGCCCTTCTCGAGGTCACCACCTCTCTGCCAGGGTCGAGCTGCAGACTCCTCCGCCCCTGGGATCACTCGCTGCGATCCCCCCGGGGGACCCTGTTACTGCAAAAGTCCTTCTCGCTGGTCACACACTCCCAGGGGTAATAACCGTCTCTCTCTCACTCTTCAGCACGCCTGGTTCCCGTCAATCCCCCTTCGTTTTACTGCTCCCCAGTCACTTACTGCAGGAAGCGCCGTCCACGGGGTGCAGTAGATCCCGCCGCTGCCACCAGTTGTCACGGAGTATTGGGGGACTCAGGGCCCTGCACCCCCGGCTTCCTGCGATTCACCATGACTCTCAGCCAGCCAGTAAAGCAGAAGGTTTATTTGGATGACAGGAATACAGTCCAAGACAGGTCTTGCAGGCACAGACAACAGGGCCCCCCTCAGTTAGGTCCAGCTTGGGGTCCCAGGGCATCCCAGCCCACCCCCCTTTGGGGGGTCAGAGCCATCTCTGCCTCCCAGCCATCTCTCCAGCCTGCTTCCAGCCCTCTCCTTCAGCGACCCCTCCCACAGCCTTTGTTCAGTTTCCCGGGCCCCGGAGTCACCTGGCCTCCAACCCCTTCCTGGGTTCTCATGTTACAAGCTCAGGTATGTTCCCTCGGGCAGACTCCCATCCCCCGATGCAGACCATCCTAGTCACACTCGCCTGTCAGCATTCACACACCCCAGCAAGAACAGTCCCAGTTCGTCACAGCTATGCTGCAAACTAGCCAGTAGATGTGCTTTGGTTCCATGTAATCCATATGGAGCAAAAACAGGACAAGGTTTAAACCACAGGAACTCAATGTTTAGATGAGGTCTTTGACTCCTTACCCTGGATGGCTCAAGGTGCGTGATGGCAGAGTTATGGCAGTTGTAACTGGCCTCCTCCTGCCCACTGAAAACATTGTAGAGCTTCAGCTGCCCAGTGCAAGTGCCCAGCATTAGGAATCGCTCCCGTGCAGAGAATGCACAGCAGGTAAAGCCACTTTCATCCTCATTTGCTTCCCGGAACACAGAAATTGGACGAAACCTGGGGAAGGAAAGAATGTAGAAAAGTGACCCAAAAGGGAGGAAAGAAAAGCAACAATAAACAAGGGTGGGACGATCTTAAAACCTGTGCTTGAAAGCTCAGGTAGCTACAGTTATTACTTCAGCTTTCTTTTTAGGGGAAGATTAGAGAGAATGACACCAGTGGAGTAGAAAGAAAACAGCTGACACTGTGGCTTGTAACATTAGGATTTGTGCCGTGCAAGATGAAATCCTTGAGTCATAACATCCTACCAGATGTAAAATCTGGATTTAATACCTTCCAAGTTGGACTGGTGGAAAATCTGTGGCATGGTCACATGGGAAAACCTGGCCAAGTGGCTAAGACCTCATGAAAGAAGCATAGAACAAGCAAAACAAGGAGAGAGGGTACATCAGGTGTCTCAGGATCATAATTTTTTTTTTTTTAGGTGGTAGTGTGGTTTTATCACCACCAAAAAACATTTGCATCAACATATGATCATTTTACAGACTTATCAGCTCCTCCCATTTATTCCACATCTGAAGAAGTCACAGACTTCTGTGTAGAGTAGGACAGCACTACTGGTGGCTGTGAAGAAGAGGAGATGGGGGTAGGCTGCAAGAACAAAATAGAGATCCTGTATTCATTAATTTGCCAAAAGCGCTGGATCGGACAGATAACCTCATGCCTTCAGTAGCTCAGCCTTTCTGCCTCAATTGCCTCACCTGTAAAGTGGGGATTACAATACTTACCTCCCGGGGTAGGGTCATGAGGCTTCATTAGTGTCTTTACAATACTCTGAAGCTTGAAGGGGCTATATTAAGTGCTAATAAATATCAAAGAGAAACAGAATAGTTTCTTAAATTGGATTTGAAAAGTTCTCCCAATTGTCACCGTAGAAGAGAAATGTTTTTATCTGTCCAAGGAATGAGGATTCTGGGACCTGCATCCACCTTTGTAGCAGGTAAGACCTTTTGGCACAGACACCACCCAAAGAGGATTTGAGAAACATTCCTTTCTTCCTTACCTGCTGAATATAAGGTGTCTATCAAAGCATCCACCGTCCACCCCTCCATACTTCGGAAAGGCCGCCCTACGGGTCAGCCGCGAGGTAAAGTTAGTTGGCGCCTGGCGCCTCTGTTTTGGCTCAGGGCACTGGTGGGGAGTAAAGAGAGAGAAAGGGGGGCAGGTGGCAACAGGGTTCTTGCAGCGGGCATGCTGCTCCCTAAGGTACTCTGTAATTATACTGTCCAGCGTGGGTGGGGAAGGGAGGTGTCTGTCCAGCTGCTTTTTGATGGCTGGGCTCTGGCTGTAGGCGCCGTGGTCCGATTTTTGTCTCAGCACTCTGATTTTCCTGCCATTGCAGGGTGGTGGCCTCTCTCTGATGAAGCTAATCCTGCCAATCAAAGGGGAGTTGCTGGCATAAGAAGGACCTGGAAGGGCAAGTGGACCCTGGGATACAGAAGGCCTTGGTTGAGCATGGACAGAAGTGGCAGTAGAACCTACAGAAGCATGGCTACTCAGTCGGGCTGAGATACCATTAGCTATACGAGGTGTGCGAGGCAGAGCCACAGGGGAGGCAGCGGCTGCAACAGGGGTGAAGGCAGAGGAGTGAGATGCCGCAGTCATGGGTAGATCTGCCTCTTTAGTGAGGACAGTAGCAGTTTCTCCTAGCCCCTTAGAGATGAGATGGTTCCGAATCAAAAGCAGCAACTCCTTTTCAGGAAACGAGATCCTTGACTGGGCCACCACATCTGCTTTCTGCAACCGAGCCAAGGAGACATCTGTGCCAATCAGCAATGGCTTCCCCGAGACACGCTCTATCAGCTCAGCAGCATACTTGCAGAACTTGACATGGTCACTGCGCTTGTCCTGGAGCACAGGCTCCTTCATCAGTTGCTGGATCTGACAGCTGCTGAAGAGGGGAAGCTTGCTGATGATCTGCCGGACAGTACTGCTACGGGACAACCCCACCAAGGCCTTGCAGGCTAACGCTCGGATCTGATCTGCATCTGTAATTGGCATCTTTATAGACAGCAGTGACAGCAGCACTTTGATGCCATTGTTGGACTGCACCACATTCCACATCTTGGCCAGTGTGTGTTCACTGCTTTTGGGTGCCTGGGGGAGCTTTCGTCGGGGTGTTCCCGAGATGAATTTGCCGATACTGGAGATCCGATTATCTGGGCCACACACACAGTTGATGATGATCTGAAGGGCTGATTTCTGGATCTCTGCATCATGGATGAAAAATTCACCCTCAGCAACTCCCAGGATGATGCTGATACCTAATGAGAGAAATACTTCTGTTACCATGCTAGCCTAGTTAAGCATTACACATTGTTCTACAAATCAGAGTACGAGACATTGCTCAGCTCTTCATCTGGGGACCTCTGCAGTCACCACATTCTCTCTGACCACCACAGCTGTTCCTCTATCTCCCCAGGCTAAATAATCCCCTCCACTAGTACCACCCACTGATATGCTCCGTGAATCACACCACAGCAATACTCGGTGGTGGGTCAAATATGGTCTCTCACAGAAAGTGATCAGGCATGGTCCATGTTCGCTTTAGGTCAAGCACCTCACCAGACTGCAGCTATGACATGGGGACTGACATCACAGAAAGCAGCTATTATGTACGTAACAAAGCAAAAGTGTAGGAGAGGGTAACTTTTTATTTAAATAAAGGACAATATACATCACACCCTCCAGGGTGACTCAAAGAAAAAAGGTTGGAACTGATTGCTTTTTGGTCAAAAAGCATCTATTACTTTAATTGTTCTTCAAACCCAACCTTCATTCCAGGAAGGACCAGTGTGCTGCCCAGAGAAAGTGCTCACACGAGAGATTCTCTCTCACAGCTATACCAAGTGTCTCCTCCCCAGCCCCACTTCTATAACATGCCAGGCCCCTTCCTGCTAACATTTAGAACCCAGAAATCAGCCAGTTGATTCATTTGCAAGCTGTGAGTGTGTGGCATGACTGACCCAAGAGACTGAATCAAAAAGGGGCACACTCATCAGCTGTTTAATTATTTAACAGTCAGTACTCCCCTCCTACCCACTCCCAATGCCATATCCCATGAGGACACTAAGAGTCCGGGAAGCTGAGTGACCCTCACTCTCCCATTGGAAATGTGGATTTGCCAGTATTATTTGTTGAGCACTGACAATGTGCTCTGGGTTCTTCAGAACAAGGAGGAGACAAAGGCTGTGTCCTCCAGGAGTTTACAATTTAAGTACTATATCACAATCTCCTTTCATTTATTTGCATCACTGGCTGTGACTATGAACCAAGTGCTGTAGCCCTCTATCTTACTGGGGGGGGCATGAAACAAGTCACCTAAATACCATTTAACTAAAGATATGCTGGTCCTGCTTTGAACAGGGGATTGGACTAGATGACCTCCTGAGGTCTCTTCCAACCCTAATATTCTATGATTGTTAAAGTACTTAAACCCTAAAGGCCAAGCTCAGCTTACCCACAGTGGAGACAGTAGATCCTGCTTCATCCAACACATCTACAGGCTCTGCCAGCTGCAACTGGATTTTAGGAACCACAGTAAGGATAGCCAGAACATCCAAAGCGTAGCGTACTGTGTCATTCCTGGAAGAGGACAGCAAAAGAAATAATTAGAAATACTAGGATAGAACATTTATAACACTTCAACAGGACTCCCTGCAGATTCTTCTCTCTTTGGCTACATGTTGGATACTGCAATGTAGGATGAGGTCCAGGGGATGAGATGTCTCAGGAATTTATCAGAAAGTAGTTTTGCTCTGGCAGCATGCTGCTGTAGCGAGCCTATTGTCAAAAACAGCAGAGAGGCCTTTAGGAGTGACATCTCCTAGATTAGTTCTGTCCAACTCTAGAGTTTGGTCACAATAGAATTTCCTCTGAGGTCACCAGTCTAAGCATAATACAGTAAATCAGCAGCTTCCAACACCCACTTTTTGACTGGCCAGATAGTCATAACCTCTATATAGGCTCATATTTCAAAACACCTGGCCAAATTCAGCAAAGTCAACACAGAGAGATGAGAAGTATCTCTCCTTGACCCAGCTAATGGAGATTTGCCCTCTGCAGGGTAGCCTAAATAGTTGGTTTCTCCCTTCTCTCTGCACTATGAAAGATTATGTTTTCTAGTCTCCAACAATGCTGTGGTTATTGCTTTCTGCTACTAAGCAAACACAATGAAAAGTAAGCAAAGTTAGGGGTGGATGGGAAATGCAGTGGATTAAGACTGGTTAAAATCTACTCAGCTTCTATTTTACCATTAATTCTTGAAAACTAGAACATTCTGGCTCTGTAGAGCCTTTATGGCATTCACATCATCATGTTTCCACTGTGGTTCAGCTGTCAATGATACTCCTTCTTTCATACACATTAACTACATGACTATAGCACAGGCTCCCTGCAGATCATGAGACACTGTATGTGTGTGCCCTTAATCAGATGTTGGGGCTCTGTTTAATGTAAAAATGGAAAATTTTCTTATTTAAAGTATTCAATGCCCCACTACAGAGTTGCACCCTACAGTTTGGGAAATGCAGTAGTATAGTATAGTTTCTACTGTCTCACCTGGCATAGTATGTCTTCCAGTTGCATGCTATGGAGATAAGCTGGAGCATGAGTTGCACACAAGACAATTTGAGAAAGACTTCTGCTGGCTCCCAGTAGAGCTGTGCTGGACCATACTCTATTAGAAACTCCATCATCTCCACAATCTGCTCATGAGTGTAGGAACAGGCCTGTAGGGAGGAGGCAGGGTGAATTAAAGAGCTATCACAAAGGTTATATGCTTAGTAGAGATTACATCCTATATTCTTAGGAAATCACTCCCCTTGGCAGTTGCATGAACATCCAAGTCTAGTGGCATTAAGACACCACGCAGCTAAAATAAATACAATTTCACTCGTAGTTAACTTGCTGTTGTTTTGCACTTTATTCCCTTACTATACTATCTAGTGTAGCTGCCACTACATAGATGCTAGAGAAATTACTAAAACAATATCCTTCAAGTTTCCCACTAGACCTAGAAATGACAAGTGAGTTTGAGAAAAGCTAAGAAAGAGCATCAAAATAAAAGTTCTGGCCTCATGGGGCTAATATACAGTAACTACTACACAATTTAGAAAGAGTTCAGTAAGAATTTTACACTAATATGATTCAAACTCTCAAAAAGCTGCAGTAAAATGGAGTTACAGTCCCTAAATTCCAATCATAAAAACCATTTAAAATAGAAAAAAACCTGAATAGGCTTTTTTCTCGACCTTCGTCACTTCATCTTTCATACATTTCAATAAACGTGTTTTACAACATAAAAGAAAAGGGACTTTAACACAAGATTCCTGCATTTTTAATTCCTTTGTTTTTCTGAATGAAACTAAGTGTAATTTTTGTCACTCCACAGAAGTGGAAGTTGTCTTTTCAGTTCACATCTAAAAACACAGCAAAACACCAGAACAGAAACCATAAATGTATTGAATTTGCTCCCTCAGGACGAATGGTTAATGGATTTACAATTTAAGATCAACTGGAAAAAATAGGAACTAAAGGTAACAAGGATTTCTTAGCTTATTTCTAAAGACTATTGTCCTCCTTGGGCACAGAGAGGATTGTTCCCTCTGTTGCCAGAGCAGAATCTCACGTGACCCAAATTCTCTTCAGTACCTTTAAAAACTTTCTTGATCTTGCCCTTTCAGAGGTGAAAAACATGAGAAGGAAGTAGGTATGTGATGAAAAAGTTCTGATTAGACACTCTTAGCTTAACTCTTTGATGGGAAAGAAGTGGCAGCTCCCAATTAAATGAAAGCCAAATACCCCCTGAAACTTTGCTACAGCCATTTTTCTATTGCCATGAAGTTCACTGGGGAAAAAAACAAAACAGTCTGTTGTGTGTCCTGCATGGATTCCACTGACTTCAGAAGACATTATTTCATTTCCATGTCTGCGACAATGTGAAAACGTCACACACAGACTGCTCACCTTGTACGGTGGTTGCGGATGGACCAGAATGCCACCTTCAGTGCGCTGAAGCGACTGCTTCACCTGTTCAAGTTTGATGGCAAGGTGAGCTTCAAAGTACCTGCGCAGGGCCATGCAAGTGTGCTTCCCAGTTTGGCGACTGGCAAAGATCTCGTCGTCACTGAGGAGGGCTCCCTGGTCTTCCAGATTTAAGATCTCCAAGGTGCTGATCTATACAAAGCAAGTCAAGAAAGGGGAAGCATCTTTTCACTAGGCTCATTCTTCAGGAATAAGATGTCTACAACTGCCAACTGCATATGTATGAAAACTTACCCTATAGAGCTAACCTCACTATCAGGATGGATATCAAATATCACAGCTGAAACTGTAGATTTGTGTTCTCTTTCAGCTATTAAGCCTCTTTTTGCAGAGATAGAGATAACTGGGTGAATAGCAACATTCTCCGGAAAGAGTAGTTCCCTGTCCCCCGTTACACATAAAACCAAAGGCAAATCCCATAGCCACATCAGGACAGATCTGGAAAAGGTGTTTCTACAGCAATCACATGAGGATTAGAATACACGTTGGTGGAATGGTATCACTCATGAGGTGAAAGGTCTGAGAACTAAGCCAAAGTTAGAATTTAATAGGCCATTGCCCAACCAAGAAGCCATTGCTCAACCAAGGAGCAGCACTAACAGGCTGTTTGGGAAGTGTCACCCAGTCCTCAGCCTTAAAGACAATAATCAATAGGACCGGCTCTAGGCACCAGCAAACCAAGCATGTGCTTGGGGCGGCACAATTCCAGGGGCGGCATTCCGGGAGGTTTTTTTTTTTTTTTGGGGGGGGGGGGGGGGGGCGCTTCGGCAGTTGCGCTGAGGTTTGTTTTGGTTTTTTGGGGGGGCCCGGGGGCGAGGGCGGCAAAAAACCTAGAGCCAGCCCTGATAATCATAGTATCTTTGAGTGTGAGAAGAGAGTAAAAATGACCCCAAAATGAGGAGGCAGGCTACTCACATCCATCACACAGAATCCCCACATCCCACCTCCATCTATTCCAATGGGAGGGAGGGAGGGTTGGAGAAAATGGAGCTCTTTACAGCTATAAAGGTAAGAGCTCTAAAACTTGACACTAAAGCAATGTCTCGGAACATAAAAGGAGACTGTAATCATTACCAAGTTCACTAGGCGACGGAGGCCATCATGCCTGTCGAAGAGCTCCAGGACAGCACGGAAGGAGAAGCAAATGGAGAAGAACATGGTAGCATGGCAGCAGCCCGAGGCATGGGAGCATTCCATCAACCACAGGGTGTAGTTCACAACATCCGACAGCACGTTATGGGGATGCATGCACACCTACAAAGCAAAAGATGCAATGACAACCCTCCCATCCTGGGGACAGACACACTGAGTGCGTGCTTACACTCAGTCACCACTCACTACATAAGAAGTGAAGTAATTACTAATATAGTTGCTTTTATCCTGAGCAGCAATGAGCACAACCTCTGAATCTCAAACTGAAGGACACAACTCGAAAACATGTGCGTGGCTCAAAAGACTTTGCCCTATTTAGCCCACAGTGGCTGACTGCACCATGGTCCCACCTCTCTGGATAGGAAGTTTTTAACAAACTGTTCTATTAACCTGTAATCTTTAGTCATATACCATACTTAAAAAAAAAAATCCAAAAGCCCATTAGCCTTGCTAAGGTCAGACAATATGACCTTGTTTCAGATCATTATTTATATTTATCAAGCACAGGAGAGGCAGCTTAGACAAACAGAAATGTTCTTTGACTTGCAGAGTTTACATCTGAATATAAACCAGGAGCTTCAGAAAAGTGGGGTTTGGATCATTGGAAAGGCCTGTCGAACAGGTTCTCCTTATTAGGGCAGTAGGGGTGTACAGAGACAAGAGGATCCTAAGTGCCAGTAGTTAGAAGTGCTCTAGTTAGATCAAGCTAGCTAACTAGTTTTCCATCCCCTGTCCTGTGTTTTCTGGAACCACTCCCCTTTGCTCCCTGCCAGACAGCTGGAGGAAGTCAGATGATAGTGATGTGCTGGCTGCCAATTATCCAGAGATTTTGGTTAAC
This sequence comes from Malaclemys terrapin pileata, assembly GCF_027887155.1. Lineage (NCBI taxonomy): Eukaryota > Metazoa > Chordata > Testudines > Emydidae > Malaclemys > Malaclemys terrapin. The sequence goes on from NC_071511.1 coordinate 47,229,049, forward strand.
TGCCACCACTTTTGGACAGTGGTGTTCACCGTGCTATGCTAGCAGAAATCCCTCTTTAGCTCCAGGTTAACTGCTCATCATGCAGGATAACCACAAACCTGTACACTACTTGTTTACTGGAGTTGGCGTCAAACAGAAAAGAAATAAGCAGAAATTCAGGAACAGTCAGACACTAAGGAATTTAATAGACAGAAGTGTAGTTTCTTATGTTAACTACTAGTTTAGTTGCTACTGTCCTTAGTTGAAAAAGAGAGCCTAAGAAGTTAAGGTGATATGGCCAGGAACCACATGTAGCCTACTATCACTTTGGAAGTGTGGTACACCTGTGGGGCTAAATACAGGGTACCACCAAAACCTGTCTAAAGGGGCTCAAAGATGGTAGCCACAATCAGTGTTAAATGAAAGATATGATCTATGGTCAAGTCTCTTAACCATACATCCTTTTGAGACCAGCACTCCAGTACCCCAATTTGGTACCTACCAGAACAGAGTATCATAGAAGAAACAAAAGCAAGACTCCTTGCTCCAGGAGCTACAGTGTGAACAGCTTCAGTTACTGTGCAGTGACCTCTCCAGGCAACTCAGAACAACTAGTTACTGTATTCTGAGAGAGTTATATCCAGCCCGTCTCATTTTAAGAAGCCAGTCATTGCACAAAACTACATTTGTAGCAGTCATTCTAACATACTATTCGAAGCAATTTAGAAACAGACAAAAACTGGAGGGACGTTGTTAGCAGATTCTCATAATCTGACAAGAGGAGACAAAGACAAACTTCCTAGTTGCAGATAAAAAAAAAAAAAAAAAAAATTCAGGTAGGGAAATAACTCTCCTTAGCTACTCTGTTCATAGCGACAGGTATCAGAGTAGCAGCTGTGTTAGTCTGTATCCGCAAAAAGAACAGGAGTACTTGTGGCACCTTAGAGACTAACAAATTTATTAGAGCATAAGCTTTCGTGGACTACAGCCCACTTCTTCGGATGCATATAGAATGGAACATATATTGAGGAGATATATATACACACATACAGAGAGCATGAACAGGTGGGAGTTGTCTTACCAACTCTGAGAGGCCAATTAAGTAAGAGAAAAAAAACTTCTGAAGTGATAATCAAGCTAGCACAGTGATCAACTGTTCTCCATTACAGCCTTTAATAAATTTGAAAACTTATCAGGTCTCCCACTGAATTTCTGCTTGTTGATTTCAGACCAGTTCTCCAATTTGTCACATTTTGAATTCTAATCCCATCCTCCAAAGTGCTTGCAACCCCTCCCAGCATGGTGTCATCAGCAAATTTTATAAACATATGCTCCACTCTGTTATCCAAGTCATTAATTAAAATACTGACTAGTACGAGACCCAGAACTAATCCCTGTGGGATCCCATGAGATATGCCCTCCCAGATTAACTGTGAACCATTGTTGCAGGTGAACTATACAATGAAGTGTGGGTGGCCTCATGAAGTTTCAGTGCTTGTTTTGGAGCCTCCCTCTGGACCGTGCAATAGAGCAGCCACCCAAGCTTGGATTTTATGTGGAAAAGCAATCCCAGTAAATCAGTAGCCACGAATTCATAGATTTGAAAGGCCAGAAGGAAGCAATATGATCATATGACCTTCTACATAATACAGATTACAAAATTGGGAAGGGGGGTTGGCAAATTTTCCTGTGATTTTACGTTCTGCTATTCCCCCGGTTACACCCTCTGGAAGGAGTTACACACCCCCATGCTTAAACATAATCAGTCAAACACTCTCTCAGTGGTACTGTACATATTCCTTCACTTCACTCCTTCTCTGTACAGGCCAGGGCCTCAAAACAGTAGCTGGCTCTTCAGCTCTACCATTGAACTGTTCATTCATTGTTTGAACCAACAGTGACACAGAGCTTCTTGATACCCTGTGAATCACTACAACCCTCGTAAGGGAATGTCTCTTACCCTCTCCATGGCATCCTGGTTGTAGGATAGATAATATAAGCACATGGAGACCCCTGTAGCTGCCATGGAAGGACGAGGAATCTCTAGCAGCTTCTGCACTCCTCCATGAGCAACAAACTCCGTAGCAAACTTGTTATGGAGCAGCAACGATGCCAAATGCTAAGAAAAGAAAGCAGGTTAGTGTGGGATTCCCCATACTTCTCTCAGTGCTCTGCAACACTTGAGAAAGATCCTGCCCTGCTACTTGTATAGGGAGGTAGCAGAGAAATGTGGTTCCTTAATTCCTATTCTCCCCACCATCACAGGCAGCAGAATGTAAAATTTAACTTATGTCAACACCTTTCTATTATACAGTAACTCCTCGCTTAACGTTGTAGTTATGTTCCTGAAAAATGCGACTTTAAACGGAACTACGTTAAGCGAATATGAACACTCAAAGAACTTTATAAAGGCTGGAAAGAATCGTCGTTTTACACATAGGGAATCTTAACCTAACTGCACTTCAGTGATTTGTTCAAGGTTACACAGCCAATTAGCAGTAATGCCAAGATTAGAACCTGCAATCGACATTTATTCACTTGCTCTCGCCACTAGAAATCACTCCCCATTTATTTCATATGACAAATGGGAAGTGGTCTCTCCCACTTGTTGCTTGCTTTGTCCCTGCAGAGCAAGGAAGCATCTGATTCAAATTGATTCCATTTCCAATCCCAGGCCAGTTTGCACGACATACAGGTGCCATCTACTGAAGGAGAAGAGCATTCATCTCAGACACCTTTGAGCCCGCAGAGCAAATAGCTGGTTCAATGCACCAAATTCAACACACAACTTCTTTGCACTATGAGAGTAATTTACCTTTAGAGCTTCAAAGGTAAGCAGCACATCATTGGTCCGTTTCAGGTCAATGTAGAACATCATCAGCTCTCTTGATCCAAGTTGCATGAAGATAGGGAGCAGCTGAAAACAGTGAGAATTGAGAGACTTGCTCAATGTTTCATAGCATTTAAAAGATCTGTTTTATTTTTTACTCTTTTCCCAAAGCCCAATTTTGCCCTATTAGAGGATACCTGTTATGAGAGGTCAAAGGTACCCAGCTCCATCCATAGGAAGCAATAAAAGTTAACAGACCTCTTGTAATACATCTGCTGACTGCAGCAAGGTGCATGACAGCGGCCACATGGAAATCTCAAGCCACTCCTTCTGTAAGAATATGACATGTCCATACAGGGAACACCCTGGCGGTAGGTTCCGTTTTCCATCTGTGCAAAGACAACTACCCAACAAAAAACAGGAGAGCAGGGCAACAAAGCCAAAACCCCTTCATATAAAATTATATGTGCAAGTATTAACTCAAAATTTTATATCTTATTATTGCTGACAGACTGCATGCTATCCAGCATGCAGCAATACATGGGGATTATTATGACAGTCCCATAGTTTCTTTGGTTCTCTCAGAAGCAAAGACTGCATATGCACATGTAAGGTATGCCATAAAGCAATTTTGTGTTGCTGTGTTGCATCTCAGACCAAGTCAATCAAGGGAATTTTCTAAGCAAAGGTACAGCCTCTCGACAGACCTGTGTTAAATCATGGCTTCTTGGTGAAACTGGTCCTACCCCTACTATTTGTGTCCAGATATACAACAAAGCAAACAGCTCCATTTTCCAGCTTTTCTGTGCAGCATGAATGGAGCTAACTTCCAGAAACCAGGATTACTGAAGCGGTCACACAAGGCACTTGGTTTAACAATTCACACATACATGGCATCTTTCCTCTCAAAGCACATTACAAATGTAGGGTGTAAATCTTAATTTTACAGATATCTTGAAACATATACAATTTCCCTACGATATTTGCCCCGTCTCACACAACAAATCACTAAGAGTTAAGAAAAAAACAGAATCCAGGAGTCTGATTCCCAGTGACCTACTCTATAACTGTTAGCCAGGACTGCCGCTTAGTTTCATCTTAACCATTTATGTCTCATATTTTAAGTGAACAATTAGTCTGAAGATAATTTACACTTTAGGAATCTATAGTGACCTATGCCACATTCAGGACACACCCTGAAATGGAACAATGGCACTCAGATCTTTCCCCCTAATATCATACATAGGGTTGGCAGAATTTGATTATTTTTTTGTTTTAATTTTGATAATTATTTTTATTTATTTTTATTGTGAAGGGTTTTTTTTTCTATTTTTAACTATTTTTATTTTTACAGTTGTGGGGCATATAGGGTTGGAGTTCATGTTAACAGTACTGACGGTGGGATTGCAGGGGCTAACTGCAACTGAGAGGCCCAAGACATCAGGGCTCAAGATGTGGCTGCAGTCATCCAGGCCTGATGGAGCAGAGACCCCCAGGCAGGACTGAACAGGATAATGAGCCCCCCAGCCGGGGGGAGGCCATCCCACTGCTGAACAGTTCCTTCCCAGGGACAGTTCCCACACTCTTCGCTGATGAGTGAGCAAGTGGGGCCGTGACAGCAGAGCTGAAGAGGGATCCCTTGATGGCCACAGGACTGGTGACACTGGATCCCTGCAGGTGTGGGGAAGGCTGGGGTTCTAACGGGGTACAGCAAAGACCCCTAGCCAGGGCCTGAGGACGACAATGAGTCCCCTGCTGCAGGGGTGGACACCACACTGCTGAATGGCACCTGCCCAGGAATAAAGCCATTCAGAAGTGGAATAGCATCCTCCATGGCCAGGGACAACGATGACTCCTCCTTGCAGTACTGGCCAGAGGTCTCTTCTGCCAGGCCAGGATCGCAGTTTTCCCCACACCTTGCGCCTGCAGGGACCGGATGTCACTGGCTCCACTCACTCACGCACCAGCCAGAAGCGTGGAGGCTGCCCCAGGCTGGAACTGCCGGGGACTCATCCACTTCCTTGCAGTCCTGGCCAGGGGATTCCGCTCCTCTGGACCAGGAGACCACAGCCTCCCTTGCACCTTATGCCTACAGGGATCAGATGTCACTGGTCCCGCAATCCATGCAGGTTGCCCTCTGCAGCTCCACTGTCACAGGAGTGAGGGAGCTAAGCAGGGACCACTGAGCTGCAAAGGATACCCTGCAGGCCACAGGGCCAGTGACACCCAGTCTCTATGGGGTGTGGAGAAGGCTGCGGTTCTGGCAGGGCAAAAGAGAGATCCCCTTCACTCCCAACTCATGAGTGAGAGAGTGGGTCTGTCACAGCAGGACTGCAGTGGGCATCCTCCACTGCCACAGGAGCCATTCAGCAGTGCGGTGGTCTCCCTTGTGGCCAAGGGCTCATCTTCCTCCTCCTTGCAGTCCTAGCCAGGGATCTCTGCTCTGTCCTACCAGGATCGCACCCCTCCCTGTATCTTGTGACTCCCGAAATCAGGTGTCACTGGTGCTGAGGCAGCACAGGAAACCCTCTGCCTGGTGTCACCAATTGATTTGTTTTAGTCTATTTCAGTGTGTCAATAGAAATCAACTTTCACTGACAGTTATTGATTAAAAGCAAATCTTGCCAAGCCTAAAACATACAAAAGTCTCATCAAAACAATTAAAACTCAGTCTGCTTCCTCCCCTCCCCTATATGCTCACCTCTTGGTATTCTCCTAAGGGGGTCAGGTACTGCAGAATTAGTCTCTGCTCTATGGCAGGAGTCAAAGGGTAAAGGGTATAGTTGGTGCCAATTACCCATGGGGACATTTCTGACCAGCTGCTGTTGGATAACTCAACAAACATCCGCTCTGGCTCTGAAGAAGAGAAGCCCAGTTTTTGTTTGGCCTTCCGGAAGCTGTCTCTTTCATGCTGTTTCCCTGATTTGCTTTTCCTTAGTCCCATGTCCTCAAGCTTTGTGGCAGAATTCACTCGACTGCTGGTCTTGTGGCTTGTATCAAGATGAAAAGAGATGTCCATATCCCCGGCAACTTCCTCCTGTTCCCCATCTACTGCCATCTCCCCATAGTCCATATCCACAGCCTCTTCATCCAGAGGCAACAGAGGTTCCGAAGGCAGTTTCCGAGGACTGGGACGCTTGTTTTCCTGTTTCATGGTCATTTCATTACCCTGTAGCTCCCGTAGCCGTCGAAGAACCAAAGCTACCTGTCATGCAAAGAAACAAGTCAGAATGCATCCACTGACTTCATGTAATAACCAAATAGTGCATCTAGCCTGCTCCAAAGATTGGCCATTACCAGATTTGTAAGTCTTCTCACGCTTATCATAGATCCAGCTCTTTAGCATAAGGTATCATGCATGCTGTGGTCTGCATTTGGGCCAGAAATAATCTGCCTCAAATATTTAAACCTAAGGAATTCTAATCAAGCAAAAGGGAAGGTACTTTTAGCCATAATGGCTTCCTGTATGAATAAGGCCAACAATACCCAACATCCTTATGACTGACGAGGAGGCGGCCTGGGAGTTGTAATCAACAACTGAAATGCTATAGCCAGAATACATATGCTAGAAGATCCTTTGTGTCCCCTGAGCGCTTCCTCTACTCCCTTAGCCTGTGGCAAGTGCACACTACCTCTGCAGCAGTAATTATATCAAACTTGACTTAAGTTTCTAGAAAACTCTCAAGACCCAATTTCACCTCAGTTGTGCAAGAATGAATTTAATCCTGCTCATACATTGATGTATCGTATTCATTTGAGAGCTAATTTCACCCGTCCCATATGGATCTAAATTTATGCCATTTACGTATTGACAATTTACATAAGGTATCACAAAACTAAAGTGATAAAAGACTTCATATTAAAAAAATGTTATTTCACGTTAAGTTGTTTCTTTGTTGTTCTGCCTTTCATTTCACAGTGTGTGTCCAATATGTGAGCTTTGACATGTGATAGCTATGGACTTTGAGTGGAATATTCAAAAGTACTTAAGGGAGCTAGGAGCACAACTTCCATTGACAGTCAATGGTACTTGTGTTCTTAGCTCCCATAGGTACTTTTGAAAATGCCACCCACAGAGCACAAGAAATTGGGTCACAAAACATACCATCAAAAAAATATGCCTTCGAGGAGAAGGTGAATGAAACAAAAGGCATTTACTCCTGCAGTTTTACTATTAGAGCCATTAAAGAGTGCATAAAATACTATTTCGTAAATGTCAGCAGCCCCAGGCAAACAAAAAAAGTTTTATAATTTCAAGTCCCTCTCCCGAAAAGAAAAGCATCTCATGTGGACATTACCAGTTGAGAGTTCTCATCCCTGTAGTTGGCAGCAATATCTTGGTTTTCCATAGCACCTCCTAGCAACCCAGTTGCATATGTCCTCAATGGCTGATCCGCCTCTCGGGCCCACTTAAATAGATTTTCAACTATGCCTTCCTAAAGTAAAACAAAAAAGCCATTCAGACACTAAAATTTCATCCCTTCCTCCCTTCTACCATCAACTGTGCTGTGGCACAGTTCTCCTTACTTACCATTATTCATGTTACACACCAACAATTTACATTACATGGTTTGGGGCAGGATTTCTATGCATGCAGAATTCACTTACACGTTCATTTGGCTTATTGCCCAGAAAGTACCAGCACTCAGTAGGTTAACACTGACTATCTGGCCTAATTCTTTTCTCAGTTACACCAGCGTAAACCTGAAGTAATTCCACTGATCTCAGAGGAGTTGCTTTGGATTTACACTAGTATAATGAAGCAGGATCTGGCCAAAAGTGCTTTGCTTCAACAAGACATTTTATTATTCTTTATGGCCAGATTGTGATCCCTTTGGAGCCAACAGAACTATTAATGAAAGTAATTGCTCACCAATGAAAATAAGGGATTCCTTAATCTGGCCCTAAATCCAGAATGGTTTGGTGCAACAGACACCAGTGGAAGCGTACTGATCATTTCACTAAGAAAGAGAAGCTATTTTTTTTTTTGTAAGAATGCCACCCTACTTCTGTTTGAATAAAATATCTGACAGATAAGAATTAATCTAGACAGAATTAAAAAGTGAAAAGTAACAGTGCAAGATCCTGCTTTTCTCTTGAAACAGTATCACTGACCCCAAAGCAGAACACAAAGTTTCATTAGCAGCTACTACTATGGGGCTCTGATACATAATTGGAATCCCTCCCCTACTCACTACAATACAAATAATAGAGTAATAATAATTGGGCATCTAGAAGGTCATGTATTGCTGCAAAGAAATCAGACCCCTGAATTTACCTCTCAAGATTTGAGTAGAACAGATGTTTAAAATGTGGTCTAATTTTTATTTTAGTGAATTACTTTATATACACATGTTGTCAATTTTAGTTCTTTCATATTTTCTTCTTCAAGAATGTTTTAAGCACATTTAAATTAATCTTTAAAATCCATGAAATGTGAAATACTTTGACCACTAGAGGGACATACTATTCCAGGAACAAACAAAACTATTAAATAATGGCAAAAGTAACCACCACACAAAGAATGAAATGCAGTGTAGTTTACAAAAAAATCTGTATGATTGAAAAATGTTATAAAAAAATTAACGAATTTACTGAAGGGTTTCATACCTTTGAAAAAAAAATCAGATAAAAAATAGAACCCTACTTATGATGAAATTATAAGTTATTAAAAAAAGCCTTGTATTGACCAAAAGCATAAAGTTCTAACATTTGCTATTGTCAGGACAAATACCAAAAATTTTCTGTTAAGTTCAATCATATAGAGGGCAAATGTAGTGATTTTCCTTTCCAGGTTGTCCTAGAGTCACTACTGAGAATTAATTTTAATAGTAAATAATATCACACTTGGTACTTATGTAGCTCTTTATAAATATTAACTAGTTAACCCTCACCACCTTGGGAGGTTGGTATTGTCTTAGGGCATGTCTACACCTACCGATGCAGCTGCGCTGCTGCAGTGCATCTGGTGAAGATACTCTATGCTGAAGGGAGAGAGCTTTTTCATTGGCATAATAAAACCACCTCAACGAACGGCAGAAGCTATGCCGCCGGGAGCAGCTCCTCCCGCAGACGTAACACTGTGCATACGAGCACTTGTCGTTGCTTAGGGCGGTGGTTTATTCACACCCCTGAGGGACATAAATTATGCTGAAATAGGCTGTCACATAGACATAGTGTCAATTTTACAGAATGGGCAGAGAAGTGCAAATGACTTGCTGTCTCCCAACCCTTTGTTTTTCACAGATTAACAGATTCAAAGGCCAGAAGGGGACCATTGTGATCATCTAGTCCAGGGGTGGCCAAACTGGGGCTTGCAAGCCACATGTGACTCTTTTACAGTTAAAGTGCAGCTCGCTGAGATCCCCGCCCACCCGCCATTCTCCACTTACCAGACTTGGGGGGGAGAGGGGGAGAGATTGGGCTTCTGCTTTGCAGCAGGATAGTGGGACTAGGGGCTTCTGCCCAGCAGGGAAGGCGGTCTAGAGGCTTCAGTCCCGAGGGAAGTGCTTGCTGGGGCTTGGAGCTTCAGCCCCACTCTTGTGGTGCACCCAGTTCTTGAACTTCTGAGGATTATCCTAGGTGGCTCAGAGGATCCGTAAGTTTGGCCACCTCTGATCTAGTCTGACCTCCTTTACAACACAGCCCATAGAAATTCCACAAAATAATTCCTAGAACAGATCTTTTAGTAACATCTTGATTTTAAAATGGTAAGTGATGGAGAAAATCCACCACAACCTTTGGTAAATTGTTCCAATGGTTAATTATTCTCACTATTATAAATTTGTACTATAATCCAGCCTGAATTTGTCCAGCTTCAACTTCTAGCCATTGGATCACATGATACCTTTCCCTGCTAGATTGAAGAGCCCATTATTAAATATTTTTTCGCCATGCAGATACTTGCAAACTGTAATCAAGTCACCACTTAGCCTTCTCTTTGTTAAACTAAACAGATTGAGCTCTGAGCCTATCACTATAAGGCTCTTGTTTCTAATCATTTAATCATTTTTGCGGCTCTTCTCTGAACCCTCTCCAATTTAGCTACATCCTCCTTGAATTGTGGGCACAGAACTGGACACAGGGTTCCAGCAGTGGTCACACCAATGCCAAACGCAAAGGTCAAATAATCTCTCTACTTCTACTTAAGATTCCACTGTTCATGTGGCCCAGGATCATATTAGTTCTTTTGGTCACAGTATCACACTGTGAGCTAATATTCAGCTAATTATCCACCACAACTCAAGTCTTTTTTAGTCACAGGTTCCCAGGATAGAATCCTCAATCCTGTAAGTATGGCCTACATTTTTTGTTCCTAGATGTATACATTTAGCCATATTAAAATGTATATTGCTTGCACCTAGTTTACCAAGCAATCCAGAATATTCTGAATATTCATTATTTATTACTCCCCCCAATTTTTTGTTCATTCCTCCAGACCACACCACTGCATGCATGTGGGAGTATTCTTTTAAGAAATTGTGATGTGATATAGATGAGACTATAACCCTAACAGATTATGCAGGAAGTTTTCTGGGCATTTTCAATATATTGACCAAAAAAAATCAGTAAATCGTTTTGTACATCAATATGTAAACTAGAAACTATTAGAGTACTGACTCCTGTAATGCTTGTTTCTCAAAGGACCCAATTTTGTCTTAAATGAGTTTATTCTTAAGTAAAAAACAAGTCTGTACACTATACATGACATTTTATATATGACATTGTTAGCAGACAAACTATAGCATGTGTGTGGCAAAGCTCTCTGCCCGGTCAGCTGGCTTTTGAGAAGGACATTTCTGCACACCCAAGAAATTAAACTTCCTTATTAGTCTGAGCTCCATCAGGAACACAGGGAGAAGAAAAGGGTGAAGACAGCCGGGGGCTCTGAACCCTCTGCAGTTAATACTGCAGCACAGAAGCATTGCAGAAGCATGAAATGGCTTATTCACCTCAATGGGATGTTCTCAAATGAATCATCAAACCCATGAAGAGTAATGCAGCCAGACACAATAGCTCTGAGGAGTGAACGGACTAATTTATCAATGGGTTCTCTCCTCCCCTTCTTCCAAATTCTAACCCAGACCCTATTGTGGAATATCAATTTTCAAGACAGTTTCACTATGCATATGGATTTTAGAACAATCTGAATATTAAAATCACCCCTCTCCCTTCAAATAAGGAGTTGAGGGATTGGGCCTGTACGTGAGAAACCCTTTAACCAAATTACCCCAATTTACACCACCAACTCTATCCTGGATCCTAATGTGACAGCATTAAAATGGTGTGGTGGTAGCAGCAAAATTTCCATTTTAAAAGAGGTGAAAAGATCTAAAAAAATGTGTCTTATGGATTAGAGTAACATTTTTATACGTTGATTGTAGTTTATATAGACTGCTGTAAGGGCAAAACTTTCAGGAACCCCTGCAGAAGCAAATTCAGAGAGTAAATCATTCTCAGAACATACTCTCAGGGTAGGTCTACACTACAGCTGCTACAGCGCCATAGCATAGACACTTCCTACATGGACAGAAAGGTTTGTGTGTGTGTCATGGAGTCAATCCATCTCTCCAAGAGCCAGTAGTTAGATCGACAAAAGTATTCTTCTGCCAACCTAGCCATGTCTACTCCGGGGAGTTTGGGGGGGGAGGGGGGGAGGGCAACCTAACTACAGTGCTCAGGGCACTAAATTTTTCACAGCCTTAAGCAAGGTAGCTAGGTCGACATAATTTTTAAGTGTAGACAAAGCCTCAATAAGCTGTATAGGGCAGGACTCAAACGCTCAGTACATGGGTGCCACTCAGGTTCAATGGCCACAGCATGGCACCTCGAGCAAACCACTAAGGCCAGGGCTACACTACAGACCTATATCAATATAACTATGTCGCTCAATGGTGTGAAAAATCCACACCATTAAGAGACAGTTATACCAACCTAACCCTCTGTGCAGACAGAGCTATGGCAATGGGAGAACTTCTCCCCTCAACATAGCTACTGCCTCTCAGGGAGGTGGTTTAGCTACACCAACACAAGAAGCTCTCTCATTGGCACAGGAGTGTCTTCATTTAAGCACTACAGAGGCAAAGCTGATTCACTGCAGCTGCTCCAATGCAGTGTTTTAAGTGTAGCCCTGCCCTTAGACTTGGTCTACAATATAAAATTTACTGGCATAGGCCAGGTCTACACTAAAAAATTTAAGTACACCCACCTTCATCACTCAGATATATGAAAATCCACACTCACAAGGGTCTAGGTGTGGCTCCTTGGGGGGGGGGGGCGGGAGGGAGTGGGCAGTTCCAGATGCAGGGGCAATGGGATTCTGCAGGGGCTTCCAGGTGAAAGTGTTGGGGCTCAGCAGAGGGGTCGGGCTGCTGGGGAAGTGGGGTTTGGTGGGGGCTTGGTGCAGCTAATTGGCGGTCAGTGGCGTGGGGGTCTAGATGTGGGAGCTCAGGGTGGTGCAGGGGGCTTGTCAGAGTGGGAGTTTGAGTGCAGGAAGCTCAGTGGGGGGTGGTCTGGGTGCCGGGGTGGTGGTCCGGAGGCAGGAGGTCTGGGTGCAGGGAGCTCCAGATGCAGGGGTTGGGGTTCAATGGGGTGGGGTTCAGGTATGGTGGGCTAGGGGGGTTCTGGATGTATGGGGTGAGGCTTGGCGGGGGTAGGTATGGGAGGTCCAGATGCACGGGGGTTGGGCAGATGGGGGAGCAGCTCCCTGTACAGTGACACACACACACACACACCCCCCGGAGCTGAGAAGCGATGGGGGCAGGAAGCAGGGGAGGATGCTGAGCTTCCTGCAGCTGGGGGAGGTTTCTGAGGGTGGGTCTGACACAGCCCCAGCCTCTCCTTGCAGGGGAAGAGGAAGTCCCGTCCTCTCCTGCCTCCAGCCCAGCCAGGATTAGCAGCTGATCCGGGCTCAGGGTAGGAGCCACTGGCTTGGGTGTCCCCAGCCCTGCGGCAATTTACCTCTCCGCCGGCTGCTCTGGGTGCCTGAAACAATGTACCTGCACAGGTAGGGAGTGGTGTGTGACTGCTCTTGCAGCTTCCCTTTGCTTCCCTGTCAGAAAGTCATTTTTCTGTGGGGAAGCAAAGAAATCTGCAGGGGACATGAATTCTGTGCACACTTAGTGGTGCAGAATTCCCCCAGAAGTACCATTTGTATCATTGTTGCTACCACTGTTACACAATTGCAACAAATCTTGTACAAAGTATGTCATATAAGATGTCAATGGAAAAATTACAATTGCTAAGTATGATTTTTTTGTTTATAGCCATGTATCATTTTTGTATCTGAAGTTATGAATATTGGCTATGTACTTGTATCTTAATCATGTGTTGTATTCCTGTGTGACACCCCCCAGAGAGAATTTACATTAGGGCTAGACAGTTATGTGTTGATGGCCTATCAAGTACACTCCACTCTCTGAATGGGCCATTGAAGAAACTCATCCTGTCCAGATAGCTCTTCCAGAGGATGCCTCAGATGCCAATGGCCACCCCCTGTGATTCACCAAAACATGTAAGGGCACGTAATATGCTCATGTGACCCTGGACTCCATCTTGGGCCAGAAACTTTCCACATTCAGCAGCTGTGGGCTTTGTTTAGGACCGTAAATTTAAGTAAATAAAAGACCCTTGACACACCTAATTTGCCTCTTTCCTGTTCTAATTCTCTGGACTGTGGATTTACAACTAAAAGAAGCATCTTGAACTGTAGATTGAAGACCCTCCAACTTTTTGGAAGTTACCAGAGAGACTTCATAAGCCTGCATCTATTCCATCACTGCTATAAACCTGATATAAAGACTTTGCAATCATTTGTGTGTATATGATATATTTGATAACTCTCTTCTTTTATTATTAAATCTTTAGTTAGTTTACTAAGGATTGGCTGCCAGAAGGATATTTGTATACAATCTGAGATACATATTGATCTGGGGTAAGTGTCTGATCCTTTGGGAACAGTAAGAACCTCACATATGGTGAAATGGGTTTTCATTAACCTCTCACTATATCAGACTTGGTTGTCTGGATGGGAGCCAGGGGCTAGAATGCCTAAAGGAGATTGTGTCTGACTTCTTGTCGACCAGGTACTGGTCACAGGTACTGCCTTCCTCCTTGCTTTGGGGGTGCTCAACCCCTGCTCTGGCCGATGCCCTGCCCCCATTCCACCCCTTCCCTCAAGCCCTCACCCTTGCCCCACCTCTTCCCGGCCCCGCCTCCACTCCACTTCTTCCCCCAAGCTCCCACCCCCGCACCACCTCTTCCCTCACTGTCTCTTCCCACCCAGTTCCAACCCTCCCCTGAGCACACCCTGTCCCCGCTCCTCCCACTCCCCACAGCGCCTCCTGCACGCCATGGAACAACCGATCTGCGGCAGGTGGGAGGTGCTGGGAGGGAGAGAGAGGAGCTGATCAGCAGAGCTGCTGGTGGACGGAAGGCACTGGGAAGAGTTGGGGGGGGGGGGGAGCTGGCTGCCGGAGGGTGCTAAGCACTCACTAAATTTTTCTGTGATGATTGGTGATACAGAAGTTCTTTGTTACTGATTTGATTTGGTTTACATGGTACCTTTTCCTGAAAGACAACAGCAGTTTCCAGTCCTGGCATGATGTCCAGAAGGAGTCGGCAGGCAGCAGTATTTAATGGAGGTTCCCTGCTTGTCATCACATAAGCATTCACCAGCTGGGGGAAGAATATCAGGAATAGGAGTGGCCTGAAATTCAACTCTGACTCAAAACAGTGCAACACAGTGAAATCATTAGTGACTCCCCTAGCTTCACAAAACATGGGAGCAAAGGGGAAGATACCAGTAGTATTGTCAGTGTGTAAATCAGGGGTGGCAACCTTTCAGAAGTGGTGTGCCGAGTCTTCATTTATTCACTCTCATTTAAGGTTTAGCGTGCCAGTAATACATTTTAACGTTTATAGAAGGTCTCTTTCTATAAGTCTATAATATATAACTAAACTGTTGTTGTATGTAAAGTAAATAAGGTTTTTAAAATGTTTAAGAAGGTTCATTAAAAATTAAATTAAAATGCAGAGCCCCCCGGACCAGTGGCCAATGAGTGCCACTAAAAATCAGCTCGCATGCCGCCTTCGGCACCCGTGCCATAGATTGCCTACCCCTGGTGTAAATCCTTGACCTACACTTTAGGGCTTGTCTACATATACAGCACTGCTGCAGGGCATCTGATGAAGACACTATGACGATGGGAGAAGCTCTCCTGCCGACATAAGCGCTGGTGTGGACAGTGCTCATGTGGGTGTTACTTATGTTGCTCAGGATCACGGTTTATTCATACACCTGAGCAACGTAAGTTATGATAACATAATCTATAGTATAGACATAGCTTCAGAGAGAGCATAGCCAACTGCCTGGTGACTTTTCCTCTCTGATGTATCAGAAAAGAAGTGGAAGGACAGCACAACTTATTTTTTTCTCAGCCAAATAAAGTTCTCTCTTCTATACTGCCCACCCTGGATTGATCTGTAAGGCTACAATGCCTATACGAAACCAGCTAATCAATGATGGCTTAAGGCAGAGGAGAATAACCGGCATTTACTTCATTTAGAAAATTCAATGCACAAGATTTTTTCTTAGTTATTTGTATCTCTTTTCACTGATTCTTTATAGTCTGACAAGTGATATGCAAGCAATTTGGGGAAGGGTTCATGTATTAATGTGAGTTTTTAGAGGGCCTAGAACAATAGGGCCAATATTAATTCAGGCCTCTGGGTGCTACTGCAATTTAAATATTAAATAAAATGTTGTAAGTACAAAGCATTAGCTGTGCAGGAAAAGAACCAGTAACTCCTAGCTCTTAGTCCTCTGCTCAGTCCCCTAAAAAAACGGTTACTTACCTCTGTAACTGTTGTTCTTCGAGATGTGTTGTTCACGTCCATTACACATTAGGTGTGCGCGCGCCGCGTGCATGGACGTCGGAAACTTTTTCCCTCAGCGGCGCCCGTCGGGCCGGCAGGGCCCCCCCCTCCCGCCAGAGCGGCGCCCCGCTCTAGGGTATATATATCCCTGCAGGCCCGACCCTCCCTCGGTTCCTTCTTGCCGGTGACTCCGACAGAGGGGAAGGAGGGTGGAAGTGTAATGGACGTGAACAACACATCTCGAAGAACAACAGTTACAGAAGGTAAGTAACCGTTTTTTCTTCTTCGAGTGATTGTTCACGTCCATTACACATTAGGTGACTCACAAGCTTACCATTGGAGGAGGGTAGGAGTCAAGGAACAATCGATTGAAGCACAGTCCTGCCGACCACCGCGTCCTCCCTGGTCTGATGATGGATCGCCTAGTGGGCTGTGAACGTATGCACCGACAACCAGGTGGCCGCTTTACAGATTTCCTGGAGTGGAACCTGCGCCAAGAAAGCCGCCGAGGACACTTGGGCCCTGTAGCAAGGCGGTGGGACACCCCACAGCCCCGCTGAGGGCCGAAGCTCCCCGAATCCCAACGTGGGCGGAGCCACCGGGTCAGGCGCCCACCCCTCCGAGGTCACGGCCCCGACCCGGAAGTATAAAAGCTCGCCTGCAGAGCTCAGTGGAGCCCAGGCCAGCGGAGAGAGCAGACGTCCGTGGCCGAGCTCCCGCTTGGGAAACAGCTGCAGGCCGCGACCGGCCTGCTGAGTCACCAGGCCGGCCGAGCCTGCCCCGTGCCAGCTACCCCGAGGAGGACTGGCCGAGCCTGCCCTTCGCCACCTACCCAGAGGAGCCAATGCTGGTGGAGAGCACCGACGACACTAAGACGGCCCAGGTACCATCCGAGGGGGAGTGTGGAAGTAGCCCGGGGGCAGCCGACCCCAGTCTGGCTGCTGCACTGCCAGAGCCGATGTCAGTGTGTTGCAGCCAGGATCCCCACTGACAGCAGCAAGTTTCCATCGCTGCTAGGGCCCCAGGCTGGGACGCAGTGGAGTGGGAGGGCCTGCGTCCCCCCTGCCACCCACCCCTTGGGTGGCAGACTCCCCGTTTCCCCTGGCCTAGAGAGGCTGGGTACCTGACTGATTATTTGCTTGCTGCCCAGCCCTGACCTAGGGCCTGGGCTGCTACAAACCCTGACCCAGCCCCTGCTTAAGGGCCTGGGCCTCTGACTAACTATTTGCTTGTTGCCCCGCCCTGACCTAGGGCCTGGGCTGCTACAAACCCCGACCCAGCCCCTGCTTAAGGGCCTGGGCCTCTAACTATTTGCTTGTTGCCCCGCCCTGACCTACGGCCTGGGCTGCTACAAACCCTGACCCAGCCCCTGCTTAAGGGCCTGGGCCTCTGACTGACTATTTGCTTGCTGCCCTGCCCTAGGGCCTGGGCTGCTACAAACCCCGACCCAGCCCCTGCTTAAGGGACTGGGCCTCCGACTGACTATTTGCTTGCTGCCCCGCCCTGACCTAGGGCCTGGGCTGCTACAAACCCCGACCCAGCGCCTGTTTAAGGGCCTGGGCCTTTGATTGACTATTTGATTACTGCCCCGCCCTCACTTAGGGCCCGGGCCGCTATAGACTTTGCCTCAGCCCTTACTTAAGGGCCTGGGTTTTGGACCTCTGGACTCAGCTCCTGCTTATGGGCCTGAGCCCCTAACTGTGTGCCCGTTGCCCCGGACTACCGCCAGACCAGAGCGAGGCGCTGGAACACCCCACAGCCCCGCTGAGGGCCGAACCTCGGCCCAAACCTACTACAGGCCCTAGTCGAGTGAGCCCGGATCTCCGGGGCTGGTACGTTGGCGAGCTCATGGCACGTGCGCATGCAAAGCACAATCCATGCTGACAAGCGTTGCGTGGAGATAGGCTGGCCTCTCATTCGCTCCGCAATGGCAATAAACAGTTGAGTTGATTTGCGAAATGGCCTGGTCCGTTCTAGATAAAATGCCAAGGCCCTACGGACATCGAGGGTATGCAGGGTGCGATGGCTTGGGTCTGTATGGGGCTTAGGGAAGAACACCGGTAAACAAATGTCTTGGCCCAAGTGAAAATGCGTGACCACCTTTGGAAGGAATTTAGGGTGTGGCCTCAGTTGCACCTTATCCTTATGAAAAACTGTATAAGGAGGTTCCGAAGTGAGGGCTCTCAATTCCGATGCCCTCCTGGCCGATGTGATGGCCACAAGAAACGCTACCTTCCATGAGAGGTGCATGAGGGAGCAAGAGGCTAGGGGTTCAAAGGGTGGCCCCATGAGTTTAGTTAGGACCAGGTTGAGATTCCACGCAGGGACCGGCGGCGCGAATAGGGAAACACCCTTTCCAGTCCCTTGAGGAATCTGGCTACTGTGGGGTTGGAGAACACCGAAACTCCCAACTCCCCAGGATGGAACGCCAATATGGCAGCCAGATGCACTTTAATTGAGGCGGGGGCAAGCCCTTGATGTTTGAGGTGCAGCAAGTAGTCCAGAATTGATGGGACTGAGGCCTGCAGAGGCTGTATGTGATGAGGCTCACACCAGTGGGAGAACCTCCTCCATTTGGCAAGGTAGGTCGCTCTTGTGGAGGGCTTCCTACTACCAAGAAGAATTCGCTGGACCTGGTGAGAGCACCTGTGCTCCGTATCGTTTAGCCAGAGAGATACCACGTCGTGAGATGTAGCGACGGTAGGTTTGGGTGGAGTAGGCGACCCCAGTCCTGTGTGATGAGGTCGCGATGGAGGGGGAGGGCAATCGGCGCGGTTATGGACAGTTCCAGCAGGGTCGTAAACCAATGCTGGCGGGGCCACGTGGGGGCGATGAGGATGACTGCCACCTTGTCCCTGCGGGTCTTGAGGAGGACCTTGTGGATGAGCGGGAATGGAGGGAAGACATACCTCAAGCTCCCGCCCCACGGAATCGCGAAGGCATCTGCCAACGAGCCCGGGCTGAGGTTCTGGTAAGAACAAAACTGAGGGCATTGGCTGTTGCCCTTGGTGGCGAAGAGATCCACCAGGGGAAACCCCCACCTCTGGAAGGTTGAATGCAGGACGTCCCGTCTCCATGCCCATTCGTGCATGTGGTAGGACCGGCTGAGGCGGTCTGCTAACCCGTTTTGGACCCCTGGGAGATATGTTGTGATTAGGTGGACTGAATGGGCTATACAGAAGTCCCATAGGCGGAACGCCTCGTGACAGAGGGAAGAGGATCGGGACCCGCCCTGCTTGTTTATGTAGAACATGGCGGTAGTGTTGTCTGTCAGAACTGACACGCTGTGGCCTTCTATGGTGGCATGGAAGGTCTGACAGGCGAGGCGAACCGCCCTTAGCTCCTTCAGATTGATGTAAAGCAACTTTTCTTCCCTGGACCATAAGTCCTGGGTCCGCAGGTCCCCCAGGTGCGCCCCCCAACCCAGGTCCGACGCATCTGTTACTAATGTCAGAGTGGGTTGCGGGGCAGCGAAGGGGACCCCCTCGCAAACCTGCTGCTGATCGAGCCACCAGCGGAGGGAGTTCAACATCTGAGCCGGGATTGTCACCACCAGGTCTAAAGGGTCTCTGTTGGGGCGATACATTTGGGCCAGCCACAACTCTAATGGCCTGAATCTTAGGCGGGCATGTCTGTCTACATGTGTGCAGGCCACCATGTGCCCCAAGATTTGCATGCAGCACCTGGCCGTGGTTGTGGGAAATTGATGGATGGCACTTACGACCCTTTGAATAGCCAAGAACCGTGACACTGGAAGACTTGCCTGTGCCGCCACCGAGTCCAGGACTGCTCCTATGAAGTCCAGTCTCTGCGTGGGGATCAGTGAGGACTTCGGCAAATTGGCCAGTAGGCCGAGCTTGCAGAACACCTGTAGAGCCAGCGTCACCTGGGAGCGGACCTCGGCCTCCAACCTGCCCGCAAGGAGCCAGTCGTCCAAGTACGGGTACACGCGCATCTTTCTCTTCCGAAGAAAAGCTGCCACCACGGACATGCATTTTGTGAACACTCGTGGGGCCGTTGCCAGGCCGAAGGGCAGGACCGTAAATTGAAAATGGCGCTGGCTGATGGTGAAGCGCAGGAACCGCCGGTGGGCCGGGCGGATGGCGATGTGAAAATACGCATCTTTCATATCGAGGGCAGCGTACCAATTCCCCAGATCCAGGGATGGGATAATAGCTCCAAGGGAGACCATACGGAAACGTGTTTTGATCAGCCAAAATGGGACGGAGGCCCCCTTTTGGTTTGGGAATCAGGAAATACCAGGAGTAGAATCCTTTCCCCCTTAGGTCTGGGGGGACCTCTTCCACTGCTCCTACTGTGAGGAGGGTCCACACCTCCTGCATGAGGAGTTGCTCGTGAGAGGGGTCCCTGAAGAGGGACGGGGAAGGGGGATGGGAGGGAGGGGGTGAGGAGAACTGAAGGGTATAGCCCGCCACCACCATGCGCAGGACCCAGCGGTCCGATGTTATATGTGACCAAGCACGGTAAAAACGGGACAGGCGGTCCCTGAAACAGAGATGGATCCGGAATAGAGTGTGGTACGCTGTCCTCGATCGCAGCTTCAAAACCCTGGCTTATTTCCTGGCTGCGGCTTGCCTTGGCCATGACTTTGGCCCTGGTTAGGCGTATTGTTATGTCTCCGCCTGTTATCCCTGCCACGTCTGCGGTACGGTTCCTGTCGAGGACGAGGGTGGTACTGCCTCTGTGGTGGTTGGGGCTTGAAGGGTTTCCTCTGTGTCACTGGGGTATGCATTCCCAACGACTTGAGGGTCGCTAGAGAGTCTTTGAGGCTATGTAGTCTGGCATCCATCTGGTCCGAAAACAAGCCTGACCCCTCGAACGGAAGGTCTTGGAGGGTGTTTTGCACCTCTGGTGGAAGACCGGAAGCCTGGAACCATGCCGAGCGTCTCATTACTACCCCTGACGCGATTGTCCTAGCAGCTGCGTCCGCGAAGTCAAGGGAGCCCTGTAGGGAGGTTTTGGCTACTGCCTTCCCTTCGTCCACTAGAGCCGTAAACTCGGGTTGTGAGTCCTTAAACTTGGAGACTGATGCCCAAGAATTAAAGTTGTGTCTGTACAGAATCGCTTGTTGATTAGCGATCCTCAACTGGAGGCCCCCGGACGAGTAGACCTTTCTCCCAAATAAGTCCAAGCGTTTCGCCTCCTTGGCCTTGAGGGCCGGGGCTTGTTGGCCATGACGCTTTCGTTCATTGACTGCGGAGACTACCAGCGAAGAGGGAGTTGGGTGAGAGAAGAGGAAGTCAAACCCTTTAGATGGGGCGAAGTACTTCCTCTCCACGCCTTTCGCAGTTGGTGTACTGGAGGCCGGCGTTTGCCATACTGTTTTGTAGTTGGACTGGACCGTTTTTATGATCGGGAGCGCAATCCTGGAGGGGCCCTCCGGGCTTAAGATGTCGACCATGGGGTCCTCCTGCTCTACCGTCTCCTCCGCCTGCAAGCCCAGATTGAGGGCTACACGGCAGAGCAGTTCCTGGTGCGCCCAATGATCAATCGGGGGAGGGCCAGACACTGTTGTGCCCGCCACGGCTTCGTCTGGTGAGGAGGAAGAGGTCAAGGCCTTTTGCGCATCTTCGTCTTCCTGCAACTCCTCACCGACTGGGCGCTCCTCTGGGGCCCATCCCATGACGTGGGTCTGAGACGGTACCGGGCTCGGTGCCGAGTCTGCCCCTTCTTGCTCCGGTGGTCTGGAGACCATGGCCTCCTTGCGAGAGGGCGGGCGCCACTGCAGAGAGCGGGACGGGTGTCCCGAGGGCCCAGATCTCGGGGTCCTGGATGGGGGGCCTTGCTGGTGGTAGGCCCAAGGGCTCCAGAATGGCCATTGTCCTGGCTGGCCCCATTGAGGATGCCAAGCGGCTTCGTGGTCCCTACTGACCTGTGCCCTGTGGGCATATCAGCCGTACCGGCCCGAGTCCTCTGAAACCACGGACGGTGATCTGGAAGGCCACGGCGGTGCCATGGGACGGTGCCGGTCCGGGGTCGGAGAGTAGTGCCTCCGTGACCAGGACCGGGAGTAGCATCTTGCCGATCTGGACCTGGATCGGTACCGGTGACCACAGGATCGGGAACGACTACGGGTGGTCGGTCTCGGGGATTGTGTAACTGACACGTCCCGGTGCCTACTCGAGTAGGGCTGCTGGGTCGGTGCCGAGCGCTTATTGAGGCCCGACGGCTGTGCAGCTCTTTGCGCGGAGGGAAGCCGGGAGTCCACCGAGGCGGAGCTCGACCGGGACTGGCGCCGTGAACGGTGCCGAGATGGCGACCGTGATGGGCGCACCATTGCCGGCTTGCCTCTGGATGGCAGTCTCGGCAGAACGTCTTTGGTTTGGAGGGGGTCCTCAGTGGACAATTCAATGAGGTCCTTTGCTGCCTCAAATGTGTCCGGGGTGGAGGGCTGTTCCAAAAGATCCTCCAGCCCTTCCTCCTCACTCGCCGCACCTATCCCAGGGCTCGACGGGCCTTTCTACGCCGGAGCCACTGACACCGGGACTTGTGCCAGGGCCACAACGGCCTCAGGCGCACTCGAGGTCTTCGTGGGCGCTGCCCTCTTATGCGGGGAGCGTCCTCGGGCCTTGGGTTGGCCCTTCGATTTTGTCGGCGAAGACGACCGATGTCGGAGGTGTTCTCGCTGATCCGGTGCCGTGGGCTTAGGGTGCCCCGCCGGCGCCGGATCACGGACCGATGCCGGGGCACTCCGCACAGAGGCTGACGGTGCCGTCGAAGTGGAGGGCTGTAACGCCGTCTCCATGAGCAGCTCTTAAGGCGAAAGTCTCTCTTTCTTAGTCCTGGGCTTGAAAGCCTTACAGATCTTGCCGCGCTCTTTTTGGTGTGCTTCCCCCAGGCAACGGAGACACGAGTCGTGTGGATCGCTTAATGGCATAGGCTTACGGCACGTGGCACAAGCCTTGAAGCCTTGGGCGTGCGGCATGCCCTGCCACCCAGGGCCAGTGCCAGGGTTGACCAAACACCTAATACAAGAAGTTTGAGTATCTCTAAAGAACTGATAACTGCTAAGCTTAACACTAGCTACTAAAGAACTGATAACTGTAAAGATAACACTAACGACTATGCTAAGGGACACTCTCAGAGGAGAGACAGTTGTTCCAACGCCGCCACGGACCGGACCGTAAGAAGGAACTGAGGGAGGGTCTGGCCTGCAGGGATATATATATATATATATATATATATACACACATACACACACACACCCTAGAGCAGGGCGCCGCTCTGGCGGGGGGGTGAGGGGAGGTCCCCTGCCGGCCCGACGGGAGCCGCTGATGGAAAAAGTTTCCGACATTCGTGCACGCGGCGCGCGCACATCTAATGTGTAATGGACGTGAACAATCACTCGAAGAAGAAACTCATTTTCTTCTCCAGCTCACGCAACCAGTCCAGCATGTAAAAGCATCCATAGGCGTAGCCCGTAATCATTGGAATTATTGCATTATATGGTTTTTAAACTAGTATTAGAGACTGTTTTAACAGTATACCTGGCAAATCTTGACCAGGCCTGACTCCATTTTTCTTATTTATATTACAGTAAGTCCTCCGGGTTAACGTTGTTACGTTGCTGATCAATTAGAAACATGCTCATTTAAAGTTGCGCAATGCTCCCTTATAATGTTTGGCAGTTGCCTGCTTTGTCCACTGCTTACAGAAAAAGCAGCCCATTGGAGCTAGCAGGTGGGGGCTTGGAACCAGGGTTGACCGGCAGCTCCCCTATCAGGTCCCTGCTCCCCTAAGTTCTCTGTGCTGCAGCCACCCAGCAGGCTATCAATTGCCGGGCAGCTCAGCCGTCCCTCCCCCCCCACTGCCATGTGCTGCTCCTGCCTTCTGCCTTGGAGCTACTACTGGGAGCCTCCTGCTTGCTGTGCAGGGTGGAGGGGCGGCGGAAGAGGGGTGCTAATGTCAGGGTGTCCCTCCCCCCTTGCTCCTGTACTCCCATCTCCTGTACCTTATCTCCATGGGGGGTTGGGGGGACACTACAGGGCTCAGGACTGAGGGATATATATATATCCTTGCTGGCAGCAGCTGCTGTCTCAATTTGCTAATCTACCTAAAAAGGCAATGTACTTAGAGTGGGGTCAGCATACTTAAAGGGGCAATACGCATCTCTCTCTCTCGCACAGGGTGTGTGTGTGTGTGTGTGTGTGTGTGTGTGTGTGTGTGTGTGTGTGTGTGTGTGTGTGTGTGTGTGTGTGTCGCTCTCTGTCTCCCCTCCCTCCATTCGTGTTGCCTTGTAGAGTGTGAGGTTATATTAACAATGCATTAACCCTTGAGGGTTCAGCTGAGTGCTAGCTCATCATTTAGCAGTAAGGCATTCCCTGGGAAATATCCCACCCTCTGACTTCACCACCTCATCATTGCTATATACAGTATTAAATTGTTCGCTTAGAACTTCTATAGTCTGTTGTCTGGTGAACAAAATGTCCCTGGAACCTACCTCCCCCCTTTACATAAATTCTTATGGGGAAATTGGATTTGCTTAACATCGTTTTGCTTAAAATCGCATTTTTCAGGAACATAACTACAACGTTAAGCGAGGAGTTACTGTACATCGGTATTCAGAGTAGCAGCTGTGTTAGTCTGTATCCGCAAAAAGAACAGGCGTACTTGTAGCACCTTAGAGACTAACAAATTTATTAGAGCATAAGCTTTCGTGGGCTACAGCCCACTTCTTCGGATGCATATAGAATGGAACGTATATTGAGGAGATATATATACACACATACAGAGAGCATGAACAGGTGGGAGTTGTCTTACCAACTCTGAGAGGCCAATCAGTATGTGCATGATGATTTACATTTAGAAAACTTCCTTCCCTCCACTTTAATAGAGGGAGGCAAATCACAGGGTACGTCTATACTTACCTCCAGGTTCGGCGGTAAGCAATCGATCTTCTGGGATCGATTTATCGCATCTTGTCTAGACGCAATAAATCGATCCTGGAAGTGCTCGCCATCGACACCGGTACTCCTGCTCCGCGAGAGGAGTACGTGGAGTCGACGGGGGAGCCTGCCTGCCGCATGTGGACCCGCGGTAAGAACCTTGTAGTTCGAACTAAGATACTTAGACTTCAGCTACGTTATTCACGTAGCTGAAGTTGCGTATCTTAGTTCGAACTGGGGAGTTAGTGTGGACCAGCCCACATTTAACCCTGTTTTAAAACCAGCATTTGGAAGAAATATTCCTAACAGTAGAAAAACTCCAACGTGGACTGGACTAAAAACAAAAAACACAAGCAGTGAGGATAACCAGCCCAGGGCAGATAAAGACAAACCGTTACAGGTAACGGGGAAGTGTCATCATTTGCCAACTATTATTCTTAGGATAAATGCAAATGGCAAACCTACCGCATTCATGAAGTCGTCATTCTTGAAAAGTATTCTCAGCAGATGGCCCAGCATACACTCTGGATCTGCTCGACCTGGCAAGGCACAAAGAAGGGGCTGAGCTAGTCATTCAAACCTCCTTAGCTAAACAAAATACTACAACCAAAAATGAATGGAAGAGCAAAGAAAGGAGACAGTCGCTTGGTAAACTTGACAGCTCTAAATGGCTTGTCGTTTAATGAGCTCTAGGCTTCATGGCCAACACTGAAGTATAAAACTAGGTCATGTCACAGAAAAACCGGCTGTGGGATACCCCAATTATCAGGATCGATCTTACACAAAAGACGACTTACATGAGAAATCATGTGAATTAAGACATTCAGTAGTTGAGATCAGGGTGGATAAAAATCAATGATTTTTTAAAAAAATAAAAAATTCAGATTTTTTTATTTAAATCAGATTTTTTTGATAAAAGGTTTTTGAGGAAAAAACCTATCTAAAGATAGTTTTAGATAAGATACCTTATAACTCAAAGATATCTCATCATGGAATAGGAATGATAAATTCTAATTCTATAGTATGAGACAATATATTCATGTAATGTTTAAGAAAAGTTTTGTAAATAAGTTCCAACAGTTCATGGATTAAGGACCCAATCTTATGGGGTTCCACAGGCTTCTATTTGGGTTAATCTTTCTATCTACCCAATGGGACTTAGTGCTCAGTCTAGAAGATACCATCAGAGATGCTTAGTTTTGTAGTTCTCAAACTGAGAATTTGTATCTCTAGAGGTAACATGCTTATTAACAGCAAAAATGTTTTTAAATAAATAAATATATAGAGGTGAGAAATAATAGACCTCAACTCTATTGTCCCTCTGCAAATTTGTGTACACAGAGTCAATCCCTAACCTCTCTCTAAAAGTGCAAAGTTCAACAAGTTCAATGAATAGAAGATTGTTGGGGGCGGAATAGATCTGGACAAGGAGAAGGTGTCTGGAGATAAATGTGAGAAGCGAGGGACATATGCTTGTTTTGTTAAAATATTATATGTTTGCTATTGAAGAAAAAAATCCAAAATACTTTACGTTGTTGTTTTAGTTAAATAAAACAATTTAAATGTCTGCTTGCTGATGGCCCCCTCTAATACAGCATGGCAAGAAATTCCTCCAAATATTAATGATTAACCTGTTGAATTGGAGATAGTTCACCTCCCAATGACTTCATAAATATCTGCTTCAATTACCTTTGGTAAATGAAATAACCAATCATTCATTCATTTTCTGATATAGCTGTAAAACTAATCTTAAAAGTTTTTTAAAAAAAAGCTCTGTTTAAAAATGTAGAGTGTACCTTCTAAAAATGAAATCTACATCTATCTCTGAGATGTGAAGAATATGTATTAAGGTTATAACAACCAACAAGAATGCACTTTTCTGTAGAAAGCCATGATTTAAATCAAATCCACCCTTGTTGAGGTAGCATTTTTCCTTCCACACCCATACTGCCTAAGGGCTCCACCTCCCTAAAACAGTGCCTCCAGCCAAAATGTAAAGAATTTTCACTCAATGCCATTAGAAGCCACTATCATTGTTGTAGCCCTGGAATACTGAAGGACCAATCTAGTCTCTGTGGCTGCAGTGCTGTTCTATGTCCAGTCACTAGAGGGTGCATGAGAGTCAGACTGCAATCTCTAAACTCTTCCAAATTGGATATCTGAAGACCCAGGCTAGGTTTACATTTAAAATTTAGGTCAACAGAGGTAAAGGATCTGGAAAAAGAGTTAAGCAGTGAGAAGGAAAAATCTGCAGATGATACAAAATTACTCAAGATAGTTAAGTCCAAAGCAAACTGTGAAGAATTACAAAAGCGATCTCACAAAACTGAGTGACTGGGCAACAAAATGGCAGATGAAATTCAATGTTGATAAATGCAAAGTAATGCACATCGGAAAACATAATCCCAACTGTACATACCAAATGATGGGATCTAAATGAGCTGTTACCACTCAAGAAAGAAATCTTGGAGTTATTGTGGATAGTTCTCAGAAAACATCCACTCAACGTGCAGCAACAGACAAAAAAGCTAACAGAATGCTGGGAATCATTAGGAAAGGGATAGATAAGAAGACAGAAAATATCATGTTTCAGAGTAGCAGCAGTGTTAGTCTGTATCCGCAAAAAGAACAGGAGTACTCGTGGCATCCGAAGAAGTGGGCTGTAGTCCACGAAAGCTTATGCTCTAATAAATTTGTTAGTCTCTAAAGTGCCACAAGTACTCCTGTTCTTTTTTTAGAAAATATCATATTGCCTCTATATAAATCCATGGTATACCCCCATCTTGAATATTGTGTGCAGATCTAGTTGCCCCATCTCAAAAAGATATATTGGAATTAGGAAAGGTACAGAAAAGGGCAACAAAAACTATTAGGGGTACGGAACAGCTTCCATATGAGGAGAGATTAATAAAACTGGAATTTTTCAGCTTGGAAAAGCGACGACTAAGGAGGAATATGATAGAGGTCTATAAAATCATGACTGGTGTGGTAAACGTAAATAAGGAAGTATTAGTTGCTCCTTCTCATACACAAGAACTAGGTGCCACCAAATGAAATTAATAGGCAGCAGGTTTAAAACAAACAAAAGGAAGTACATCTTGAAACAACGCACAGTCAACCTTAGGAACTCTTTGCCAGAGGATGTTGTGAAGGCCAAGACTATAACAGGGTTCAAAAAAGAATTAGATAAAATTCATGGAGGATAGGGTCCATCAATGGCTATTAGACAGGATAGGCAGGGATGCAAAACCATGCTCTGATGTGTCCCTAGCCTCCGATTGCCAGAAGCTGGTAATGGGTGACAGGGGATGGATTACTTGATGATTACTTGCTCTGTTAAATCCCTCTGAAGTATGTGGCATTGGCCACTGTTGGAAGACAAGAAGCTGGGCTATATGGACCATCGGTCTGACCCAGTATGTCCGTTCTTTGTTCTTATGTTCTCATGAGCTCTGGTGCTCAGGGGCATGAAAAATAGAGACTGTGCACCATGGCTATGTCAACCTAACCCTTGGTGTAGACACAGCTAGGTCAATGGAAGAATGCTTCCATTGACCTAGTTACCATCGCTCAGGGAGGTGGTGAACTTACAGCGATGGAAAAACCCATTACATTGCTGTAGGCTGCGTCTACACTATGCTGCTATCATGCTTCTAGTATAGACAAGGCACAAGAAAAGTATCTCCAAATTAGTCCCGACATCAACATCCAGAAAAGCCATTCAAAATTGTGCCTGGAGCCTAGACCTCTTACAGTCAGAAATGCCAGGTGACAAAACTATAAAACAAGGTTAGTAAGCTGAGTAGTGATGCCAGGACTTAACCATCAGCGAGGACCTTCAGGCTAGTTTTTTTGGGCATATTTTAAACATATGAATGACTAATTTTCTCCTGAAACAGATTGGGGTCACACACAAGGCATTGTGTTTACCAGGCCTTACCAGGGTGTCTGTCATCAAATGGGTCCGGATCCCCCTTGCGGTATTCTTCAGTCTCCTTCTCAATTAACTCAGACATTCTAGGGAGGGAGTAAAAATCAAGTAAACATGCCACATGCATTTTCTTTCCCCAATGGACAGCTCCTAAACACTCTATTTGCCAAAATACTATAACAACCCATCAATTCACATTCAAACTGTACTCTGTGAACCACCAGAAGATTCCAGGCATCCACTGGATACATATAAGAACGAGTGAGAGAGGATGCCTGCCCCTCCCAAAACACTGATCACATATCAACGTTCTAATGATATGCTAGCAGGCTATACTGAAGTAGCTTGACCGCTTCTCTTTGCTGAGTCCCAAAGATGGAGAGAAAGCACTTTTTCCTCTTCTGAAAGAGGCAGTGCATCCAGCTGAACTGCTTCAATGCTATGCATAAGGTGAGGACACAAAGAGAAAAACCATCCTGCCATCACACTACCTCAAAACTCTGGCACTGATGGCCTTCAAGATATCAGGTAGGAAACTCCTGCCCACTCTAGCCTCCCCGGCACAGCATTTCAGATTGCTTTTTGCCTCCCTGACATATAGATGAGCCACTGTAATTCATAAGGCTTTATTATTTTTGCTCTGGGGAGGTGGGGGGGTTGGAGGGAGGGTTAAAGAGGAGGGAATTTCTCACCACCACATACTCTACTACAAGAGGTAAAGATGTCACATGAGAAGGCTTTCCACCCCATCCCTGCTCAGGCTGTTGGCGTAGGGGGCATACCCTCTGATTTCTTCCCCCTCCTCAACCACCTGAAATAACATTGAGGGATCTAACCCTGCTCAATTCCTCAGACAA
Organism: Malaclemys terrapin pileata; assembly: GCF_027887155.1. Taxonomy (NCBI): domain Eukaryota; kingdom Metazoa; phylum Chordata; order Testudines; family Emydidae; genus Malaclemys; species Malaclemys terrapin. Next base: position 47,258,428 of record NC_071511.1, read on the forward strand.
TTAGTCAGCAGTTGTGGGGCTGGAGTAAGGATGGACTCAAGCAGCCACGCCCCCAGCCCCCATGGAGCCTTACACCAGACTAACTGTTCATCTGTACCAGGCAGGAGAGTTATGGGAGCAGCTTTAAAGTTGTACATTCCCCTTGCCTGAGCCATGACATTAAAGCTATAGGCAAAATTCCAGACAATGACTAGCAGCCTGAACAGTTATAAGAAATCCTATGTTCCTGCTCCTCTAGGAAGAGCAGAAGAGGTACCTGAGAGTGGGAAATGCTAAGTCATCAGAGACACTGATCATTATTTTACAAATGAAAGAAGACCAACAAATTTTTTGGCATTAAATGCTCCCCTATCTGTTTTTCTGAAGTTTTCCAGCAGAAGGATACATGAATTAGGATAAAGTCAAGATCTGAAATTCAAAGCCTTCAGCAAATTCATCTTATTCCCATGGTGTCTTTCCTTCCCCCCTTAGTTTAGGTCTCACTGAGGCAGCTACAGAGTCTGTCTATAGGTCCTTGTCAGGATTTTGATATTTCAGGTGCTGATGATGAGTCTATGGTCTATTACAGGTTAGGCAAGTCCACTCGAGCAGCTACTTTCATTCCTAGAGGAGCAAATGCACTTCTCTTTTCCTGGGGATTTCCCCTAGAGTGTGCTGCAGGATTCCACTCAGTCACCATCACCTTTCAGTATACACCTCTACCCCAATATAACGTGATCCGATATAACACGGGTTTGCATACAATGCGGTAAAGCTCTGATACGCTGCTATGAGCAGCGTGTTAAGAGTGCCGGGCCGGGCCCGAGGGTTGAATAAGGGGCAGAGGGTCTCGGGGGCGGTCAGGGACTCCTCCCCCGCCAGGGTCTAGGTGGCAGGAGCTGTGGGGGAGGCAATTTTGGGGGCCCCGCAGTCCCAGAGTGGCCCAGGGGATTAGCGGGGGGCCAGGAGCAGCCCGTTCCGCTTCCCTCGCCCCGGCCGTGTCGCGCAGGGGAGTGGTTTTGGGGGAAGGGATCCCCCCGCACTCACCGGCAGCGGCAGAAGCGGAGCAGCCCAGCCCCAACCCGCTCCACTCCGCCAGCTCCCAGCCGCGACACTCTGCTTCCCGCCACAGGTGAGTGCGGAACCTTTCCCCAACCTCCCCTCCCCCCCAGTGACACGACTGGGGCAAGGAAAGCGGAGCGGGCTGGGGCCGCATCGCTACGCTTCCCGCCACTGGTGAGTACGGAGGGCATCCTTTCCCAAACCTCCCCTCACTCACCGGCGGCAGGAAGCGGAGCGCTGCAGCTGGGAGGTGGCAGAGTGCAGTGGGCTGGGGCCATGTTGCTCCGCTTCCCGCCGCTGCCGGTGAGTGCCTGTCAGGGAGCGGGGGGTGTGGACAGGGGTCGGAGCAGTCAGGGGACAGGGAGCAGGGGGGTTGGGTAGGGGGTGGGGTCCTGGGGGTGATTAGGGAGAGGGTTCTCTGGAGGGGGCGATCAGGGAACAAGGAATGGGGAGGGAGGACCAAAGTAAGTTCGATATAACGTGGTCTCACCTATAATGCGGTGAGATTTTTTTGTCTCCTGAGGACCACGTTATATCGGGAAAGAGGTGTATATCGGATGCTTCTGAGGAAGAGCAGAAAGGAGCAAAAGTATCTGTTGCAGTTCATGATGAAGGAATGTATCAATTTGCCAAATCTGGGCATGTTTTACTATATTAACAACAGCTTAACATGGTAATCAGTAATGACCAGGGAAATCACTTGTGTTGCCAGAGACAATTAACTTTCACAAGACTCTGTAGGGTTCCAGTATTTCATGTTTGTCAGCCTGATTCTGAAGAGAAGTAAACTGCATCTTGCACTAAAAGATTGCTGAATTTGGGCTCTGGTGGATTTCTAGCAACCGCAAGTTGTACAATTGGGTACACCTTTATATAGAACATCCTACTGTCAACTCTAACAATTTTTCCTTGGGAATTAACACTTTGAGAGTGCCTGTTGAGCACAGAGACCATGGGGAGACAGAGGAGGAAATGTAATCTGAGAAATCAGGTTTATGGGTTTGTCTACACATAATCTGCTACAGCACCACCGCTGTAGCACTTCAGTGAAGATTCTTACCTACTTGGACAGGAGGCCTTCTCACACCCCTGAGCAACATAGTTATACAGACCTAATTTCCTAGTGTAGACCAGGCCATAGACTAGTTAGACCTTTCTAGGGATGGGAAGTACCATTTAACCTAAAAATAGTACCGTTTAACCTTTTAAAATTCTATCAGTTAAACAGTTAACCGTTAAGGAGTTCACATAGGCGGTGAACTGGGATGGGGTGCTGCAGCACTCCCACATTTTATGCAGGGCTCCTCTGCCACCTGTGCCCAGCATCCAAGCTGCCGGCCCAGGTTGGGGGGCTCTGCTGCCTCCCTGTGCTCAGGGTTCCAGCCACTGGACCAGACCTCTGCTGCTGCCATGTTGGCCCCGGAACCGGCACTCTGGCTGCCCAGGGCTGGCCGCAGGGAACCCAGTCATGGGAGGCAGCTTAGTTTAATTGTTAACCTAAACCAGGGGTCTCAAACTCAAATGACCACGAGGGCCACATGAGGACTAGTTCATTGGCCCGAGGGCCGCATCACTGACACCCCACCCCATCGCTGCCCCTTCCCCCACTCCACCCCTTCCATGAGGCCCCGCCCCTGCCACGCCTCTTCCCACTCCTTCCCTGCCCCCATTCCAACCCCTTCCCCAAAGTCCCCACCCCATTTTCCCCCCTCCCTGCCCCCAGAGGGGGCAGGAGGGCTGTGGTGGGTGCTCAGGGCAGGGAGTTGGGGTGTAGGGTGCAGGAGGGGTGCAGCAGGGGGTTGGGGTGCGGGGTGCAGGAGGGAGTGCAGGGTGTGGCAGAAGCTTGGGGTTCAGGCAGGGGGCTCAGGGCAGGGGGTTGGGGTGCAGGCAGGGAGTGGGGGGCGGGGTGCAGGAGGGCTTCGGGCTCTGGCCCGGAGCTGCTTACATAGAGCGGCTCCAGGGTGGCAGCGGCGCACACCGGGGCCAGGGCAGACTGCCTGCCCTGGCCCTAGCCCCGCCCTTCCCCCACGCCGCTCCACTCCGGGAAGCAGCTGGAACCATGTCCCTGCGGCCCCTGGGGGAGGGGGGACGCAGGGCTCCTCGCGCTGCTTGCCACTCCTCCAGGAAGCTCCCTTTGGCCTCGCTTCCCGGCCAATGGGAGCTGCGGGGGGGTGGTGCCTGGAAGCCAGGACAACACGGAGCCCTCCGCTTTCCCCCCCTCCTCCTCCCCATTCTGGCTGCAGGGACATGATGCCAGCCGCTTCAGGGAGTGGCGCGGGTCTTGCGAGCCATGGGGAGGCAATCCCGCGGGCTGGATGTAGTCCATGGGCTGTAGTTTGCCCACCCCTGGCCTGGAAGTAGGCCGGGGGGGGGGGCGCGGGCCTCTTGGCGGGCCGCAGGCAATAGCCCTGCAGGCCGCATGTGGCCCGCGTGTTTGAGACCCCTGACCTAAGCCGATAAGACTGCTTATTGGTTAACTAGTTACACTTTTACATCCTTAGGCCTTTCAAGCATCTTGAATTTCAGACTGAACTGACAGATAGGACAGAACACACATGTAACATCAGGCCACCTGGCTTTGGTGGGCAGTCAAATCACGTTATGAGCAGTCGGTCCCATGGAAGAGAACATTACCATAGTCAAACCTAGGGTGGGTGGGTGTGTGGGTGTGGGTGTGTATATATTATATCATGGACTATGTTTGTAACTGAGATGAATGCGTGCAATCATTTAGCTAGTCAAAACTCAAAAGCACTCATTTTCTAAAGCTGACCTGTGAATTGGAAAGAGAAATTTGTTTCTTTAAAATGCATGACAGTGGTCTGAAAGAGTTCTTGCCTCACCCACAACCACCCTCCAAGAAAGTTTGTTTGATTTTCCCCCTCAACCCTCACCCCAAAAAAAATGCCTTGAGTGTTTAGTCCCATTTTTCCTTTTTGGTTGGATAAATCAAATTTTGATTGGTGGCTCTGTCAACCCTTAACTGAAGAAGTGGGAGTGGTGAATAATTAAGTTTCCCTTCCCAAGTGCTTAGTTCAACAGGTGTTGTTTAAAAAAATAAATAAAAAAAATAAATAAATAAATAAAAAAAACAGAAACAAAAATAAGGTCTTGAACAAACTGAATAAGAGTCAGCTCCCTCTCAGTTAATGTTTCCTTGACTTTCTTGGTGTATCTGACGTCATACACCTACTAGTTTTCCAGTCATCCATACAATGCAGAACCTAGAGTTTTTCACGTGAAGACAAAGCAAAAGCACATGCCCCCCATTTTGTTTTGCTCGTTCCCAATCTCTTTATCTTCTCTTTGCAGGTTATATTTGAAAAGACTATGGGTCAGATCCTCAAGTGCACCTGAGCTAATCACCGCACATCTGAGGGAGGATGAGGTAAGGGGACATACATAGGTAGCTTTCTACCTCCTTTACTTACAAACACATGCCACTTAGGAGTGTGTAAGTTACGCCATGTGTACATACAGCTCTGGTGAAAACGCTCTATGCCAATGGGAGAGAGCTCTTCCCTCAGCATTAAAAAAAACCCACCCTTCTGACACTCTGGGATATACAAGCCTATTTGGAGACATTGTTTTATATGCTGCCTGTCACTCTGTGAGTCACGGACTACTTCCATTTATTGTCATTTAATTTTACTGTCACATTTGTAATAGTTACCACAGGTTACATTGAAGCCTTGACACCATGAGAGTTTGCCTATAGCTGACAATTCATTTTTTTCAGAGCATTTCTCATGATGCTTCAGTACAGCCTGCAACACCACACTTTGGTGTGTGCTGTCAGCACATTTCATGCCGTTTTACCCCTTGAAGATTTCCTCTATTTCAACTCGGAAGGAGGAAGGAAACAGAAAAATGTCACTCACTGACAAGCATGACCACAAGTTCCTCTGTCTTAGAGTCTACAACAATATACAAAAGAGTCAGATGTGCCTTGAAACATCACCGAGCACAATCAATCTCTGTGGGGAGCATATAATATCCAGAGCGGAGACACCCCAAGAGACTCCCTTAAATCTAGGCAGACGCCAGTCTGGAGCACTTCTACGTCCTGTCCTCAAAGCAGATGATGGAGTAAAGCTATGCTGCTAAGCTCCTGAAAGTTGGGACTCTCTTATTGCTTTCTACAGCAATGTAAATTCAGCTACTGCTCAGTCCAATGGATCCTCTTCACCAGTTGCCTTAAAGCAATCTCTATATCTGCCTGAAGCCAAAAATGTCAACATGCCAGATCCGTACTGAACTTTGGCATCACTTTCATAAAAGCAAGGAGCAAGAGCCAGCTGCTTTCCAAAACCACTCCGCTGAAGCTATCGACGCCGAACAGCACTACAGCAAAGCCTCTGGAAACCACTCTCCCAAAAGGCTCAGTGTCTTCAGACTAACTTGGAGGACCTTGTTTGCCGTAGTGTATGCTCATGGAGTTTGTCAAGTCCAGCAGGGAATCAGTGAGGTTGGCTTGCAGGGAGCTGAGATCCATTAAAACTGTCTGCACAGTAAAAGTACTCTTTGTGGTAAGTTCCAATAGTCAGTCTGTCCAGTGAAAGATGTGCTAATAACATCAACATCCTCTCAACCATTCACTCCAAACATCAGTGTAATCCAGGGGTTCTCAAACTGGGGGTCGGGACCGCTCAGGGAATAGCGAGGTTATTACATGGGGGGCACGAGCTGCCAACCTCCACCCCAAACCCCACTTTGCCACCAGCATTATAATGGTGTTAAATATATTTTAAAAGTGTTTTTAATTTATGGGGGGGGGGGGGGAAATCGCACTCAGAGGCTTGCTATGTGAAAGGAGTCACTGTTAGGATATAGATATTCAGGCCTGTCTGCAAAGGCCTATACTTTAAGAATTTAGGTGTATTCTTATCACTTAGCTAGTTATAGAGGTACAAAACAAGAATCAAAATCAGTCTGCCTGTTTATAGGCCTTCTCTTACTATGATAATCTAAGGCAGGGGTTCTCAAACTGGGGGTTGTGAGGTTATTACATGGGGGGGATCGCGAGCTGTCAGCCTCCACCCCAAACCCCACTTTGCCTTCAGCATTTATTATGGTGTTTAATATATAAAAAAGTGTTTTTAATGTATAAGGGGGCGGGGGTCACACTCAGAGGCTTGGTATGTGAAAGGGGTCACCAGTACAAAAATTTGAGAACCCTGGTCTAAGGCCTTGTTCTTAGGCTAAGTCCTTTGGCTAAAGAGCAGAGGCAGCCATAAGCTGGAAAGCGAATGGTCACATCCTCACCACTCACACTGAAATAAGGCAGTTTGGGGCTGTTAAAAAGGTGATCCAATCTATCACCTCCAGAGAAAGGGAAGAGCCTAGAAGATTTAAAGAAAACTTAGGCCTGGTCTACACTAGTCTGTTATTTCGGAATTAGCCGAGTTAATTTGAAAAAAAAAAAAAAAAAAAAATGATTCCGTCCACATGACCAAACCGTTTTTGTTTTGTTTTTTTATTTAAAGGGCTCTTTAATCCGATTTCTGTACTCCACCTCGGCAAGTGGAGTAGCGCTTAAATCGAGATCGCAATCCTGGGTTAAAGGTATTGTGGACACAATTAGACGTTATGGCCTCCAGGAGCTATCCCAGAATGCTCCCTTGTGACCGCTCTGGACAACACTCTCAACTCCGATGCACTAGCCAGGTGGGCAGGAAAAGCCCCAGGAACTTTTGAATTTCATTTCCTGTTTGGTCACCATCAGCACAGGTGACCATCAGCACAGTCCACCATCACAGGCAACCATGCAGAGTCCACCATCACAGGAGATCACGCAGTCCCGGATTCACAGACGAGCTCCAGCATGGTCCGAATGGGAGGTACTGGATCTCATCGCATGTTGGGGAGACGAGTCTGTTATGGCAGAACTACGTTCCAAAAAAGGAATGCAAATACGTACGCTAAAGACTCCAGGGCCATGACGGAAAGAGGCTACTCCAGGGACACAGAGCAGTGTCATACAAAAATCAAGGAGCTCAGGTAAGCGTACCAAAAAGCCAGGGAGGCGAATGGGCGCTCTGGGTCACAGCCCCATACATTCCGCTTCTACCGTGAGCTGCATGCAATTATGCGGGGGTGACGCCACCACTACCCCACCACTGTCCATGGACACCTGCAAGGAGGGAGTTGCACGGAGCGAGGAGGAAGAGTCATTGGAGGAGGAGGAGGATGACGACGACAGTGCACAGGCAGCAAGTGGGGAATCCATTTTCCCCCCGTAGCCAGGAACTATTCTTAACGCTGGAGCCAATAGCCTCCCCCCACTCCCAAGGCGGGCTCCCAGACCATTACCCTGGAGAAGGTACTTCTGGTGAGAGAGAGCCTGATTGGAGCCACGTGGTGGGGGGCGGGCGGGAAACCCAGCCACGCTGGGCTGTTCGCGTTTAGTTTAAAGGGCTCATCCCTGCTCAGAGCATCATCAGAGCCATGCGGTGGGTGCAGTGGGGGTGGGGGTGGGGGAGTGTTGTGTGAAGCGATCATCCCAGAGAGCCCACAGGCCCTCCTTTTATATGGCAAACCCACCAGGCATTGTTTGCTATGGGAAAGAGGGCCCAGCAGTTTGAAAGCATTGAAATGTATGTAGAAGAAGCAGAACCCCACATGCCCCTACGCTGCCTGCAAGCTGAATTCTGTTGCCCAGCCATATGTGATGGCTTACTCACACCAAAGTGTCCCCTTTGTTCTCTGAAATGTATCTTAAAATACTACCCTCCCTTTTTCTCCTCCCGCAGGTGCAAATGTTTCAACGCGGCCTCTATCTACTCCGTCCCAGAGGCTGGTCCAGATTAGAAGGCCGAAAAAACGAACTCGGGACGACATGTTCCCCGAGCTCATGCAGTCCTCTCGCACTGATAGGGCCCAACTGAATGCATGGAGGCAAACAATTGCGGAGTCCCGTAAAGCATTACAGGAACACAAAGAGAGGAAGGACGCGCGCGATGAGAGTAGGCAGGACACTATGGTCGAGCTCATGGGGGAGCAAACTGACATGCTCTGCTGTATGGTGGATCTAATGTGGGAAAGGCAGCAAGACCACAGACTGCCGCTGCAGCCCCTATATAACCGCTCTCCCTCCTCCCCAAGTTCCATAGCCTCCTCACCCAGAGGCCCAACAACACGAGGGGGAGGCTACGGCGACCCACACACTCAACCCCAGAGGATCGCCCAAGCAGCAGAAAGCTGGCATATGCGAACTTTTGATTTGGTTTCTGGACTTGTCCTTCCCTCCTCCACCCCCCTAACCAAATACCTCCTCCCTCCCCCAGTCTATCTTCGGATTTCTCTCAATGTGTTGTGCAACAAATAATTAACAGTTTTTAAACAATTTTTACTTTATTTCCTTTCATATATATAGGGGGCAGGTAACTTCAAGAGAAACAAACACAACTGTCACACCGTACCCTGGCCAGTCATGAAACTGGCTTTCACAGCTTCTCTGATGTGCAGCGCGCCCTGCTGCGCTCTTCTAATCGCCCTGTTGTCTGGCTGTGTGAAATTGGCCGCCAGGCGAGTTGCCTCAACCTCCCAACCCGCCATAAATGTCTCCCCCTTACTCTCACAGATATTGTGGAGCACACAACACGCAGCAATTAGAATTGGAATACTGGTTGTGCTGAGATCTAACCGAGTCAGTAAACTGCGCCAGCGCGCTTTCAAACCTCCAAAAGCACATTCTACCACCATTCTGCACTTGCTCAGCCTATAGTTGAACTGCTCCTTACTACTGTCCAGGGTGCCTGTGTACAGCTTCATGAGCCATGGCATTAAGGGGTAGGCTGGGTCCCCGAGGATAACTATAGGCATTTCAACATCCCCAACAGTAATTTTCTTGTCTGGGAACGAGGTGCCACAAGTACTCCTGTTCTTGTCTGGGAAGTAAGTCCCTTCCTGCAGCTGTTCAAATAGACCAGAGTTCCTGAAGATGCGAGCATCAGGCACCTTTCCTGGCCATCCCACGCTGATGTCAGTGAAACGTCCCTTGTTATCCACCAGTGCTTGCAGCACCATGGAAAAGTACCCCTTGCGGTTTATGTACTGGCTTCCCCGGTGTGCCAGGGCCAAGATAGGGATATGCGTTCTATCGTCCCACCGCAGTTAGGGAACCCCAGCGCATTAAAGCCATCCACAATGGTCTGCACATTTCCCAAAGTCACTACCCTTGATAGCAACTGGTCAATGATTGCGTTGGCTACTGGCATCACAGCAGCCCCTACAGTAGATTTGCCCACTCCAAACTGATTCCCAACTGACCAGTAGCTGTCGGGCGTTGCAAGCTTCCATAGTGCTATGGCCACTCGCTTCTCAACTGTGAGGGCTCCTATCATTTTGGTGTCTTTGCGCTTCAGGGCAGGGGACAGCAAGTCACAAAGTTCCATGAAAGTGGCCCTATGCATACAAAAGTTTTGCAGCCACTGGGAATCATCCCAGACCTGCAACACTATGCAGTCCCACCAGTCTGTGCTTGTTTCCTGGGCCCAGAATCGGCGTTCCACGGCATGAACCTGGCCCAATGCCATCATGATCTCCCAATCGCCACATGCCATGCTTCTAGGAACGTCTGTGTCCATGTCCTCATCAGCATAGTAATCGCACTGTCGTCGCTTCCTTGTCCGGTTTTGCAGGTACTGCACATGCTGCTGGATAACGCGCGAGGTATTTACAATGATCAAAACTGCAGCGGAGATCTGAGCAGGCTCCACGATTGCCGCGCTATGGCGCCTGCACGGGTAATCCTGGAAAAAAGGCGCGAAACGTAGGAGGCCTGTTCGGGTCAAGATGGCCGATAAAAGGTGGTAAATGGTTGTCTTCTGTAGCTTTCACAGAGTCGGGAAGCTTGCTAGAGCTGCAAGAGCGGGAGACCAGAGTTTGCGGTGGAAGCTGTACGGCTCAGTTCACGATAGCCGAAAAACGGCGGGGAATTGTTGCCTTCTGTAGCTTGCATGCGAGCCCAGGACAGACAACCTGGAAAAAGTAGCTATCGATGCAAGAGCGGGAGAGCAGAGTTTGCGGCGGAAGCTGTGCTGCTCGGTTCACGGTGGCCGAAAAAAGGTGTGAAATGGTTAGATAAAAGAGTAGATAGAAAGACAAGAGGACATGCGAGGTGGATTCATAGTACCAGGAGACAGGCGGTGCACCATCTGCTGGAAGCATGGCGTCTGCCGTAGTTTTCACAGAGGGAGGAGCGAGTGACGGCACACACCCAGAAACACCTGCGAGAATGTTTTTGCCCCATCATGCACTGGGAGCTTAACCCACAATTCCAATGGGCGGCGGGGACTGTGGGAACGGTGGGATAGCTTCCCACAGTGCACCACTCCAACATTCGATGCTAGCCTCAGTACTGTGGACGCACTCCGCCAAATTCACGTGCTTTAGTGGGGACACACAACACTGAATGTATAAAATTGCTTCTGAAAATTCGAATAGAATAAATTCGAATTAATTTCATACTGTAGACATACCCTTAGTTTGATAGCATCCTGTCTGGCAAGAACTCACTTATCAATAGCTGGGGTGTGAAATCCTCATTTCTTTGTTGTTCTATCACTGTAGTCCCCATTTCCCTATTGTTTGTCTGTATAATCTCTGTCTGGTTCTGTGATTGTTTCTGTCTGCTGTATAATTAATTTTGTTGGGTGTAAACCAATTAAGGTGGTGGGATAGAATTGGTTAGATAATCATGTTACAATATGTTAGGATTGATTAGTTAAATTTCAGTAAAATGATTGGTTAAGGTATAGCTAAGCAGAACTCAAGTTTCACTATATAGTCTGCAGTCAATCAGGAAGTAAGGAGGGGGGAATTGGAATCATGTTTTGCTAAGCGGGGGAATGGGAACAGGGACACAGGCAAAACTCTGTGGCATCAGAGCTGGGAAGGGGGACACTGAGGAAGGAAATTGGAATCATTGCTTTCTGGAAGTTCACCCCAATAAACATCAAATTGTTTGCACCTTCGGACATTGTTGCTCTCTGTTCATGCAAGAAGGACCAGGGAAGTGAGAGGGTGAAGGAATAAGCCCTCTAACAGCCACCAGTAAAAAAAGTTTGAGAACCACTGGTGTAATCAGCCTCAGCATCTGCAAGATGGTGTTGGTGCTTCTATCCTCTCTGCCAAACATGTGTAATCAGTGTACCATGTTGAGTCCTAAAAGCAGAATCGGGGGAAACTCTGAGGATAACTTACTTGGACACTGATGATGTAGAGAACACAGAGACCAACTACTTCTCCAGAGCAGCAGGAATGCAAGACTGCTCTGAACGATATGACCTCCCCTCCACACACACACCAGATATATATATATATATTTTTTTTTTAAGTGGACTAGGACAATTGGATATGTCTGAGGATTCTTGGACAGGAATCCTCAAGGGCCAAGATAGATAGCATCTATCTTATTGTTGGAAACTCTTAATATTTTGCACATCTGGTAATATTTGGTGTTTTTTTTTTAAACCCTAGCTCAGAAAGCTAGAGAACACCTGAGGATCTTGGCTTAAACTTAAAAAAAAAAAGTACGTTTCTAGCCCCTGTGGTTGCTGGGAAAAGCCTAAAATCATCAACTGAATGTACCCTGAAGTCTCAGGAAGCCAGAAAACAAACAAAAGCCCTAAATGTATGTTTTTAACATATCACGTTTGTTTTAAAAATCATGAGATTTTGCAGGCTAACTCATGATTTTTAAAGGTCTGAGAATGGCAATACTGCTCCCCATTTAACGAGTACCATTCTGTTCTTGCCCCCTATTTTTCATGAGTTAGTAAAGATGTTGTGGAAGAAACCTCACACCTCTCTCCTCCTACCCTGAGTTACTTGAGGCAGTAAGTGCTACTACCTCTTCCCACCAAAACAGAGCTTTAGTCAAGGCAGCAACGGTCAGGGGAAAGAGCACCTCCTCACACATACAAAATAGGACCAGCATCCTATCCACAAAGTGCCACTGGTTCCCTGTTCATTAGAGGATTCCCCTAAAGGAGGGGGGAAGCCACTGCTCATTTTCAAAACTCTCCACTGGAATTGGCAAGCCAACCTCACAAACTTTCTCTCTCTACTCACCTCAGTTCATCTTATGTGAGTCTCTTGCATGCCTTCACACAATCTGATCACTGTTACAGCAAGAGTCTCTGTAACCCCAACCAGATGGAATAAACTCGTAACTCTCCACCCCAAACTATGTTTTACAAGTTTCAGGGGCAGATATAACTTTTCTCCCTTGTCTAAATCTCAAATAGTAGAAGAATGAGAGAAACATTAAGTGTATTAAACTCAAATATTTTTGAGACAGTTTATATAAAATCTATACAAAGTAACACCATACTGTTTTGACAAGAACTATGAAGTATTGCACATTGCTCAATTTTTAGGCCAAAAAGAATGTAAGCTACCAGAAACTGATCAGCTACTTTAACAACTTCAAGTATAAGTCACCACATGCCAAAACTGCTGTCATGCCTCAGAGGTATTTGCATTTCAGAGCTTATTTAACAGAGCTTACCTGGTGAGGATAGGGACCATGTCTTGTCCACTGCCATGTTCTTTCTCCCATTGCTCCAGCAAAGCAGTGAGTTCAGCCTTGGAGTCCACATGCCCAGATCCTGACGTCATGGCTTAGCCTAAGTGAGATGGGAAGAAAAAAAAATAAAGTGAGGTTAACTAGCAAATTGTCCCACTCAGTTATGTTGACTCCTCAAAAAAAGTCAAAAATCAGGGTTTAAAAATCCACTTGGCAGTGGCAAGCAAACTTTAGCTGCAAGGCAGGGAGAAGGCTAAACCATCAAATTCTACAGAATTTGACATAAGAAAAACAGAGGGCTGTCTTTCATCCCTCAGGTACATAAACAAATGCAAGTCTATTTTGCAAACCCAAATCTGGACCAGTGCATGCAAATCCTCAACTGTGATGGGTAATAGCCACAAGTGTGTCCAAAATCAGAGGATTTTTTGCAGGTTAACATATGTCTCCACAGGCAGACTGCTCCTGTCCCTTTGCTGTTACACCTAGGTTTACCCAAGAAACAGCAAAGCAAAGCTGACAAGATTCTGATCAGTTTCACTGCTCCTGTTCAACACCTTCTGGGCATCAGGGAAAGTGACAAGAATCAAATTAGCTTTACTGCTGCTGCAGTCCCACAACATTTAAAGTAGCAGCAGAGGGAGGCACTGACAGTTGATCACAGTGGACTAAGGACAAAAAGAGTTGCAGGGAAAGGATCTCTACCACCCTGCCCCTTCAAGCCTCCCAAGAACAGTCAGGTGGCGCTAGTGAAAAAGAAGAAGAGACACAGACACACATTCTCCTTTCCAACAGCTTCATGGGAGGAAACAAGAAAGCAATAACTTCAAGTTTATCAGACACCTACTTAGTGCAAACCAGAGGCTGATACAAAAGATTTGCCCCTATGAAGGCGCCAGGTACAATATTAGACTTCATACCAAAGTGTTTCTGCCCCTGGACCTTACTAAGTGTACCACCTCTCATCTTATGTATTGGTCTCTAGCTAGCGAACGTCAACATTTTTCAAGCCGGGTAAAAACCCACCTAAACCACTGATGGTTCATAACTCTGGATATGGCTCAATACACAGCCACGTTCTTTTTGCCTTCACTTTCTAACCTGATAGGTCTTGGATTACTGGGAAGGTAGACTACAGCTTTTTGTGGCATGGTTGCAGGACACTGAGAAGATCTCAAGGGAGCTGTACCCAGGCCTAATCTACAGGGATGGTCACGATGATGTGTGACTTTTAAGGGTAAAAGAGAAGGAAAATGATTACAAAAGACATTCCCTCTCCTCCAAATATATGTTAAGACTTCCAGTATTCAAGTAGTGGTGACAAACTGACAGGTAACAGATGCCAGTGCATATTTGCTATCAAATCAACAATGAGTTTGTCATAATTAAACAACAGAACATACACAGAACTTTGCTGAGCCATTTACAATGCAGACACCTAAAAGGAGAACACACACATACAGTGCTCATTCCACTTCCTCAAATATACATTACAGAAAGTCAATTGAGGGGAAGAACATGTAGAGAACCACAGTTTAGTCCATATTACAGATAATGCAGGTTAGCTAGAAGTTCATAAGGTCAAGTGTCAGTATTTTAAATCAAATGGACCACTGGGCACCTCCAACCAGCCTGGAATTTTTCTCGTTAACAGAATGAAGTAAGTTCTATTACTCAGACTCATAGGTCCTTTTGAGTTTAATGTATTTTGATTGGTTAGCTTATTAGACACAAGGCAACAATCAAATGGGAAACTAGTCACACATGAAACTGGCAGGAATCACTTAAAACTCTGCATCGGCGCAGCTGCACCACTCTAGCACTTAAGTGAAGATGCTCCTATGCCCATGGGAGAAGCTCTCCCATCGGCATAGTTAATCCACCTCTGCAAGAGGCAGTAGCTATGCTGACAGGAGAAACTCTCCCACTGACATAGCCCTATCTACATCAGTGGTTAGGCTGATATAACTACATTGTTCGGGGGGTGAAAAATTCGTAGTTATACTGATAGACCTGGCCATAGGGACATCACACAAACCAAAGACAGTGAAAGATTAAACTCTCAATTACAAAATCCCCAGTCAAAGGTTATTTGTTATGGTAGCTCCTTGGGGCACCATTGTGCTAGGTACCGTACAAGAGTTAGTGTCTGCTAATGGATGTACCAAACAAGCATAAAGAAAAGGGGACATACCACATTTCAAATTACTATGAATTCTCCTCTTATCCTGTTTATTATGTGGAGCATTCATTCAACACATTAAGTTAGGCTGGGAGGTATGAATCAAACATGCAGATCACTTGAGGGAGGCTCTCTTTTAAGACTGCACAAAATGAAACATGTACTAGAAAAGAAATCTGGTCCAAACCCATGAAGATTTAGATGAACAGCAGGACTCAGCGTATAACAGATTCATACTAGTCAGAAGCAGATATAAAAGATACTCTCCTTCCCCTTAAAGGGTTCTGGCACAGTGGCCTTTCTAGGAAAGTCAGCTCTTGGCTCCAGGGAGGGAAGACAGGCTGGACTTCCCACCAGGAGTCTAATGCTGGATCCCACTTTAGGACAGTTCCTCTCCTCTAAAACAACTCTAACCAGCCTTGGCAGATATCCAGTAAATATACAATTCTTCCTGATTGTTTCCCGGCTCACTTACTGAACTCACTAGCTACTGACCAATGCATTTTCAAGTCTTTGCACATTACAAATAAGAATTTCAGTCCATTACTTCCACAGAAGAACTATCTTTTTTTCTACTGGGAATGCAAAGTGCTGGGCTTGTAATTGCATCCAATCTTTTAAGTCATCCCCACACCAGTACTGTACTCCAGGGATACAAAGGCACTAAATGACCCCTACAAGGCCTTCCCAGCTCCCTATGTCATTGATTCACTATAATTTTGAAGAGCAGTTTACACTTCATTTTGGAGCCCTTCCCTGTCAGCCACAGTAGTTCCAGCTGGAACAGCAAAAAGATTGCTCTGGAAATACTGGCAACAGATCAGCAAAGTTCAAGTCTGGAAGTAATAAGAATGTACATTCTTCACCCTAACCTACTAGACATACAGCACTGCCACTCCTGAAAAACCAGGAATCCCAACTTTTCCTAGAAAGTTGGATCATTACCTGGTTAAGTCATAATGTGGACTTAATGCCAGAATTAGCCATGCTCTAGTATATTCCTGAATTTTTTTTCAATCTGCATACATGCACACAAGTTTAAACTTAACTCTTTGTTCGAAGCACCTAGTGCATGCCACTTTTTAAAATTGTTGTTATAACAAAAACAAGTACATTCGAAGTCCCACCATACAGAACAAGTACTATACATCAGAAAAGACTTGGGCCTGGTCTACACTAGAAGTTAGGTCAGCCTAACTACATCAATCAGATGTGCAAAAAATACACATCCCTGAGTGGTTTAGTTAAGCCAACCTAAATCCCCATGCAGACAGTGCTAGGTCGACTGAAGAATTCTTCTGTAAGCCTAGATACCGCCTCTAGATGGGGATTACCTACACCAACAGGAGAATCCTTCCCATCAGAGTAGGTAGCATCTACACTGAAGCTACAGTGGCACAGCTGTGCTACCGTAGTGTTTTAAGTGTAGACAAGCACTAAGATTTACACAGTGCTTGGATTCCAAAGGATTAACTGCAATATTCCCAGCACACACATTTTTACAGCACATGTATGGCACTGTTAGACACAGTACCCAAACCAATTCCTCCCAGAAATATGGTCACCTCATTCAAGTATTCTGTTTTAAATCAACGAAGAGTGCAAGAGAAAGGGCAAGATCATAAACTGTGTAAATTGTAAGGTCATATCTACACTACAACTTATGCCAGCAAAACTTACGTCGCTCAGGGGATGTGAAAAAAAACACCTCCCTGAGCAACATAAGTTTTGCTGGCATAATTGGTAGTGTGCACATCACCATGTCGGCGGGAGAGCTTCTCCCACCAACACAGCTACTCCTACTCATTGAGGTGGTTTTATTCTGTCGATGGGAGAGCTCTCTCCCTATCAGCATAGAGCGGCTATATGAGTGATCTTAAAGTGGTGTAGATGCATCAGTTCAGTTATGCTGCTCTAAACTCATTAGTGTATACATGGCCTAATTGTCAAGAAGTGCTCCTATGCTACAGGAGAGGATACTTATTAGAGCAGCCCTAATTCTCATCTTTTCCCTTGAATAAGCCAGTTGACAATTTCAATCCTAAATTGCTTTCCAGGAACTGGTAGAACAGAGTGGAGTGATTTAATCATTAATTTAAACCACTTTTTTAAAAATCATTATTTAAATCAGGTTGAGGACTTGTGAAACTAATCTGAAAATTTGTGCTATTGCAACTACAGATTAAAATTTATAATGAATTAAATGATAAATGCAGTTTTTTTAATGCCATTCCTGGCAGGGTACCTTATTTGAATTTTATGAAGCTGCTATACACAAAATATAAAATATTGTAAATTAAGGCCCTGATTCTGCTCACACTTAAATATGCATGTAACTTTACAAACCTAAATAGTAACTGACTTCAGTGATATTATTCATGTGTTTAAAATTAAGGGTAAAGTTAAGAGCTAAAATGTTTTCTTTTAAAAATTTCTCTGTTAAACCATATCTACACCATGGCACAACAGTGTAATCCATAGACCAGAGGTAGCTCTCTGAAACAGTTTTCCTATCGCTGTACGAGTGGCACCGCCCCGACTGGCAGTAGCTAGGTCAACAGAAGCAATCTTCTCTTGGCCTAGCTGCATCTACATAAGTCATAAGGCATTGGGTAGGCTTGGGATAGCTACAACACTCGTGTGTGGATTTTTCACACCCCTGACCACCACTGCAATGTCAACCAAAGTTTTAAGCCTTAGTGGCCAAAAAATAAAAAAAAAAAAAAGTCACCTCAGAACAAAATTGCTTCAATTTATTAACAAAGTTATTGTGAATACAGGCCAAAATATTGAAGCCTAAAGTTAGGCTCCTAAGCCCATATTTAAGCACTAAAGATTGGATTTTCAAATGCACCTAAAGGACTTTGGGATCACAAATTCCACCAACTTCTAATTGCAAATCCTGACAAACTATAGGCTGGTCAAATTATTTCAACTTTTTTGACTTGTGGAACTTCAATATACTGGAAGAGGTCACTGGCAGCAAGAATAGTGCAAGATATTTGCTTAGCAGTTTTGTGTTGTTCTCACAGTAAGGATGACAATGAAGCACTCAATTGGTTGTTTTCATCATAGATAAGCATTGTAAATCTGAAACTTCTTAGAAAAAAATTGTGTACAATCTGAAATTTTACTAACATCAGGAAACAAGTACAAAATATTCATTTGGTAACTGAAAATTATAAAATGGGAAGTGAAAACTAGAAACAAATTTTAAAGAACTTTCTTATATAAAGGAAAGAAAATCTTATGAAGCTGCACCATTTACTGTGAATTAAATTACATTGTGGTGGGATAAGTGGGTGGAGCTTAGAAGAGCATCACCAATTATTTCCAGTTCAATTCCAGCCAGACAAAACTCTACTTACCTGCACTTACTGCAAACATTAAATAATTATTTTTTAAAACTACCAATATTTTACTTGCCTATCAAAAAAAAAAGGAATGCTTACGCACTCAAGTAAAATTTTGTAAGGCCTACCTAAAATATTAAATCATTCAGTTGTCTAGATTTAAATTTCTAGGAAATAAAACTCAAAATAGCTGTTATCCAAACATGACAAAACTTTATAGAAAGTCAGAAAGAAAAAATAGCACAATGAAAAGGTGATGCTCCAATTTCAGCTGCCCCATTTCTCAGGCCATAGATTTCCAAATTAATTCCTACATACATAACCGAAAAAAAATATTGAGGACTTCTCTACAACCAAAAGTTATACTGCTTTAACTATGCCTATATAAATAAAGCAGTACACAGAGAGAGAGAGAGAGAGAGAGTGTGGAATATACTTATATGAGTGGATACACTCATACCAGTACAGCTTACTTCCCTATGGGAAGGGGAATAAGCTAGATCAGTAGACATCTTTTATACTGGTACAACTGAGTCAACACTAGCAATTGTACTGATTTAACTATTTTGGTACAAAAATCATACCCTTAACTGAAACAGTTAAAATTAATACAAAAACTATGGAGACCTGGGTTTAGATGCTCCAATGCCCACTACAAAACACTACTATACTTTCTGCAAAGAGAGACAGCATAATACTTAATCAGTTCCACACACCCATCAGATGGTGAAGGGAAGAAAGTGGTTGGAAAAGGTGAGTCTCCCCTTTGCCAGAGGCTGGCATTCACATCCCCACCCAAAGCAGGTGGGAAGAAGAAGTATTAGGCGAGGGTAAGTGCTTCAGGGATATGGGGAGCACTCAGACACAAGAAGGGGTGAGACATGAAGTCACCTCAGCCGTAGGTGTGAACAGCAGGTGAAGAAGGCGTGGGGAGACACATGGGGAGGTGAAACTCCTCCCTCCCAGCAGATGGATAGGCTAAGTGCATGGGGGGAGCTGAAACCCCACTAGCAGTCAGCAAAGAATCACCCTGGCAAGAAGTCGAAATGAAGCATCCCCCCGCCCCCTCGTAGGAACTGGCGAGAGAAATAACACCTGCTCCACCCCGTGGGTGGGTGACAGTGATGGGGGGAAGGCTATAGCCCTCTACGAGTGGGGGAGGGGCAGCCTTCACCTGACTGGGGGGAGGGGTAATGACCCTGGTGAGGCGAAGCCTGACACACGGGCGAGAGGAGAGGAGGGGCCGAGAGGAGGGGCGAGAAGTAAGACCCCTCCCCACACACCCGCGTGTCTGTGGAAGCCCCCCTCCCGGCAATAGGGGAGGGCAATAAGGGAAACCCCCGGCGGCGGAAGGGACTGATTGGGGGCGGCCCCGTGCGAGGCGGGAGAGGGAAGCCGAGCCCCCCCGGCCGGTGTCTGAGGTGAATTCCCCCCGGCGCCGAGGAGTGGGCAGAGGAGCGGCCTATGAGGCTGCGCCGGGGGCCGCGCTGTGCCCGCTCCCCGCGGTACCTGCCCGATGCCCCGCTGGGTCCCCGCCGTTGCTCCCGGCCCCTGCGCTGGGCCCCGCACACACCGCGGCGGCGGCGATTGCTATGGCGGGCACACACTTTCCGCGTCACCGCGCTGCAGCGCCGTCGCGGCGCGCGAAGGGAAGAAGAAGCTCGCGCTCAGCCTCTAGGGAAACATAGTTCGAGAGCAAACGACTCCAGTGCGCAGGCGTCTCTGCTCCATGGTGGGGGAGCCCAAGGGAGGCTGGGAGTTGGTGCTCTATTCGTGGCTGTAGGCTCTATTAATCGTTTTCAGAGTAGGGGGACAGCACCTACTGCCCCAAGCCACCCCAGTTCCAAAAGAATGTGGCAGCGGCCTCCTCCTTCTGTGCCCATCCTATGCCCCTGCCCACCATATACATGGTCCCCCCAGTGCCCCCTCCTCACTGGGTCTGGCCTAAATGGCATCCCAGCCCGAGCGTCTTTTGCCTGAGCGCTACCGGCTTCACGGTTTGCCGCCGTGAAGCTGGTAGCGCTCGGGCAAAAGACGCTCGGGGGACCCCGAGTGCGAGTGGCTGCAGAAAAACTAACAACTCTCCCGATCTGCGGGGGCACAGAGGCGGCGGACGGCATCCGAGCGCGCAGCCGCCTCCTCCCTGGGCTCCGGTGGCTGCAGCGCTGGGGAAGTTGCTTCAGCCCCGGCGTGTGGTGGAGAGCGTCAGGAGCCGGGAAAGTTGGAGCCCAGGGAGGAGGCGGCTGCGCGCTCGGATGCTGCCGCCGCCTCTGTGCCACGGCAGATCGCGGGAGTTTTAAGTTTTGCTGCAGCCACTCGCACTTGGGGTCCCCTTACCATGCCTCCCTATTTTCCCGGACATGTTTGGCTTTTTGGAAATTCCTCCCGGACGGGGATTTGAGGACCAAAAAGCCGGACATGTCCAGGAAAATCCGGACGTATGGTAACCCTACGCTCGGGGGACCCCGAATGCGAGTGGCTGCAGAAAAACTTACAACTCCCGCGATCTGCCGGGGCACAGAGGCGGCGGCAGCATCCGAGCAAGCACCTCCTCCCCAGGCTCCAACTTTCACGGCTCCCGCCGCTCTCCGCCGTCGTGGGGGCCGAAGCAACTTCCCCAGCGCAGTAGCAGCCGGAGCCCGGGGGGCGGGAGGGAGGAGGGGGAATGCGGGGTGTTCAGGTGGAGTTGGGGCGGGGACTTTGGGGAAGGGGTTGGAATGGGGGCGGGAAAGGGGTGGAGTTGGGGCGGGGCTGGGAAGGGGCGGGGCTGGGGCCCCCGTGCAGTGTCCTCTTTTTTCCAGTGTTGAAATATGGTACCCTGCACCCTACCCCTCAGTGACACAAGCCATGGAACAGCTTCCTGACATTCAATAAGGCCAGCCTCCACCCCATCATCACTCTCTTCCCTTTCCCCTCCACCCCCCTAAAAAGACACAGGAGACCCATGTGCAGCCCAAAGGCCAGAAGGAGTTCTGAAACCAGTACAGCAGCTGGGGAGGGAGTTGGTTTGTTTTTTTACTAGAGGTCACTCAACTGAAAATGGAGACCAGTATGCCAAGACCTGTAGTGGTCACAGGCCACACCTCTATTAGAGACAAGACAAGAGCAGCTATGAACTGATCCATTTTATGTAAACCAGGTGTAGCCTCCAGCTCCTGGAAAGTTACCAACAGGGGCTTAGGTTGGGCATTGCCTGCAGAAGAACAGCCAGCTCCTTTACCTGCTAAGTGCCAACACAGCCTTTTAGGGGCACAAGCCAGTTTTTTGTGCAAATATCTCAACTGCTGGTTGAGAACCACCTGCATGAAAATAAAAGGAACATAAATAATAATTGTTTTTCCCTTGATTTTCTTTCCAAGTGTTACCTGCCCTGCACTTACCATCTATGGGACTGCATGATGATAGCCTGACATTATGCTTGTGGATGTAGCCAGGTGTAAACCATAATATACAAGTTTTAATTACCTGGGACTAATATTACCATATTACAGTTCTTCACTATTCAACTGCACCTGCTCCATTACTGATCATGTTGGATCCCATTTATCCCTGGAGTAACTCTATCAGTCACTCGAGTTACAAGAGGGATGGCCTTGGCACATTATTAGGACCCTACCAAATTCATGGTCCATTTTGGTCAATTTCAAAATCATAGGATTTTAAAAATAGTAAATTTCATGATTTCAGCTATTTAAATCTGAAATTTCACGGTGTTGTGACTGTAGGAATCCTGACCCAAAAGGGATTTGGTGGCAGGAGAGTCACAAGGTTATCATAGGGAAGGCTGTGGTACTGCTACCCTTACTTCTGCGCTGCTGCTGGCGGTGGCACTGCTTTCAGAGCTGGGTGGCTGGAGAGCGCCAGCTGCTGGCCAGGAGCCCAGCTCTGAAGGCAGAGCCACTGCCAGCAATAGCACAGAAGTAATTATAACATGGTATAGTAGTATTGCCACCCTTACTTCTCCGCTGCTGCATGCAAAGCTGGGCATTCAATCAGCAGCCGCTACTCTGTGGCCGCCCAGCTCTGAAGGCAGCAGCGCAGAAGTAAGAGTGGCATGGTATGGTATTGCCACCCTTACTTCTGCACTGCTGCTGGTGGGGCGCTGTCTTTAGAACTGGGTGCCCAGCCAACAGCCACCACTCTCTGGCTACCCAGCTCTGAAGGCAGTGCTGAAGTAAGGGTAGCAATATCCCTAAAATAATCTTGCGACCCCCTGCAACTCCCCTTTTGGGTCAGGACCCCCATTTTGAGAAATGCTGATCTCTCCCCATGAAATCAGCATAGTATAGGGTAAAAGCACACACAAGACCAGATTTCACAGTGGGAAACCAGATTTCACGGTCTGTCACGCATTTTTCATGGCCCTACGCATTATAGACTATAAATTCTTTGGAGCAGGAACTATCATTTACTGCATTTGTACAATGCCTAGACTGGGCTGGGCTTTAAAGAACTATCACAATATAAATGCTAAATAAGTTGTGTGCAAGGGCCAGGGCCGGCTCCAGCATTTCTGCCGCCCCAAGCAAAAAAAAAAAAAAAAAAAGCCGCGATCGGCGGCG
Source organism: Malaclemys terrapin pileata (assembly GCF_027887155.1). Classification (NCBI taxonomy): domain Eukaryota; kingdom Metazoa; phylum Chordata; order Testudines; family Emydidae; genus Malaclemys; species Malaclemys terrapin. Next base: position 47,281,099 of record NC_071511.1, read on the forward strand.
GCAATTCAGCGGCAGGTCCTTCGCTCCTAGAGGAAGTGAGGGACCTGCCGCCCCCGAATTGCCGCAGGTGCCACCCCTCTCCCTTGGCCGCCCCAAGCACCTGCTTGTTAAGCTGGTACCTGGAGCCGGCCCTGACAAGGGCACATCTACTTTGGGATATTAAATCTATATTGTAGGATGGTATAGAGGCAGTAGCAAACGGGGCAGCATGTACATTCCTTCCAAGAAGGTTGACACCCCTTTGATAATGCTGCAGCAGGTCATGTTCCTAATCCCTCATAAATTAAGTACATAAATTGTGCACTCATATTGTAATACACAGATCCACACAGCTAAATAAACCCCATCATGCACTGTATTCACCATAAAACTTGAGATGGATTCTCTGGGACAGTGTCTCTGGTTGTTCCAAAGTCCTGTCCAGGAATCTGGAATAAGGACGATGGGGTCAGTACTTTACCAAGCAATGGATGGCTATATAATCCATATAATAAAATCATCTCTCATTGTCACCGTTTCACAATACCAGTCTCACCTATTCCTAAATTCAAGGCATTTGTTTGGTTTTGAGCTCCCTTTTATTCATCTCAATAATTTCTTTCCCTTCCTGTCTTGCTCCACAACCATGAAATGACACATTGATGAATACTTGTCAATTTGGCCTTGGCTCTGTTCCCAGCGCCAACTACTTTCACCCATTAACAGCAGCTTGCTTTGGCAACACGACAGCTTTTCAACGGGCAGGGAACAGAAAGGAAATGAACCCCAAGTAAGCCATTTAGATAGAAAACTATTCGATTTAAGAAGACAAATCCGCCCCAGTTCTGACTCTGTCCATGCACAGATCACTTAGGCACAGTTACTTTAATCACAGGGAGGAAACATGATCTAGTGCTTAGAGCAGGGAATGGAGTCAGGATGCTGGTTCTGTTCCAGCTTTGCCAATGACACACTTGTGACTGTTAGCAGGTCACTTCACTTTTCTGTCCCTTCTCTTTCTTATCTGTAAGATGGGAAATAACCTCCACTTCCAAGGGGATTGAGACACTTGATTAATTAATGGAACATGCTATATTGTAGAGGTGCTGAGTTACCATCTAGGCAGCAGTCTGTTCTTCTGCACATCCACCCTACAAGATAGGAGAGATGACTCACTGGAACACCCAAGGGGTTATCTCAGAGTGTTTTTCAGTTTAACTCCAGAATGTCTCTGTTTCGTTCATCTACATAACCACTTCAAACTCCACCCACTTTTCATTAACCTTATGCCAAAGACACAAAGTGTACAGATTTTGTCTCCATGTCTTTGGAGAAGACAGGTTAGCTCACCACCTAATACACATTTACTTGGCCTTCTCACCTGCCCAGCACTGTACCTGAACTATTTCCCCCCTTCTCCATTTTGTCTTGTCTGTCAGATTGTGCACTCTGCAGGGGAGGGCTAGTGACTTATTCTGCATTTTGTAGTGTCATGTATTTGACAGTGCTATAGTGTGCCCCTTCCTCAACCAATGACATGCTTAGGTTGTACACAGAGTAGTTCTAGATGTACACACAGCAAGGTTAGCCAACAATCCTCTCTACGATCAGAACAGTTTACAACATCTGCAAGGTGATGAAAGAAAACACTCCCTCAGAGCTAACCTACCCTCAAGTAAAACTTGAGTCAGCAGAACCATGCAGTTTCCAGGAATGGGAGAGAGTTCCAAACCAGAATGCCCTGCCACTAGTCCCCAAATTCCAACTCTAGTGGTACTAAGGGTAACATCGCATCTGATCTCAATCATCAGGAAACTTCACATGGATGTTTCATCTTCCCCTCTGAAAGCCCTGTGGGCAACATTTAGTTCTTCCCTATAATGCATTTGTCATCAGACACAGCCATCCCCAGTGATTCCAGAACCACAGTTGCAACTCCCAATCTAGGCTGTAGATTAGGTCTTTTAATTATGTCACGACATGGGCAAAATGCTAAGACCCCATGTTGGTTGACAATCAGCCTCAGAGGCCATGGAGACCAAGAAGCACAGTTCTAAATTGAAAGAGGCCAAAAGGGGTGATAAAAGTAAATCTCTTCTGTAACAACTTAGGCTATGTCTACACTATGCACCTTTTAGCGACACCGCTGTACCGTTATAGCCGTGCAGCTAAAAGGCACCCAGTGTAGCCACTGTTTGTCAGAGCTCTCCTGCCAACAAAGCGCTGTTCACATTTGCGCTTTTTGTCGCCAAAATTTTTGTCATTTGGGTGTCTGTTTTTTCACACCCCTGAACAAACAGAAGTTTTGCCAACAAAAGTCCAGTGTAGACAAAGCCTTAGTGAGCAGGATTGGCCAACACCTTTTCATCAGGCCCAGGGTGGCTGTTAAGCAGTATGTCCACTCATGGCATGGGGTAGGCATTAAACTTAGGAACTGCACAGATCTAAGGTCAAATGATAGGTGGATCCATGTAATTCTGCTTCTAGATCAGTGCAACTGGGGCCTGGGCTTCGCTGTGCAATTCCTCAATTAAACCCACCTTCATCTTCTGCCTAATTATTTTTCACTGTTGCACCTTTCAAAGCTGCTACAGTGTGTTGCGCTTGTCACTCCACCTAGTTCTAGATACACGTCAGATCAGCTTGGTCTGTGCCAATTGTATCAAACAGGCCATAACATAATTCAGCTATTAAGTCCAGAACCAGTTTCTTTTGTTCTGGGAGGAGGCATTCTTCCACCTAGATTGTCCCTTCTCCTTGGAGGAGGGGGTCTAATTCAGGGTTTTATGTTTACAGGGGAGATTAAGCTCTCTTTAACTACAAAATGTAGAAAGCAAAATAAGACTCAGCTTCTGTAATATCTATGCCCACTCAAAGGTATCAGAAGGAATCTTCCTTCCTCTGTTCTAGAGCACTATTAGATAAACCCACCAACCTCCCCAGACTATCTGAGGTTTACCTCTGCACTGCAGTCTCAGGGATTTGAGGAAGTTCAGTCTTCCTTTGAGGGCTTGTTAAGAACATAAGAACGGCCATACTGGGTCAGACCAATGGTCCATCTAGCCCAGTATCCTGTCTTCCCACAGTGGCTGGTGCTAGATGCTTCATAGGGAACGAACAGAACAGAGCAATTATCAAGTGATCCATTCCCTGTCGTCCAGTACCAGCTTTGTGACCATTGTTTTTCTGTTTAGTCACTAAACAAATCTCAATTTTCTCTACGCAAGTCCACGTCCCTTCTGACCAAGTAACCGCTCTAGTTTTGTAGGGCCAAACATCTGCTGGGAAGAGCTCTTCCTCTTGCAAGGGGAAGTGATATCAGGAAGGTTTTATGAGAGCCTTCTTCCATTTCCTCTTAATCCTATGCTGCTTCCTTCAGTAGTCCTTGAGAGTGGACCCACTGAACCTGTAATGTGACAAGGTATGTAATTTTCTTGTCCAGGGCTATGGGTGCCATGTGGCCACCTTAACTGATTGACAGACTTTCAGAAAGGATGGTTTTTCCACCTTCCCTTAAGTGCCCACTAGATGGGATTCAATTCTTGAGGGGTTTAGGTCCAATGGGATTAAGTCCCATTTTATGACAATCGAGCTGCAGGCAGAGTCCAACAGTGCTTAGATTGTTGGCTTGCATTAGAATCAAATTGGGGGTAAGTGGGGGAGAGAACCCCATCTAAGACTGTTCTGTGATCCATCTCTCAAAGTGATGCTTCCATTCCACTGGAGGGTATCATCTATAGCAGGGGGCACTTCTCTTTCCTGCAGTAGAAATACAAATTATTTTCTAGTGCCTCGCCCTGTCCTACAGAGATGCCAAGGGGGTAAGATTGCTTCCTACCCAGCGTAGGCCTCATCACTGCATAGCAAGGGGCTTGCTTGGTCTAAGCTGAAAGGTATTGAAACATTTTATTTCCTTTAGGAGACAAAGTGGAGGGGCGTGCTCTCTCTCTCCCTTTGTTATTTGTCCCTTCAGTTTTACCTCAGACCTGAGCAAGCCCAGATTACAGCAAAGGTGATCTACCACCTTTCCTTTGACATCTCTACTTGTTGCGGAGTCTCAACCTAATGCTGGCACACTCATTCTTTCATGCCAAGAGGCAACATTTGCATTAATTGCTTCAAAAGATCAGTTCAGCCACCTGAGGGGCAGACTGATTCAGGCTTTAACCATTTCTAGCCCAGATCATACAGTTGATAACTATGGCTTTGGGCCTTCTCCCAGCCTGGTCTCCCTCCTCCTGGAACTGAAGTGTCTAAGAGTTCTAAATCGTAGCATTTCAACCTGCGGAGGAATGTGGATAAGTAAGTGTCATAAATAGGCACATCAAGGGTTGCAATCACCCTGCTCTTCCCATATTGCAATACAGAAGGCAAATGTTGGCATGGAAAAGCCAACGGGAGGGCTGTCCCCCAATATGGAAGAGGTTGAGTGGGAGGAAGATGACAGCTCTCACTTGCTGTTAGTCCAACTGCCACATGCCTATTCAAGACCCTGTAGGCTGGCCTGGGGTTGTAACAGGGCAGCTGCAGATCAGATTTCCACAAATTCAAGGACCTGTGGCCATTCATTCACAAATCTCTAGGAAGGCTTCTGGGTCATTGACTGGTCTCATCTTAGTTAAGAAAAGGCCCCATGCCATGGAAATCATTCTTGCATAGTCACCCTGCTTGATGCATTTGGGCTCCATAAGAAGGCTGGATTCATCAACAGTACTAGTTATTGCTAGCAGCTGTACCTCCTGCTAGTCCTGTTCCACCTGCAACTTCTGCTGCAGAACAGCAGCTTGTATCCATACCTATTGCTATGGCAGTTTGCATCTATCCTTGTCTTTCTTGGGCAACAGTTTGTTTCCTGGCCAGGCAGTATACTGACTCTTCAATTTCACCTTTATGGCAAAACCTTCAAGGGGGTTTATTGCTAGACAGCCCCACTTTTCCTACCAGTGGTGGGAACTGACCAGGGCAGCTGTTCAGTCCAGTAATACTATTCCTTTAAGAAGCTAAATGAGCCCCTCCTGAGTGAAAAGTCCAGTTATTATAAGTTTCCTTTGGTTTTGCTTCAGTCCAAGCTAAAATAGTAACAAGGTTCCAGAGTCAGCTTGCTTTACCCAACCTCTCACAGAAACCCTTCTTTCCTGATAGCTGGTAAATAGTTCTAAACAGCCCTTGTTTCACTTCAGAGCCCCTTTCTTTGCACTTTTTGTCAGCCAGTCCTCTCCCTTCGGAGGATATAGGCTCTGTAATCAACTCCAGCTGAAGCACTTCCTGCTTCCCAATGTCTGAATTAACCCTTTCCTTCCTCCTTGGTGTATAAGCCCCTATCACAGACCTACTCTGGATAGGCATGAATGCTGCTACCAAAAATATTGAATCCAAGTATGAAATCTTCAATTGCTGCAGGATACAGAATGCAAAAAGATTCGGTGAAATGGCATGAGATTCCTGATCATCTTTGGTTTGAGGCTGGTGCAGATCTATTTTAATTAATTCTTTTGACATATCAGTTGAAAACACACCCTGTCAAGCAAGCCCTTACCATGCACCGTCACATGTGGTAGCAGAAAAAAGTCAATATGAATAACAAAGAGTTAGATTTAAAAGAGCTAACAGGGTAGGTTCAAGAGATCGATATTTAGAATTGTTATACTACCCCAACACACCTCACAATACTAGATTAGGATCACCAGTTCAGACACTTATGGACAAGAGGACAAAAACCTTAGTACCAGCATCTAAGAAGTTTCTTGAGCCAAAGGCTCAAGGAACAGGAAGAACAGAAGACATCTAAACAGAATCCAGGAATACACTGGTTCTGTTTCCTAAGAGCATCCAGAATACTATTGACAGTGCTTGTGTTCTGACAAAAAAATACCTTTCTCACTAAGTCACAGTCACTGACAAACATGAAGAGCAGTAAACACAGGGTCCAGGCAGCGGATCCACCTTATTGGCTGAACAGGCCACACAAAAGGGACTGTTTTAACAACAAGAAGTGATCATGTCTTCAGAAAGTCACTGAGGTGCAGAGAGATTTTATTGACAGATGTCCAATAAGAGGCAGAATAATCCTTTAACCTCTTGAGAAGGTTCAGGTTTCTTACCCTAAATTCCAAACTAGACATCTCCATTTGTGTGCTGTGATATGGTATATAAATCCCACATTGGTTAACCATGGTTTTAACAGGAACCTGAGCCCAATTAGACCAGAGCATGTCACCTGGAGGGGGTGTTAGGTATAATTGGAAATCAAATCCAGCCAGGGAGGGGCTGGGCCTGCATAAAGGAAGGAACACAAGTTAGTGGAAGAAAAATCAGGGAGGAGACCCAGATGAGAGGTAGGTGAGGTGGGTTGGGGTGGGGTGTGGACGGACAGACAGACAGCTGAGTGGTGTCTGGGAGGTCTGGAGACCCTGCTCTGAAATAAGAGCAGGTGAGAACTTTCCTGAACTCCCGTAAGAAACTTTGGGGAAGGAGGGTGGGGGGATGTGGCAAGGAAGCCCAGGGTGTTAGGGAAGGCCACTGGAGGTAAAAAAAATCCTTGGTGTGGACAATTAAAAGGTAGTGCTTATAGGAGATGGTGATTCTCACTGCAGTAGGCCCAAAAGAGGTTTAAAAAATGGAATTGCAAATGAGGGAGTACTAAAATGGCAGGCGATAAGGGGTTTTGTGGTGGGGAGCCTGACTACTTGGTAAAGTACTGGGAGTTGTTGTGTGTGGTTTTTTTTTTTTTTTTTTTTTTTTTTTAAATAATCTAACTTGAAGATCCCACAGGAGGACCTGTGTGCCTTAATAACCCCTGAGAAGAGGGGCTGAAAGGACTTGGTACTGTTTTATGTGGGCTTGTGAGTGAAGTACCATAGCAAGGGTAGTAGGAATAAGTGTGACCGGGCCAAGGGACTGAGTTACAAGAAGACACTGACTGCTGTGGGTCTGGAGTGACTGTCAGCAGGGGGCACTAGAGAGGACAGCCTGCCATGTTATGCCCAGCTAGGAGAAGGTGCGCTAGGGATGAGTCTACCCTTCCAGAGGGATTTAGTAACTGACTACAATAGCCTATAGATGCCATTTTTGGCTACTATTATTATTTGTATTTGATTTGTTTTAAGGGAAGATATAACAGTAGTTATTGAGTCTGTGGCTACTGACCCCTGCGATGTAACACCACGTCAGGTGAGAGGGGACCAGATAACAAAGTTCAATCTCCTACCAGCACTTGTATATATGTTAAACCTCTACTACAATGTGCAGTGCCCAGGTTGATTAACTGCAGGCATTTGAAGAAGGGATACAATATGGGGAGCTGATCTATAAAGACTAAACTCTGATCCCATATTTGCAACCTAAAGAATCTAATTCTACAGATTTTGGTGTCAAACTGACTACACAAATTGGCCTCTTTACTAGGAAATATGAAGGATTGCCCTTGGGAAATGCAGAGGATTTTCTCTTAATTGCCCACTAGAGGTCACTCTGCCTCTACCCCAGACCAGCTAATAGAGCCGTCCTCTGGCAGAAAAACTTCGAAAGCTTTTCCCCATTTTTGTGCATGCAAGGGATTCTTGGTTTCTGGGTGGAGTGTATACTGCAGTGGCAAAGCTCAGCCCCACTCCTGGTGCTGTCCATCTCGACTCGCCAATACCCTGGAGCAGTCATAGTGGCGTCACATCAAAATATTGTTGGAGGGAGTTTACATGGCGTGTAGACCCTCCAACAGTATCAATTTTCCATGCACAGTGCTAGGTTTCCAAGTCCTGTGCCAAGGATATTGCTTGATGTATCAGATTCTGGCCACCAGAAGCCTGTGAAACCAGCATCCAGGATGTCCTCATGTCTGCCCTGCTCCCTGCCTCTGCACACTTTTGGCTGGCCAGAGACTTCAGTGGAAAGGTTGGGAGGTTAGACGAGCAATGGTGGGGTAGGGACAGCTGTCATGATACTATGAACCTGCCCCCACCTAAATGCAGCTCTACAAGCTATAGGAGATACAGTACCTGCTACAAATTACTTCCAAACTAGATTGGACAGCTATCATGGGACAAAATTATTGCACACCAGATGACCCTATGTGAATGATGGGGTTTGAGCTGGAGACCCCAGACAAATCACAAGGAGGAGGCACACAAGGATCATCCCTTAGTGTGAGGGGAAAGAGAAGGAAACAAACCAAAACTTCTAAATAACACATGCCAACCAATCCTTTGATATTTTAACAGAACCGGGAATAGCCACACAAAACAAACAGATGGAGAGGAAGGGGGACAGACAAAAGCTTTGGTAATTCAAGGACTCTGCATTCAAAAGAACTGGCAGGTGCAGGGGGAGAGTTGAAGGCCCCAGAGTCTGCCCGCAAATTAAGTCCAATCTTCTGCTCATGGGGCTGTTCAGCAAGATCACAGGCAGCAGCAGGAGGCAAGGGAAGGGGAGATGGACCAGCTCAGGAGCAGGGTGTGAAGAGACTGAGCACAGAAAAAAGCGGCTGTAGAAGTTGCTGTAGGGAACCATGTGGCCTGGGAGAGTCACTCCTGCATTGGGATGTGCAGGTGAACAGAGATAGTGTTGGGGTGATTCCTCCATCAGAAGAGTCACAGCGAAGTAGGGCGAGAAGCTTTCAGCAGCAGATCAAACCTTTCCACTCTCCAGCTGGAGACTGACTGCGGGGAAGCAGTAGAAGGGAGATGTCAGAAAGAGCCTTGCTGCAGAAGGCTTTTCACATTGTATTATTTGTGGGGAGAATATAGAGAAAAGGAGTAGCAGGTTTCCCAGGGCTGCATTTTCCCTGGGCTTGAGTTGGCACAGCAGCACTAACCAAGACCAGCACCAGGATTTGGGATTAGGGAGAGACTTTTAGGTCTGAGACTGTCTACACTACCACAGTAAGTGGACCTATGCTACGCAACTCCAGCTGTGAATAACATAGCTGGAGTTGACGTACCTCAAACTGAGTTACTGCGGGGTCTACACCACAGGGGGTCTATGGGAGATTTTCTCCCGTCGACTTGCCTTACTTTTCTCATTGGGGGTAGAGTACAGGGGTCAACTGGAGCGCAATCTGGGAGGTCTTTACTAGACCCGCTAAATTGACCACTGGTGGATCGATCTCCGAGCATCAATCCCGGCTGTAGTGTAGATGTGCCCTTAGATGGGACTCAACTATCAATGGTGACTTACCTTCTACAGTAAAGAATTGGTAACAGCTCATCCAACAGATCAGGGTAGTAGCATGGTCAGTTACATTAACTCCTCTAGACAAACACAAGATCTGCAGAACTTGACATCAGATGGCTAATGGACCTTGGACAGTGCTAGGGTTTGCAGCAATTCAGCCACACAATTTATCAGCCAGCTATGCCAAGCAAAGAGTTGGTTGAGAACTTAGTCTAGACTGGAGAGAGGAGCCAGATCTGTCTAGAAACACAGGAGAATGTAGTTCATCAGTTCCAATGCTAATGAACAGGCAGCTAATATTCAAATTACTTTCCTCCAAATATATCCTGGTGCTAAAACCCCCACTCAGACTCCAATTCAGATGCCAAGTGTATTTATACTTGGCCTAGCTGAGCATTTGGGTGATAATGTACCTGAGTTTGAGGTAGAAGTTAATAGGAAAGTGATTAAGCAATTTAAACTATTGAACCATTCTGCTATAAGAAGCAAATAATCAATATAATCTGCTTCTCTCTGGCAGTGGTGGGGCCTGGGGTGATTGAGTGGGAGAACAATTAAGGATTCAAGTGAATGCCTTTCCTTAAGATAAATTCAGGCTGGTTACCCACATACTTTTTTCCTTTAGAGCTGCCTAATCCTGGATCTGAACCCTGGATATGAGTTTAGCTCATAGTTCACAGTTCCAACTCCACCCTTTCTAATGGGATTGAATTTGAGCACACTAGCTGAATAGTGATACTTAGAGTCTAGATTTCAAAACCTATTTGTGGTCACTGGCTCCTCTATTGCATCTCTCCTTCTCATTTATTGCTCCAGCCTCCCAGTGAATCTTTTAGCCTTTACATTTAATTACCTGCATAGGTTGAAAACTATCTCTTTTATCCATGAGAACTGTAGTTACAGGGATAGTCTGTTCCTCAGCTCCTGGGTCCTCAGTGAAGGCACCCTTTCCCCTGTGTACTTGTGTTCAAATATAATTGTTTACCTTATTAATGAAAACAGCCAAGAGAATTGGAGAAACAGAGGCCTTCAGAATGCCGTGTATTGAAGGGATGAATGCTATTTGCATATTGTGCATAACTGTCTAGAACCTCTTCTTGCCACTCGCGCCCATCTCAAAAAAACCCTCAGGCAACATCAGGTAATTATTCATACTACTTTGGTGCCTCAATACAGTGAGTCTTCAAATTAGAGGGCGCCAGAGATCTGCTTAACCTACTTTTGCTCATTTCTGAAATTCCATTTATTCATTATTATCCATTATTCCTAAGGCCCAAAGAGACCATTATGAGCATCTAGTCCGACCTCCTGTATAGCAAAGGCTGGAGAACTTCCCCAAAATACTTCCTAGAGCAGATCTTTCAGAAACACATCCAATCTTGATTTTAATAATGGCCAGTGATGGAGAATCCACCATGACTCTTGGTAAACTGTTATAGGGGTTAATTTACATAGCATTGGTGAATTGGTTCTGAACCAGCCTGCTCACAGATGTTGAAAAACCTTTCAAGAAATGAGGTCCAAATCTGGCTTGGCACAACCACCATATATGGCCCTATGAACAATTAAGAAGTCACCAGAGAGCCATCCAGAGATTAAAGGAGGGAGCACTCCGTGATGCACACTGGAATTTCTTGCTGTTCAGAATCATTTCCCACCACTATGCCTCAAATATCTATAAATAGCTAAACCAAAGGCTAGCACCGCAGCTGTAGCTCAAGAGAAAATCCAGGAGGCCAAGCTGCAAAAAGTTTATTCAGCAGTGGGAAAGGTCTGTCAGCTGCCAGAATAGTTCACAATTTCTGATGGATGAGCTCCAGGTCCAACCAATTGCTGTTTTCCCCCCATAGTATATAGTGGATGTCAACCCATTTAGATCACCAGAAATATTGTCCTTCTGACACCTGCTGGAAATGCTCTTCTGAAAAAGGGACCTGGATACAGATACACTGGGAGTACCCCAACTTTAGGACCTGTTAATTAAATATTGTGCAGAGAATAAACCTTATAGGCATACTGTTTCCACCAAAAAACAGATGGACTAGAAAATTATTGAGCAAAAGTAAATGCAGCCTGCCAGGCACAGTTAAAACCATAGGAAAATGCCAGACTAATTAAATTCCAAAACTACTGCAGTGCAATGATCAAACAGGGTGAGTGCTCAGCTACATAAACATGGTGGGAGAACTCAGGACTGTGCAGGAGATGGGGGTAGGGCAGGGGCATGAGGAAGGCTGTCTGGCCGTGCAACCAATCTAGATGCAGAGTGGCTGTTAACCCTGGTATCCTGATCAAATTTTAGCTTAGATCATTACATTCTGCTTCCCGACACTATCCCCACAATTTCAAGTGAAAAGTATTCTTTCCTTCCTTTCAAACTGTTGTATAGCATTACTACTCCATGCTGTTAGATAAGTGCTGTGTTTTACTCTAGAGCAGGGGCGGGCAAACTTTTTGGCCCTAGGGCCACATCTGGGTATGGAAATTGTATGGTGGACCATGAATGCTCTCAAAATTGGGGGTTGGGGTGTGGGAGGGGTTGAGGGCTCCAGCTGGGGGTGCAGGCTCTGGGGTGGGGCCAGAAATGAGGCATTTGGGGTGCAGGAGGGGACTCTGGGCTGGGGCAGCAGGTTGGGTTGTGGGGGAGGCTCCAGCTGGGCATGCAGACTCTGGGATGGGGCTGGGGATGAGGGGTTGGGGATACAGGAGGGTACTCTGGGCTGGGACAGAGGGGTTCAGAGCGTGGGAGGGGAATCAGGGCTGGGAGTTAGGGCATGGGACAGGGTCAGGGATGCAGGCTCCGG